>NC_136795.1:14716106-15311106 GCF_951216825.1 Electrona antarctica | reverse complement strand
TCAACCTTCAAGTTCCTTGATCAGTGTTCACCAGAGGAGACCCCAGCACCTTCTTTACAAGTCAGGACATCTGGCCTAAATATCAACAAGGACTTGAACAATCAACTTTAATCTGTGGAATACTGTGAAATGTTGCAATGGACGGTACAACTGAAATACCCAGAAATATACCATGAGAGTGCTGTCACAGTTGGTCACAAGGTGTACTGCTTTGGAGGGAAAGGTAATCAGACTGAGGTGCACATCTTCAACACAATGACTTTGTGTTGGACGAAGGTGACACTGACACCTGGAAGAGATCGATGTCCTCTTGAGGTTCCCACCAGGCACAGGGACAACACAGCGGTACTGATAGATGATGTCATCTACATTTGGGGGGGTTATCATTGCAAAACGGCAGAGCTCTCCAATGTTCTTTATGCATTTAATGTTGACACCCACAGATGGTCCAAACCAAATGTTTCTGGTACTGTTCCAGAAGCAAGGCACCACCACTCAGCCTGTACCTTGAGGAAGGTCATGTATATCAATGGAGGAGTACCTTCCAACACCAACACCAACATCAACATGTTGGACACCACCACAATGGTCTGGTCTCTATCTCTAATCAGACAAGCTGCTCACTTTTGGCATTCCACAACCATCATTGGAACAAAGATGTTTGTATTTAGGGGCTGGTGGGACAACATCAGAGTGTTTGACACAGAGACCAATCTCTGGTTTGTTCCAAAAGTATGCTCCCCCACCCCAGAATATGTCTACAACGGACCCACCCATTATGCAGCCTTTGCTTACAATGGAGAACTGTACATATTTGGTGCCAATGCCATGAGCTTAAATGATCTGTGGAAATTCAACACAGAGACCTTTTCCTGGAAGAAGTTGGAGCCCAAGGGGCAAGGCCCATGTGGGACGTATATGAGCTGTTGCCTTGCGGGAGATCGTATCATCCGCATTAGTGAATACGGTGATGTGTTCATCTTAGACTTAAGTCCTAGTCTAAAGACATTATGCAAACTAGCAGTTATTCAGTACGGTATGGAGCAGTCAGAACTCCCACACAACATCAGGTGGGAACTGTCAGCTATGACAAGAAAATAACAGCGTGTTTCAAAAAATGTTATTGATAGATTTACAGTAGGTCGACAGGATAACCGGGAGATGGGGGAAAGACACGCAGCAAAGTTCATCGGGATCGAGACTTGAACCCGCAACACGCTGTCAGGCTGGATTACCGGCCTAGGTACCCGGACCGCAAGGCTGGCCCGGGCCAAAGCTCTTAATACTTTTAATTTGAACAATCCGATATTCAATTCGCCTAGAGGGTCAACCCACATGCCTGCAAGGCACACCGCTGCTCTGATCTGCACCAAAAGGGCCTTTCTGTGTGAACTGTGAAGTTTGAATGTTCACCCCGTGTCACCTATAGGGCACAAAATAATGCAGTCATTCTATATACTGCCTCGCCCTGGTCAGCCGGGGCACCTGATGGAGTGGAAAGGAACTGGTTATATAATAAGGTGTTCCTTCCATGCGCTACGTCCTACCAATGAATTGACCACAGATCTAGAGCTAAAAGAAAGTTAAATCAACCTATAACAATGGGCCCTGAGCCATTGCTTGGGAAACATTGCTATATAAAAAATAGCCCAGACACATAAGCTTGGATAAGATTGTGGTTCTTCTCACTCAGCTTGGTTTCATCCTGTGATCTGAAACCTCCAGCTCTGACCATGATGTGAGTATATTCAATGACAAGATATTCTCTTTTATATGTTCTGTGTCACTGACTCCCTGTGACCATGTGGACATCTTACAACCTGCTTTTGCATTTCAACCCATTTTCTTTGCCATTATTCCAAGTGCACTGGCACTGGCAGGAGTAAGTTCCTATCGTACATGTCCTTTCGTGTGGGAGGAAACTCACATGAACACAGGAAGAACATGCGTAAGGCCCCCATTCAGGTTTGATGGGGAAAGGGGGTATTTTTGAGGGGCGCCAGCTCTTTGTCCTAACTCGTGTCACATTTGCCATCGACAATGAAAGGAGAATTTACATATGTCTGAGCAAATCAGCTTTTTGTGCCAACCCAAACATTACGTCATATGTGTCAGAGCAAATCGGCTATGTATACAATTCTATTGGATGATGTACGATGATAAGAGTGCCCCTCACTTCACATGGGTGTTATTTTTGTATCATAGTGCACTGCAATGTATCCTCTGCATTTAACCCATCCGGCTAGGAGCACAACAGTACAAATGTAGGCTATTGGCATCAAAATATACTTATACCAATAGCAAAAAGTACTCATTATGCAGAATTTCCACATTTCAAAGTTTACAAAGTAACTACGATAGTAACTAGAGTTTTCTAATAACTGTAGTAGAGTAAAACTTGAGTTGGTGTAAGTAAAAAAATCACACCCGTGTGAACTGAGTGGTGTAAGGTTTTATATAGCATGATCAGCTGTGGTCTGACGTAATGTCTGACGTAATGAAATCATTATTATTATATAAGGTAAGGTATTATATAGCCTGATCAGCTCTGATCTGACGTAATGAAATCACACCTGGATGTGATTTCACAACTGGCTTTTTTTGTGCAGAGAAAATGACCATGGTTGCTATGTTCAAAATAATTTCTGACGTAATTAAATCACACCCGGGTGAACTGGATGACCGTAGCAACCGTGGTCATTTTCTCTGCACAAAAAAAGCCAGTTGTAGGAGTGGTTTACACCACTCAAAAAAGTACAGTAGGCCTACTTAGTTACTTTCCACCACTGGTCAATTAGGCAACAGTGAGCCACTGGTTGACCATTAGACGCAGCCATGCAGGTCTTCTTACAGGGTCGTTTCTGCCACCTAGTGGTGTTGATATAGCATGGAACTCTAAGCAGGGTGCCCATAGTCTGGATCCATCCCAAAGACCCCGCCCACTCTGAGTGGACTGCTTCAAGAAAGCTACAGTCTGTTAATCAGGCTAGGGTGCCCAGCCAAATCAATGTAATGTTTTATTTCACTAGAAGTCAATTCACTAACTAGCCTGGAAACCAGACAAATCTGCCAGTGCAGGGGGAAAAATAGCCCCTGTGACATTAGTCTGGCCATGCCAGGCTAATGACTAACTATCCTAACATTTTAAATATCACCAGTGTGAAGTGTACAGTTAAGACAAGTCAATTTAATTTAAGTACCGTCCTACGATTAAATATTTGAATAGTGATTCATTGCATGAATTATCTAGTTAATTGCGCAATTAACAAATAAGTCATCAGTTTTTATCTGTTCACAATGTACCATAGAGGAACACCTCCAAACTGCTACCATTGAGAATCCTAAGACACACACATACATATTGTACCTTACAACATACAATAGCACCTTTTCATGGCACTTTGTGATCACATGATCACTGAGAGGGACAAACATGACATAGTAGAGGAGCATAGGGAGAGAGAATGGTGATTTTGCACTAATTTGTTTTAAGGGATCATGACATAAAACAAGTTTTTGTAATTTTTCTTTTCTGTCAATTGCACCCAAAAACCCTGAACTTTTAACATTCAGTAGATTTTCTGTGGTCTGGGGTTTTCGTCCCACCATTGACAACCTATAGGCTATATAAGGCAAACATTTCGAAATGTCAGTACCATGTGACTGTCAAACTGGAGGGTTTTCATGATTCTGAATCTATTCCAAGCATTAGTTTAGCATTAGCCCCAGTATATTCCCTCAGCACTACGCTCATTCTGCAGCTTATTATTATTAAAGGACCAAGCAGTCCTGAAAGGACTTGGTCCTTTTTTGAAATTGCTATTTATTTTCTTCCGCCAAAAATAGCAGTTCTGGCTGAACCGTGCAGTCGGTTTTCGCGAAATTTGGAGATATGGTAGAGGGCCATGCCAAACGGTGAGGATGCAAAGCCCACAACCATTGGCCAAAGGGTGGCGCTATATTAAAAACGCAAACTTTGACCAGGCATACTTTTGACCTTTGACCTCTAGATCACCCGCCATTTTGAATTATATGAAAATCAATTAAAATGCATCTCCTCCCAGGATCTTTGATCAAAATGCACGAAAACTTCTACACGTGTACTTTGGACCTATACGGACATGCGAAAGTATAGTACGTTTTTTTAAGTAAAAAAATGAACGTTTTATGAGCCAATGAAAATTGCCAGAATTGTAATTTATTTTCTTCCGCCAAAAATAGCAGTTCTGGCTGAACTGTGCAGTCGGTTTTCGCGAAATTTGGAGATATGGTAGAGGGCCATGCCAAACGGTGAGGATGCGAAGCCCACAACCATTGGCCAAAGGGTGGCGCTATATTGAAAATGCAAACTTTGACCACGCATAGCTCATGAACCGTTTGATGCGTCTCCTCATGCCGAACAAGTCCGCGCTGTTACTTTTGACCTCTGACCTCTAGATCACCCGCCATTTTGAATTATATGAAAATCAATTCAAATGCATCTCCTCCCAGGATCTTTGATCAAAATGCACGAAAACTTCTACACGTGAACTTTGGACCTATACGGACATGGGAAAGTATAAGTATAAGTGAAAAAATGAAGGTTTTATGAGGTTTTACTTTGTTCTGTTGTAGTGCCTGTGGCTTTGCTGACCTCTGCTGGTCTAAAGTGCCTCACCTGTCAATCACCTGAGATTTCTGGCTGCCACACCCTTAGTCAGCTGTTCTTGATTAGTTGCAGGCTATATAAGTGGACCTGTGGCCAGCAGCTCATTGTCTCCCAAACGCCCAAACTGAACAGTTGTGTTCCCTTTTTGTTGCTGTTATTAGTTAAGTTTCAGATGGCCTGGTCGTAAGTATTCTTATCAATCAGTCCCTGTTTTGCAATGCAGGATTTTAAATAAATGTGTAATATCTTTGTAAATTTTTGATCTGACTTTGTGTCCTTTTATGTTAGCCCTTGGTTGAGCCAAGTTTAAAGGGCCGTAACAATGCTAGAAACTGATTTGTTTAGTGAGAAACATGTAAAGAACTTGATCCTGATCAAATCAGGTTCTTTACTCATGAATTGCTAGATTATTTGATGTTGTACAATAGTGAAACAAAGACTGATTTGGACACCTGGCCTTTCAGTTCAGGTTTTTTGTGTCCTGAAAGGATTCCCTTGCATGGATGGTTCTGGTACCGGATGGTACCCAGACCTGGCGAGCCGACCCGGAACTCTGAACCCCCCCTTCACCCACAAATGTGGTAATCTGGTTCTCCAAATTGGAGAAAGAGACTGCTTTCCCTGAACTGAATAGGAACTGAACTGGGACTTTTCAAGTCAACAACTTTCATGAATGTTCAAAGCTGTTTATTGTCTCTGAAGTTTAATAATAATTTTTCAGTTAACCTTTAATCCCTGTTTCAGACTCATTTCATTGGTTTTCACTCATCCGAATCTGGTATATTTTCTGGTTTATACGCAGTCAATTCATAAATCTTTATACCCACCTTATCATTAGTTATCCTTGTGCAACTTGCTACAAAAACACTGAATGATTTTGCTTGTTAGCTCGGTAGGTAGAGCTCTTGCCTTTGCAACACAAGGTCATGGGTTCAAATCTGGGCACCGCCAACTCTGTGTATGAGTCTTCAAGAACCTGTACCTGCCCCCCACTATAAAAAACCGACCCGGTCTTTTTCTCAAGTTTAGTCTTCCATGTTTCTTGTGCATATTATTCTTATTGCCTTCCTGCTTGGTCCGGCCTTTTCTAGTTATCATTATTATTATTGGGATGAGTAGCTTTGTCCACGACTGCTGAAGGCAGAGGAAGGTATGTTATGTTGAAATTCTTTATTGGGAATAACCCCTTGAGATGAACCATCTATGTGTGCCTACCTCCATCCATTCATCTTCAACCGCTTATCCGTAGTCGGGTCGCGGGGGCAACAACTCCACCAGAGAGCTCCAGTCTCTCTCTCTCTCTCTCTCTCTCTCTCTCTCTCTCTCTCTCTCTCTCTCTCTCTCTCTCTCTCTCTCTCTCTCTCTCTCTCTCTCTCTCTCTCTCTCTCTCTCTCTCTCTCTCTCTCTCTCTCTCTCTCTCTCTCTCTCTCTCTCTCTCTCTCTCTCTCTCTCTCTCTCTCTCTCTCTCACATATATCTCACACATGTTATACATTCGCGTTAGCGAGCCGATTCATACTGCAGTAGATGCGCGACCCGTTTCCTACCTGCTGCTCCATCTGTCTGTCAAACCACCACCTCGGTCATTTTATTATTTAATATCTCCGACCAACGACGACAGTCAATGAGAGTCAAGCTCGGCTATAGGTGGCTAACAACAAACTAGCCTGCAACATAAAACCGCTATTTATTTACTGCAGAGAGAATGCATGTTTGCAGTTTGCCTGATGATCACTTGTCAGTTGTCACTCTTGTGGTGTTTCCCCCTCTCCCTTCTTCCATAAGCATATGTCCACGTGCGTCGTGCACAACTCCACTTGTTTAGTAAGTTTTCCAACACGCATCGCACCCGTTCAGTCATTATGTCGTAAAAACAATTTCAAAGCGGAGATTTGATTTGGAGAGTCTCTTCATCTGTGATTTACAACAGCTGGTCATCACAATACATCGGCAATGCGTTCGCGCACTTCTCCGTATAGTTAAATGAACACTTGTTAAATGAACACTCGTGTTTTTAGTGTAAAAACCTCAATGAGAAGTGCCCTTCTCAGAAAGTCCCTAGTATTATTAGGGTAGGCTATAGGCCTACTATATTTTTATTGTCCATTTTATTTTCAAGTGACAAAGCACCCATAGGTTTTTAGTTCTGCTTGGGGGGAAAACAGTGTCATAGGACTTGAAAAAATATGTTCATTCAGTCAGAACTATTCTGGGTTTTGTTTTAATAGTCATGATAATGATATACTGTATTTGGTTAAGTCAAAGCTATGTTAAATCCATCTTTGCCCACTAATAGTATTTGTTACCTTCAGGTGTGCTAATACTACACAGATTAATATAAATTTACAAATAGCCTACATCTTTATAATTTTTTATATTTTAATTTATTATCAGTTATCGGTATCTGTCTTAAGAAGCAGGATGTTATCAATATCGGTTAAAAAAAGTAATTGTGATGGGCCATGGTGGTCTGCTGGCCCTGCAATAAGAGTACTTTTACTTGAAGTACTTTAAGTACATTTTGATTCCGATACTTTTGTACTTTTACTCAAGTACATTTTCAATTCTGTACTTTTACTTGTAACGGAGTAGTTCTAAATTGCAGTATTGGTACTTTTTGATTGAGTACTTTTTCCACCACTGTATGCCTATCCGTTGGCCAGGTAGTAGTGACTCATCACAATCAAAATGGCGCACCCCCCCCCGAATTTGCATACCAAAGGTGCGAGGTTTGCAAGCCCTATTGGCTGCAAAATTGGCAAGTAAAACTCCATATATGGATATAGATGACATCAGTGAGATGTCATGAGCATTCAGCCAAGCATTACTGCATATAAAGGTTGGTCATCACACCCGGAGTTCAGATGCAAACAGAATTTAATCCACTCTATTGTCAAGACAGGACTTCCAAGTTTTTTGATCGGCTTTCTCCAGAAGAGACCCCAGCATCTTCCAATGAGTGAGGACTACTGGCCTAAATATCGACAAGGACTTGAACAATCAATTTTAATCTGTGGAATAGTGTGGAATGTTGCAATGGACGGTACATCTGAAAGACCCAGGAATATCCCATGAAGTTGCTGTCACAGTTGGTCACAAGGTGTACTGCTTTGGAGGGAACGGTGATCGGACTGAGGTGATCGTCTTCAACACATTGTCTTTGTGTTGGACAAAGGTGACAGTGAAACCTGAAAGAGAACATCTTGAGATTCCCTACAGGCACAGGGACAACACAGCTGTGCTGATAGATGATGTCATCTACATCTGGGGGGGTTATCAATGCATGGCGGCTCTAAGGTTCTTAAAGGACTCCACTGTTCTTTATGCATTTAATGTTGACACCCACAGATGGTCCAAGCCAAATGTTTCTGGTACTGTTCCAAAGGCGAGGCACAACCACTCAGCCTGTGTCTTGAGGAAGGTCATGTATATCCATGGACCATTCTGTAAGGACTCCAACATGTTGGACACCACCAGAATGGTCTGGTCTCTAATCACCAACGGACGAGATTCTGGACCCCCTTGGCAGTCCGCAACCATCATTGGAACTAAGATGTTTGTATTTAAGGGCTGGTGGGACAACCAGGACAACAACATTAGAGTGTTTGACACAGAGACCAACCTCTGGCTGAGCACACCTTCTGCACAGCTTGTTCCAAAGATATGTACCCCCCTCCCACCATTATTTGTCTACAATGGACCCACCCGTCACGCAGCCTTTGCCTACAATGGAGAACTGTACATATTTGGTGCCATGAGATTAAATGATCTGTGGAAATTCAACACAGAGACCTTTTCCTGGAAGAAGTTGGAGCCCAAGGGGCAAGGCCCATGTGGGACGTATATGAGCTGTTGCCTTGCGGGAGATCGTATCATCCGCATTAGTGAATACGGTGATGTGTTCATCTTAGACTTAAGTCCTAGTCTAAAGACATTATGCAAACTAGCAGTTATTCAGTACGGTATGGAGCAGTCAGAACTCCCACACAACATCAGGTGGGAACTGTCAGCTATGACAAGAAAATAACAGCGTGTTTCAAAAAATGTTATTGATAGATTTACAGTAGGTCGACAGGATAACCGGGAGATGGGGGAAAGACACGCAGCAAAGTTCATCGGGATCGAGACTTGAACCCGCAACACGCTGTCAGGCTGGATTACCGGCCTAGGTACCCGGACCGCAAGGCTGGCCCGGGCCAAAGCTCTTAATACTTTTAATTTGAACAATCCGATATTCAATTCGCCTAGAGGGTCAACCCACATGCCTGCAAGGCACACCGCTGCTCTGATCTGCACCAAAAGGGCCTTTCTGTGTGAACTGTGAAGTTTGAATGTTCACCCCGTGTCACCTATAGGGCACAAAATAATGCAGTCATTCTATATACTGCCTCGCCCTGGTCAGCCGGGGCACCTGATGGAGTGGAAAGGAACTGGTTATATAATAAGGTGTTCCTTCCATGCGCTACGTCCTACCAATGAATTGACCACAGATCTAGAGCTAAAAGAAAGTTAAATCAACCTATAACAATGGGCCCTGAGCCATTGCTTGGGAAACATTGCTATATAAAAAATAGCCCAGACACATAAGCTTGGATAAGATTGTGGTTCTTCTCACTCAGCTTGGTTTCATCCTGTGATCTGAAACCTCCAGCTCTGACCATGATGTGAGTATATTCAATGACAAGATATTCTCTTTTATATGTTCTGTGTCACTGACTCCCTGTGACCATGTGGACATCTTACAACCTGCTTTTGCATTTCAACCCATTTTCTTTGCCATTATTCCAAGTGCACTGGCACTGGCAGGAGTAAGTTCCTATCGTACATGTCCTTTCGTGTGGGAGGAAACTCACATGAACACAGGAAGAACATGCGTAAGGCCCCCATTCAGGTTTGATGGGGAAAGGGGGTATTTTTGAGGGGCGCCAGCTCTTTGTCCTAACTCGTGTCACATTTGCCATCGACAATGAAAGGAGAATTTACATATGTCTGAGCAAATCAGCTTTTTGTGCCAACCCAAACATTACGTCATATGTGTCAGAGCAAATCGGCTATGTATACAATTCTATTGGATGATGTACGATGATAAGAGTGCCCCTCACTTCACATGGGTGTTATTTTTGTATCATAGTGCACTGCAATGTATCCTCTGCATTTAACCCATCCGGCTAGGAGCACAACAGTACAAATGTAGGCTATTGGCATCAAAATATACTTATACCAATAGCAAAAAGTACTCATTATGCAGAATTTCCACATTTCAAAGTTTACAAAGTAACTACGATAGTAACTAGAGTTTTCTAATAACTGTAGTAGAGTAAAACTTGAGTTGGTGTAAGTAAAAAAATCACACCCGTGTGAACTGAGTGGTGTAAGGTTTTATATAGCATGATCAGCTGTGGTCTGACGTAATGTCTGACGTAATGAAATCATTATTATTATATAAGGTAAGGTATTATATAGCCTGATCAGCTCTGATCTGACGTAATGAAATCACACCTGGATGTGATTTCACAACTGGCTTTTTTTGTGCAGAGAAAATGACCATGGTTGCTATGTTCAAAATAATTTCTGACGTAATTAAATCACACCCGGGTGAACTGGATGACCGTAGCAACCGTGGTCATTTTCTCTGCACAAAAAAAGCCAGTTGTAGGAGTGGTTTACACCACTCAAAAAAGTACAGTAGGCCTACTTAGTTACTTTCCACCACTGGTCAATTAGGCAACAGTGAGCCACTGGTTGACCATTAGACGCAGCCATGCAGGTCTTCTTACAGGGTCGTTTCTGCCACCTAGTGGTGTTGATATAGCATGGAACTCTAAGCAGGGTGCCCATAGTCTGGATCCATCCCAAAGACCCCGCCCACTCTGAGTGGACTGCTTCAAGAAAGCTACAGTCTGTTAATCAGGCTAGGGTGCCCAGCCAAATCAATGTAATGTTTTATTTCACTAGAAGTCAATTCACTAACTAGCCTGGAAACCAGACAAATCTGCCAGTGCAGGGGGAAAAATAGCCCCTGTGACATTAGTCTGGCCATGCCAGGCTAATGACTAACTATCCTAACATTTTAAATATCACCAGTGTGAAGTGTACAGTTAAGACAAGTCAATTTAATTTAAGTACCGTCCTACGATTAAATATTTGAATAGTGATTCATTGCATGAATTATCTAGTTAATTGCGCAATTAACAAATAAGTCATCAGTTTTTATCTGTTCACAATGTACCATAGAGGAACACCTCCAAACTGCTACCATTGAGAATCCTAAGACACACACATACATATTGTACCTTACAACATACAATAGCACCTTTTCATGGCACTTTGTGATCACATGATCACTGAGAGGGACAAACATGACATAGTAGAGGAGCATAGGGAGAGAGAATGGTGATTTTGCACTAATTTGTTTTAAGGGATCATGACATAAAACAAGTTTTTGTAATTTTTCTTTTCTGTCAATTGCACCCAAAAACCCTGAACTTTTAACATTCAGTAGATTTTCTGTGGTCTGGGGTTTTCGTCCCACCATTGACAACCTATAGGCTATATAAGGCAAACATTTCGAAATGTCAGTACCATGTGACTGTCAAACTGGAGGGTTTTCATGATTCTGAATCTATTCCAAGCATTAGTTTAGCATTAGCCCCAGTATATTCCCTCAGCACTACGCTCATTCTGCAGCTCCGAGCTACAGAATGAGCGTAGGGAGAGGGCACATATGGGGCTAGTTTAGCATGAAAGACACTCTTTGGCTACAAACAGCCATAGCTATGGC
This sequence comes from Electrona antarctica, assembly GCF_951216825.1. NCBI lineage: Eukaryota > Metazoa > Chordata > Actinopteri > Myctophiformes > Myctophidae > Electrona > Electrona antarctica. Next base: position 15,299,678 of record NC_136795.1, on the reverse strand, counting down.
CAAATTTAGTGTTTTTCATGCAAAACTAATGCTGAATCATGAAAATCCCCTAGTTTGACACATCACATAAAGATCCACATTATGCATTTAAAGCATAATGACATTTTGAAAATGTTGCCTTATGTAGGTCGTCAATGGTGGCCATATGGATTTGGCTGCTGTGGCGACCACGAAGGTCGCCGGCTCGGGCGCCCTAGCTAAATCATTAGAGCATGCCCTAGGCTACATCTGTGAAAAATGTGGTGCTTTTAGACAAATTAGCGCAAAACATCCCTATGCTCCTCAACTAACATTAACCGAGTCCGACAAGCAAACATTCAAAAATGAACAGTGTACGGAAGGAACATGTTACACTATGCAGCTTGTGACACATACACATTAGAAAGGAGACATGAGGTCATAGACAGGGACATTGGAGAGGGCTCTCCTGTTGATGCACGTGGCGGCTGCAAATGGCATGAGATTCCAAACAAATCATGACTAGTGCTCAGGAATCTGATAAAGATATTAAGGACATTAATAAACCAACCACAAATTCAGCAAAACCAACCTACCAACCTTGGCTTGAACCAATTGGGGCTCGCCTTGAATACAAAATCAATCTTTCAATTTACCTCTAGAAAATTACAGGAATGATGATGCATCAAGTAAACAGAATGAATATATCTCAAGTACATTTACCTGTACTATGCCATTATAAACCTACACTCGATACTTTTTTTTCTCCACGCTACACATCTTTGCCCAAAACGGTGATCTACAAGCTCACAAAGCATCGTAAAGCGGCTCGTTGTGATCTGCGATTTTTCCCAGAATAGGGATCATCTAGCCTAGGTCCCAGCCTTACTCATCTGCGAAGAGAAAAGCCTGGTCACAACCTTAGGCAGAAAGTGTATTGCGGAAGTGTCGGGCCGGAACATCCATCAGATGAATTTCCCCCAGACAATATCTTTGACCAATCACAACACTTGTTTCATTCATGGAGAATGTAAACTGATTTGTAAAGCGTCAACACCACTTCCTTGAGCGGTAACTTCCGCCCAAAAAGACACTCTACACTACAGCGTAGGTCTTGCCCAGCGTGGGGATCATCAGTTAAAGAGGCATCAATGACCTTACATGTCCAGTTTAATAAATATATACATCCCTCCAAGACCACTACACTCCCAGGATGCTGGAAAACTCAGTCACAACACACAATAAAATAACGGTTGGGGGCAGAGCTTTCACACACCGTGCCCCTTGTCTCTGGAACGCTCTCCCTCAGGATGTCAGAAATGCACACTCCCTGGACATATTTAAGTCAAGGCTAAAAACACACCTTTTTACTATACACTACGGTTCCGCTTAGTTTTAATCAGTATGATTCATACAGCTATGCACTTTTTACCATGTTTTACTATGTTTTTTTTAATTTTTATTATTGCTATGCTATGTGTCTTTGATTTGTTTTTGATTAATGTTGTAAAGTGCACAGAGACCCCCTGGGGTGATTTTGTACTATAAATAAAATAAAACTGAAAAAGAATGATCCTGAATTGAATTGAGTACAAAGAGAGACACAGTGAAAACAGTGATTCTTTATTCTACCCAACACCATCATTATACGGAAATAAACAGGAATCTTACCAGCTACAATCACACTGAGACAATAAAGAAAAAAATACATAAAAATTTACATAATCCTCAAAGACGCAAAAAATAAAAAAAATCCCAAAGGCGTTAACAGTGACTGTAAGGCGAGCGGGGAGTGCAGTTCACCGCCTGTTAAAAATGTACACGATTAACACAACCTCACCGCGAAATGCTGTACCCATTCAATTCAAAACAGTCACATCAGGTGATTCATAAAACCAAAATAAGTTACCTGTACACAAGATGTAACAAAGTACAACCTTTGATATACATTGATATAAAAACAGACATTTGTCAGGCATTTCATGATAAAGCCATGGTGGCGTTTTGTCTAGTTTGTTTTGTCTGCGGATGGATACAGCATTCCAGACGTGAACTCCTCTAACTCGGTTTGCTTCGGTACAGCCGTCATCACAAAATACCACACATAGTTCTATACGGTTGACATTATAAACCTCAATTCACATTTTTAGATAAGGGTTTTCCCAACCCCCAGTTCAGATGCGTCGTCACTCAGATAAAAGCTCATTTAGAGAAGGGACAATGGCCGCCCTCCCCAGATTGGCACAGTCGCACGTCCAAGAATGAATTGGCCGTGGTTGGGCGGGTGGGGGCTAATCCTTAGCACAGCAGCCAGACTTGTGCTTCTCAGACTCAATGTACTCATGGATCTGGAACTTGGGCTCGTTGGTCGGCGGTGCCGCGTTCTGCATCAGCTCTCTGGAGGAAAGATGGAGAACACAGAGGGGGGGTGGGGGGGTTGGTAGCAGGAGTGGGAGGAGAAGGAGGTAAGCATGTGGGATGGAGTACAAAATAGTGATCTGATCCAATCTGCACCTGAAAAGACGGTGAGAGAACTACATCACTCTTTATCCCAATATAGTTCTCAATCTCAACCCCAATGATCCCAAATTGGTATGTTTCTTTTTTTCACCCCCATTATCTCTGGGACCCCAAACTACACTGTAAAATCAAGGAGTGTCAAAAGGTACAACAGGTTCATTTGGATACATTTCTATACTCAAGTGACCGAGTCGGACCCCTGGTGGTGCCGGGACCCACTGTCGAGAAACTAGGCCATTCCTATCCTATATTCATTCAAAGCACCACTAGGCTGTTGAAGACGACAAGACTCCAACCTTTTCCAAACTTTCTTTTTGCAATCCCATTATGGAGGAGATGGTTACAAAGAAATTAGACAAACATTAATCCTTAGGCTAAGATAAGCATCAAACAATCATAGACTCGTACAGTGTTGAATTAAATTCCAAATCTAATTCGACTTGTTTACCGAGGTACAGCCACTATCAAGCTGGAGGCATATGATGTTTGCTGGCGGAGAAAGAATTTAATGTCACAGTCAGTTGGTCCGTGTGTTCAAACGAGGACAGAAATCCAAGACCCTTATTCTTGTCAGCACACTAGAGGCAAGAAGTGCCACAAAATTGAAAATGATTTGATTGTTATTGGCCTCTCTATTATAGGCAAAGCGTCTCTCAAGGGGGCATGGAATTGATTTTCTCTCTAAGGGCGACAGAGAGGCTGAGAGGAAATAGCCTATGTATGAGCTCACAACGGGTTGCAGAGTGACACGCTGAAAGTAAAAGTGGTTAAATGTGACTGTGTGCTTCACAAATATTGAGAATACCTATTTACACGCACCTCGACAGTACCATACTGACCTGACGAAGATCTGTCAAGATCGAAACGTTGTCATTTGTTAATTCAATAAAGTAATTCTTTACCAAAAGAAGGGTGTGCGGGCCCTACCTGTGTCATATTGATCATAAAGGCATTGCAATTGGAAAGTTTCATTAATGAGTTTTAATTAATTAATTCATTAAGATATCCCAAATCCTGTTTGCCTATTAAATATCTCCATTCTTTGAGTCTTTTTGTCCAGATTGAAATGGTGAAAGTCAAACAAGACCTAAATGACTGACAGGCCCCTTAAGAGTCCCATACTAATCTCACACAAAAGATCTTTCTCAAAAAGAAACCTGTTGAAAAAGGAGAATTCTGTGGCAAATATTGTATGGTTGAGCATCTGATATCATGTATTCATAAGACGTACTTTGCTAAAGCGAGAAAGGCCAGCTCAACGTTGACTGCGGTCCTGGCACTGGTCTCCATAAATGGCACGTTATATTCCTGAGATGGAAGAAGTATTAGGAGAACAGTCAGCCATTTGGAATGTCTTTCATTGAGGAAGCATCAAAACCATTTCTATATCAGTAGTTCATATGTTTTCATGTCAAGGACCCAAAAAATTATATGCATTTGGCCGCCGAACCCCATCTGAAAATATGTTGTTCCAGGGACCACCCAGAAGCAAATATTTGAGTTAAAAACGTTCGCTGTGAAAGTATATTCAAAGATTTGCACACGTTCTAACGATTAAAAACAAATAGCAGTGATCTTGTAGATCTGCTATTTTTCTGTTTAAAAAAAAAGTACATTTGCTCAAGTACTGTACTTTAAGTACTCTTTTGAGGCACTTTTACTTTCACTTGAGTACCGTACTCTTTTGAGGCACTTTTACTTTCACTTGAGTACCATATGTCCATTAGTCTATACTTTACTTCTACTCCACCACCATTGTACCTTTTACTCCACTACAATTATTATTACAAAACATACATTAACCATTTAAGCTTTGTAAAAGTACTTTGATGAAAGTACTTTTAATTATGGCAACGCAAGTATATGTTCGATGCTCAATACTTTTGTACCTTTACTCAAGTATCATTCTGAATACAAGACTTTTTACACTGTAGAGTAATTGTACAGTGTGGTGTTGTGTGAGAGATCCTCTTACAGTACCTTAGCCAGCCTCTCTCCATCCTCCGTCTTTATGACCCGTTCTGCAGCCATGTCGGACTGTTAGGATAAGGATAAGGGGTGCAACAGTTAATACAACTAATCAGTTTAATCGTTTGTAATAAATATCACAAAATAGGGCATGAGTGCTTAATCAGACCAAACGATTTAGTCAATTATAAAAAAATACATTTGAAAAATGTCCATGTTGATACATTTAAAAACATGCAACACGTGCTTCTCGATTATCATATAATCAAGAAGCACGTAACTTGTAGAACAAGTATGGGGCACTAATTATGAGCCAAGTAAAGACAAACAGACAAGGTAAGCAACATGAGACATTTACAGTATGGGGCACTAGTTATGAGCAATGTAAAGACAAACAGACAAGGTAATGCCCCGCCACATGAGACATTTACAGTATGTCCAGTGTTTTGCCATAATAGCCGCCGTCTCAGGGCTGCACGAGATGAATGCAATATCAGCATCACCACAGCAGCAGCACCACAACAGCTCAGCTTTTGGAGACGAATGTGCCCAGTCTCATTCCACCCTGCCCCTACCCTCACTGGCAGTGTTGCCATTTCTGCTGCTTATTAGAAGTGACTTGGAGCTTGTTTTTCCGTAAAGTCAGTAGTTGCAACCATAGGTCGCATTTACTATGAAATCGTGCATTTCCCGTCAGTGTATCACTCAAAATCCCCATACATGGGGAATGCCCCCATAAAGGTCTTGTGACATCACGTGAAAACATCAGGGATGGCGTCATAAATGCGACCTGCTGTCACAATAGGATACAGTAGTGGTTCAGAGGGCCTCCCGCATTTGTTTCTCATGTCGTGCTCAGGCGCATTCCCCTCCGCCTGCTGCAGCTGCTGGAGCTGCCTGGCGCTACTGCCGGCAGCCGGAGAAAACTACAGTTCTCAACAGGCCCGAAGATTAAGGCCCGGCCCTACCTGGGACCTCATCAAACCCTGTACAGTGTACAGTGTACACTCAAGAGAATGTCCCCACTACCACACTTAGATCTCCATATATGAAGCTGACATGTTCTGACATTCCATATGTTGATCTGATCTCATCAAACCCTGTACACTCAAGACATGCCTTCTTGAGTGTACAGGGTACCTAAAGGGCGTACCTAAAGGGCGAGGTCGTCTTAGGCGTCTTACTGGTAAATATTAGGTGGTTGAGGCTTGCGTTTTTTGGGGGCTTATGTGTAGTTTATGTGGACTTGTTTCCTAATGTTCTTTAAACCAGAGGTTCAAGGACCCCCTTATTAATATGCATTCGTCTGTACTCTGCAGAAAAGAGCCAGCTTAGGTGGTTCGGGCATCTGGTTAGGATGCCTCTCAGGCGTCTCCCTAGGGAGGTCTTCGAGGCACGTCCCACTGGGAAGAGACCCCGGGGAAAACCAAGGCGCAGTTGGAGGAAACACATCGACTCACTGGCCTTGGAACGTCTCGGGATCCCCCAGGAGGAAGTCACTAATGTTGCTCTGGAGAGGGAAGTCTGGAGCCCTCTGGTGGAGCCATTGCCCCCGCGTCCCGACTACGGATAAGCGGTTGAAGATGGATGGATGTACTCTGCAGACCACCATTTGAAAATATTTTATGCCATCTGATTAGATTCCACATATTTCACTTCAAGATTTCTTTGAAATGGCAGATCTGCAATTTTCAAATAGCCAATGTATATAGGTTTAAAGGGCTCATGTGGCCACAGTGGTCTATAGGGCCCAGCAAAATATCCCAAAAGGGCCTAAACATTTGTCGCTTCCAGCCCGCATCCTTGTTGTGGGGCAAGTAGGACCCTAGGAGCGACACAGATCAATCACTTTGCTAGAGTGACATGATGAGCTTGTAGCCTAAACAGTGACTTTACCATGCTATTACACTACTTTAATGGTGCAGATTTGCTCGGTTCATACTTGTGCCATAACAGAAGTAGCCTGGCTAATAAGCCAGACCGAATCAGCCGTTGGCAAAAGAAAAGTTGCCTGCCGGCGGATTACGGTCTGGAGAGGCTCAATTGTATGCCCATTTCCTACACCAGAGAACTGGTGTGGCCAATCGGGACACGGTATGCAATATGGGCGGGCTTTGGTACAGTGACGTTCAATGCTTGAGACCTTTGACTGACAGTAGCTCTTAACAATTGCGTCAAAGAGAAAATGTTTGAACCCGCCCCCCAGGAAACAAGATCCATACACAGCATCTCCAGACTCAAATACCACACGACAGTGTGATTTGATTCTGGCTTATTAGCCAGGCTATAACAGAAGGACTTTAGAAGGAAAGATTGTATTGTCTGGACTTTCTATCAAACAATCAAGTTTCAAGCAAATGTGCACTGACAGCGCTGACGGCACACAGAACCATGGATGCATAATAGCCAAGCACTGGTCGCCACATACACATTTATATAATCAATGAGGTTTCTATTTTAATTGGGTGTCTAGCTGGTCATGTCATGATTTTATTTATATATCACTATTAGTATAATTGTAATCCATCTACAACCAAGTAGTGAGCTTGCAGATCAGCTATTTTCAATGAACAGATTTAACTTTAAAAACTACCCGATCAACATTGTATTGTATCTTGTTAAAGTGTTCTTGATTAATGTATTCATTCGTTTAAATGAACACCCAGAAAATAGCCAAAACGTCACTGCTCTGCAAAAGACGTAAAAGTAGGTCAACTGTCAATTAACTACCGGTAGCTTATTAAAATAGCCAATATATACCCTGGTGAGCTGCAGATCAGCCATTTGCAATGAACAGAGTTAACATGGAGATTAATCAGTTTTCTTGAATCATAGCCTACCATCTTTCCATTAGTTTTCCGTTGAGTAATTTTACAAACGCAAAGCGTGTGAATAAACCTATCTCACAGAATTTCCCCGCCCCCCTTAATACGCCCCCTTTCGGGGTTAGTGGTGATAGCGTGACGTCACTCCATAGACCTTACATGTTAACAGAGGTAATTTAAGAAGTCTACAACTTTTGTTTTCTCAAGGTAAGGTTTGTTCTATCTGTTCGAGCTGAATTACCATCTTGTTTGCTTCATAATATTGGTCTGTCACATTTTTACATTAGAAAATGTACTTAGATTCTCCAGAGAAAAAAACTTGTAAATGCTAATGTTAAAGACACCACTATTTACCGGAAGTGGGCGTGGAAAGCGGGCTGTGAGATAGGCCTATTGTCATTCACACAGTTCAGTTTGCCCCACGACACGGCGAGGGGGCGGAGATCAGAGATCTATGACGAGTCGTTGCTGGAAACTTTAGTCACTTATTTTGGGCTCGTTTTCATAGACCTTTTATTTGCTAAATCTGGCAACACTGATCGAGTGACACAGCTGTGACCCCAGGGTGAAGCGTGAGTCCGTGCTGAACCGCCAGGGGGAGACATATCACACACAGATATATCAATTTGATAATCAGGTGCAACAAACCTTTCTCAGTTGATCCTGAGGTTTGTATCATGCATATTCCGTGAGTTAATGTGCATATTTGAATACATTCGCAGAAATAACAAGTTGAAATCATCCAACTTGCGTTTTGGTGGTGTGAAAATGAATATTTAATCAGATTCAGCTGTGAGGACATTGCAGAGTAACATGTTAATTATGGCTAATTAGCCATTGGTGGTTAATTATCATAAATTATGTATAAGAAACAACGCTAAGCAATCATAAGTCTGTTAAATGTTAAAAAAAAGAAAGACAAAACATAATTTGAATATTTCTGTACTACGGATGACTACAGAGGCAGTAAAAATCAGAATTATTTGCCTATTCTCTTACCATAAATCCACCAAAACACAGGTTGGAAGACAGACTCGTTATTTCGGCTAATATATGTAAATTCTAAATTGTGTCATTACATATGCAGTTATGCACGATACAAAACAAATATCAAAAACAGCAAAAACGGATTCCATGAAAAAAAAAAACTAGTTTAACTTACCTAACTTTATTTAGTATATTGTTGAAACACAAATCGGTGTCCCTGGGACAAAATCTTTTCTGATGGGTGTCCGCAGACAAATACTAATTAATTTGCGTGTCCTTGACCTGAAAACGTTTGAACCACTGGCCTACACTATGCATGTTTGTGTCAAATACGTTTATTAAGAACAAGTTATAAATTATTATACAATTGGTACAGTATACATTCTTTTTTTTCCTTTTACAGTATGCATGTTTAAGCAAGCCCATGTGTGGTGGGGGATGAGGAGAATGGAGACATTTGTATTACAGGTCAAATCGTTTCATTCTGATCTTTCTGCGATGCTAAAGAGAAGCTTTGCTCACCTTGTTGCCGAGCAACATAATGACCACGTCGTTCCGGGCATACTCCTTGACATCATTGATCCAAGCCTTCCATGCAGAAAGACGGATATAGGAAAGACAGAAAGATACAGGAGAGAGACCGACAGATACAGGAGAGACCGACAGATACAGGGGAGAGACCGACAGATACAGGGGAGAGACACACATACAGGGGAGAGACACACATACAGGGGGGGAGAGAGAGAGAGAAGTGGGAGACGGAGGAAGGAGATCAGTATAGTTCTGCAACTATCGGTTATCTTCTTAGCAATTACTTTTTCGATTAATCAAATAATTAATCAACTAACCACTTCAGCATTGTTTATGAATCAACTGACCACTTTAGCATTGTTTAATACCATGTCACACAACAGTGACATGCAATATTTAAAATAGCAGAATGTTTCAAAATCTTCAAAACTACTTAATTTTTGTAGTACCTTCCATGCCTAAAATATGGATTGATTATTAATGGGTTATTGTGTGAAATTATCAGTTGTGTTTTATAATAAATTCAGTGTGTGTGCGTGCGTGTGTGTGTGTGTGAGAGAGAGTGAGTGTGTGTGCGCGTGTGCACTCGTGAATGTGTAAAATGTAATTTGCATTACAGCACTTCTGGTAAAATGTTGCGCAATAGCATAGTATATCATACAAATGCAAACTGTACGGTAGATATGCAAATTGGAAGCATGTAATGTAGTGTGTTGTATTTCCTATGGCATGCATTCATATTTGTGCATGGAGAGATTTGTGCAAACAGAGTGGTTTGGTAGAAGAAGACTGATAAACAGGCATACTGAGTCCTTTGTACCCCTTTTCAATTAGGGTAGAAGGATTAACTGATCATACTACACGACTCACGAGTAGGTTAAAAAAAAAAAAAAAAAGGTAAAACTTCTGCTTTTGTATTACTCAAGAGGATGAGTCACTGTACTGCATGTCCTCACAAAACCTACCTACTACAACAGTGAGTCTTTTCATTACTGAACCAGACGCTGTACAAGTTGCAAATGGAGTGATAACAGTTTCCAAAGAGGAGCCATTATAAAACCCTGGGAGCGCCAAGTTGGGGGGGCTCTGCGTTTCAAAAAGGAACGATGTGTACCGTTCAGCTCGAGTGGCTTTTTTCATGACAAGCAAGCTTAACGTGGAGGAAGTTCGAGAATGGATGACAGACGCACAGCCACACTTAACTGTTAAGTCTTACCAGATAGCGTTTGCCTAATTATTTTTAAAACGCTGCCACTAGTCGGATGGAAACCTTGTATGACCAAAACCATTACAGCTAATGAAATGGAGCGAAAATAGCAGATCTAAAGCTCAAAACGCGCGTTGGGAGCTTGTAGATTGGTTATTTTAACTACTTAAAATACCCTCCTGTTCCTGTACGATGAAGTAGGGCATTAAATGACAGACAAACTAAATGTAAATATTGAGATACAAGGTTTCTGCCCAGTGCCCAACGGCCACAACATGCTTCTGTCATTTGGTCCACCCCTCCCCCTTACTTCCCGGGCCGTTTGGTCTTCGCAGTCGAGGAAATAATTCCTACTGTAAATTGGATTTCAGTCGGACAACTCACGAATAGATTTAACAAATATGTATTATAGAATGAGAATACAAGTGTGCATATATTATTTATCTTGGCGTTCGGCTCTGCTGCATTTTCTCCCTGCTCGGCACGATTAAACACCATCATAAAACATTAAGAGCAGGGAGATAGATATACAATAAAACCCCATGGGGGACATAAATAACAGAGCCCATCGGTGGTGCTGGGGTGGTGGTGGGAGCAAACATCACATAACCAGGAACCATATGCAGAGGAAGGCAAGGAAGCTTTGAGAAGGAAAAGGTAATGGTCACGTGACTGGGTTGCGCCATGACACTTTCATGGGAGCCAAACTACCTGGAAGTTCGGCAGAATGCACTGGAGTCAATGAGAGCTCAGTGACCAGCTCATGAACAAACATTATTTATGAATGACTGAGACCTTTTGTAAAGTAATCACTTCTGGAAAATAACAGAAGACATGTAACACATTGTCTGCTGTGTTGCTTTTCGATGTGTACACTGTAATTTTTATAGAGGTATGGTATCTAAAGAGCACAAAGTACCTTTCTGAACGTACCAAGTATCGCGAGACTTCCCACCGTTTCCTGTCTGGCAGCCAAATCTCGGAATACCTCGGAGCCAGAAACGATACCTGCTTCCATTTAGATCCTCAGATAAAATTAAATACTGTGCACATCGAAAAGTAAGTGATTAGAAAACAACCTGTGATGAGTCTTCGTTTATATTCCTGAACCGATTATATGACAAAGGTCTCAATTGTTCAGAAATAATATTTGTTATGAGCTGGTCCAGCTGGCTCCATTCACTGCCATGTATTCATTGAACTTCCGGTGTGAGTTTGGCTCCCATGAAAGTGTCATGGCACAGCCCAGTCACGTGACCATTGCCTTTCCTTCTCAAAGCTTCCTTGGAGGAAGGCAGGAAGAGCATGCAGTCTAGTGAGCTTAAGTAGCCCGCCCAAGGGGGCAGGCAGACTTTCCAACGTTGAAGCTCTGGGTCCTAGTGGTAGGAGGAGGGACTACAGGCGGACCCGTGGATTCATGACCGGGAAACCCCGTGCAGCTGGGCTTTAACGTTGAGCGCTCGGTTGCCCTACGTCACTCAGGACCTCAAAGTTGAGGTCCTGGGAGGGACTTCCGGCAGTCTTCCGGGTGCTTCAAAACGCCACTGAGCAACTTCCACTGACATGAATAGTTGGGGGGGCGGAGCTTCGCGCCAGTTCAGTCTCTATTATATATATACTCTATGAGCCCGCCCAGTTGGTCAGCTGACTGCCACATCAGCGAATGATGTGTGGGACTTGCACACACTTATACACCCACATAGTAATGCAGCATATTAACCCCTTGAGTATAGTATGCGCCCTTGAGCACAGCATGAACCCCCTCGAGTATATCTGACTGAACCAACTCTGCAAGCTACGTATCATTAGTACAAAGCATTATCTAGCTTAGTAAAAATGGAAAATTCCTACAGTACATATATTTTTAAGAGATATTTTAAAATACTAGACCGGCCAGCCTACTCGGGAACGATGCAAATAGGGAATGCAATATCCGTTATATGCGCTGCCATACGAGTACAGACAGTCTGTGTCCATTTAGTGCCCATAATGGAAAAGTCCTTGTGCAGTGATAAACGTATTTAGAGAATGTGTAGAGAAGGTCTGAACAGTGCAAACTGACTGTGGAAAGTGGACTGACTAACTAATCAAAATGGCAAGTGCGGGAAATTCGACTCAACGTCGTGCACTCAACTCCAATGGGTGATCACTGGCACACTGGCATAGTTGTGAAGGGGAGGATTAGTCAAATAAATGAAGTACCTCACATTTGTATGTAAATTACATCCTGCACATAATTCTACATTCATTAAAACTCTGAACTCTGACTGGGGAGGGAGTCTGGGAGATAGTTAGGATATTGCTCTGAGTCTAATGATCATATTTAAAAAGAGAAAGTTATTGTTGGATTTTTTTATGTGGTGTCATACTGACACTGACTATCACGCCTTATCACCATACATCATAATGCATCATCACATTCCGGCCAATCACAATTGGCGTCCTCACTTCTCAGCGGCCAATCACAATTGGCGTCCTCACCTTTTCTCTCCTTACTTTTTATCCTCAATATGTGCATTGCTCAACCAATCAAATCATCGCTGTGGGGTGCTCAGCCAATCAAATCATCGCACAAACATACTGGGCATAGGATGGGCTAGCGCCCCTCAAACATCCCCAAAAAGGTTGCAGACCCCTGGACTAGACAGACAGACAGAGACCCGAGGGAGAACATAGTCATATTAGTCAAGCTAGCAGGAAAAATATAGGTTCCCCAGGGTACCAGCATGACATTTATTTGTAAACTGTGTTTTAAGGTCCTGAATTTTGTCAAGATGTTTTCTCGTTGCAGAGTTATGAAAATCTACATTTTCACCACTTGCCAAAAGAAACCCATGGGACCTTAGTTGACCTCGGCAACACTGAGTGTGACCATAGGTCTCATTTACTATGAGAACCTGCATCTCCCTTTAGTCACGCCTCCACATAATTATGGTTGCCAATCCATCACGCCTCGTGACATCTTGTGACAACATGGAGACCCTTAGATCTCCATATATGGATCTGTCCTCGTGACATCACCTGACATCATGGAGTCCCTTAGATCTCCAATATGGTTGTCCCAGACCATGCCCTAATACAATCCCTGTTATGCCCATATATGGAGATACCTGATGTCATCAATTATTAAGCCCATATATGGGAATGTTAATATATGGCCATATTGTGACAGTCTCATGATAACCAGTGTGGTTGCCGCAACGCAAGTCACACTTGCAAATTAACAAAGTTGGTACAACACTGATCTCCATATGTGGAGCAGACATGAAAAGGTTTGGGAACCACTGTGCTAGGATATGAGAAGCTCTAGTTTGGGAACCACTGTGCTAGGATGTGAGAAGCTCTAGTTTTGGGAACCACTGTGCTATGATGTGAGAAGCTCTAGTTTGGGAACCACTGTGCTAGGATGTGAGAAGCTCTAGTTTGGGAAACACTGTGCTAGGATGTGAGAAGCTCTAGTTTTGGGAACCACTGTGCTAGGATGTGAGAAGCTCTAGTTTGGGAACCACTGTGCTAGGATGTGAGAAGCTCTAGTTTGGGAACCACTGTGCTAGGATGTGAGAAGCTCTAGTTTGGGAACCACTGTGCTAGGATGTGAGAAGCTCTAGTTTGGGAACCACTGTGCTAGGATGTGAGAAGCTCTAGTTTGGGAACCACTGTGCTAGGATGTGAGAAGCTCTAGTTTTGGGAACCACTGTGCTAGGATGTGAGAAGCTCTAGTTTGGGAACCACTGTGCTAGGATGTGAGAAGCTCTAGTTTGGGAACCACTGTGCTAGGATGTGAGAAGCTCTAGTTTGGGAACCACTGTGCTAGGATGTGAGAAGCTCTAGTTTGGGAACCACTGTGCTAGGATGTGAGAAGCTCTAGTTTGGGAACCACTGTGCTAGGATGTGAGAAGCTCTAGTTTGGGAACCACTGTGCTAGGATATGAGAAGCTCTAGTTTGGGAACCACTGTGCTAGGATGTGAGCTCTAGTTTTGGGAACCACTGTGCTATGATGTGAGAAGCTCTAGTTTGGGAACCACTGTGCTAGGATGTGAGAAGCTCTAGTTTGGGAACCACTGTGCTATGATGTGAGAAGCTCTAGTTTTGGGAACCACTGTGCTATGATGTGAGAAGCTCTAGTTTGGGAACCACTGTGCTAGGATGTGAGAAGCTCTAGTTTGGGAACCACTGTGCTAGGATGTGAGAAGCTCTAGTTTGGGAACCACTGTGCTAGGATGTGAGAAGCTCTAGTTTGGGAACCACTGTGCTAGGATGTGAGAAGCTCTAGTTTGGGAACCACTGTGCTAGGATATGAGAAGCTCTAGTTTGGGAACCACTGTGCTAGGATGTGAGACGCTCTAGTTTGGGAACCACTGTGCTAGGATATGAGAAGCTCTAGTTTGGGAAACACTGTGCTAGGATGTGAGACGCTCTAGTTTGGGAACCACTGTGCTAGGATATGAGAAGCTCTCACCCTGATATTGTCAAACGACTGCTGTTTGGTGATGTCATACACCAGGAGGAGAGCTGGGGAAGAACAAACAGGATCATGTATGAAAAGAGAAGAGCATCTCCATAGACCAGAGTAATTAACTACTTAATTGTATAATGTTTACTATTACTTATTTGTGTGATCATTTGGTTGAGATATATATTATATATATATATATATATATATAAAATTAAACGTCACTCCCTTGGGTCACAGTGAAACTTTCTCTTGAAAATCCCAGACAGAAATCTTAGATTGCGTCATATAAGAACTGTGTTCCAAACAAACAAAACCACCCTGTATGTGACTCTGTGTCGTTATGATATCGAGTTACATTTGATAACGTGTTTGGAGAAAAATCATATTTTCTTACGCTTTAGTACTTTTCCACTGTCAGTTGATGCTTTATATGCATATGAATAAAATCGCCCGGTTGATTTGTTTATTGCAGTTCTTAGATGACGTGATCTAACATTCCCTGATGGGATTTTCAAGAGAAAAAAATAACACTGTGACACCCTCTAGCAGCAGTGATGTCAGTCTTAACTGCTAAAACTAAACCTCTGCATTACGTAAAAACATCTGCATTACGTAATTACCACACATTACCAGTGGTTCTCAAAAGTGGGGGTCAATGATTTTTAACCACTTTATCCAATTATACGTCAGCTATTCAAAAATGTCAGAGATACAACCTCACAGCGTAATACTAGATTGTACATACATCTGCTATTTTTGAACATTTTAGAAAAATCTTGAAAGTAGAATTTAGATTTTTTTTTAAACACAAATCTTCTCTTCTGGGGGTCCCTGGCACAAAACATTTTCAGATGGGGGGGGGGGGGGGGGGGGGGGGGTCCAAGACCAATTTATGGGTCCTTGACACAAGTTGAGAACCACTGCAACCAACACATTAACACAGACCTACACTACACACAAAGAAGGATATGTAGTTGTTGATAAGTCGCATGCACAACACACACAAGAAGTCGCCTCTGTCGGGTGGAAACCTCATATGTCCAAAACTGTTACTTTTGATCATCAAGTAGGGCATTCATTTACAGAAAAACCAAACCATAAAAATATGGAGATAAAGAGGTTCCGGCCCGACTGCAACAAAGTGCAGTATTATAAGAGCAGGTGTTACCCTGGGCATCTCTGTAGTAGGCGTGCGTTATGCTGCGAAATCTCTCATGGCCCGCAGTATCCCAGATCTGGAAGAAACATCATCATTAGACAGAATCCCAGATCTGGAACAAATATCATAATTACACAACAGATAACCAGGACTCTTGAACAATACTATCTAATCATTCAAACAAATGCTATTATGAAGTCACAGCGTGAAGATGGCACCATTTTCCACCACTTTCATCATGAATGAGGCCCCTGTGCGAAAGACGCCATTTGTCGTGGCATAGGCCTTCTCAAGAGGCAAATTGTCTCCTCCCACTCAGCTGAGTTGAATGAGCAGGATGTGGTGCTAGCTGTTTGCTTTAGATAAGCCCTGCATGTGGGCAAATATCCCTGCCTGCAGAGCCTAAATATGAATTGAATTGACAAAATCTTAGAGGATTAGCAATGCAAATAATTAACATGTCAGGTGTAAGTGTAGACCTTGGTCAAACAGTGTTTGCAAATTACCGTTTGATTTTGTTTGATCACCTCATGAGTAGGCTTAGGAAAATGGAAGCAACACATCTGGTAAGCCCATCCCCAATATCAAGTGGAAATCAACAATGGCAGACATTGTAAACAAAATGGAAATGCTAATTTAGGACTGAAGAGGCCAGAGGGACAGGGATTATACCAAGTAGGGCGATACATGATCCCTGGTACCACCGAATCAGTTGGCCTGTTCCGAAACCAATTTCCATAAAAACCTATATGATGAAAGCCTGATTGTTGAAAATTGGGTATTTGTGCAGATAGAAGACAGAGAGGAGCTTCAAAAACACAAAATAAATGGGAAAATAATTCATGGTGTAGGGCCTAAGTATGGCGTTAAAAGAGTTCTTACCTGAAGTTTGACTGTCACGTTGTCCACAGTCACCACCTTATTCTGAGGGGCAGAGAAAGAGGAACTCAACCCACATACTGTGTACACACACACACACACCACCCCCCCCCCCCCCCCCCCATCAGAACATGTTTTGTGCCAGGGACCCTCCACTCTCTATTGTAGAATATTAACATCCCACCACCCCCTCGCCAGGACTGGACCTAGAAGGAAGCAATGTGAGGCAAAGTGATTTTTACCACCAACAAAAGATGATATTAAATCCTACTGCATCTTCTCATATTAAAAGCAAACAATGATGCTGCCTTGTCTGCCAAACATAAAACTGTTAAAAGAAAGACCTTTTATTGCCGTTATATTCCATTGAATGCTTTATCTTGTCCTGTCGTATTTGAGGTACGTCTGCAGTTGATGCAAGACAGGCATTTTAATTTGGCCCAATGTGAAAGATAAGGGCACAGTCACACATGTGAATAAAGGCAAATGACAACCAAGTGCCATCAACTACACACACTCCTTCGCCATTAGTTTATGTCAACATTCAAAGTTAAACCCCACATGAAGCAGCAGAAGAGAATTTGCTTTTGCCAGTGCCGTTTGAATTCGCCCCTTCGGAAGTGAACAGGAGGCAAATATTCAATTTGTGCATGTGCAAATTGAATATTCTGGCATGGGCCCTAAGGGCACGGTCCCCAAAAAATCCTCCACCTGCAGTTTCCTTTAAAGATTAGAGGGCTTTGAACACTAGACGCTGAGTTGATGATTTGGGCAGCAGACTGAGAAGGCCACAGACGCAGCAGCATGTAGCCCAGGAAACTAGAAAAAGAACGGGTGTTGAATGCTGCTGGAGAAAGCAATTTGCACCACCCACACAACAACAAGGTCCTGAGATTAGACTTAATTGCACAATAATGCGAAGGAAGAACCAACAGTTCACTCCACACTTGAGTTTCCTGCAGTTGTCAGGGGCAGCCTGCCATTTCCTGCCTAGCTAATATTAACCTAAAATAGTTGATAACCAGCCCAGATAACAGAAAGATGAATGCGGCAAGTGACGCATGTGATGGTGGGAGGAAAGAAAGAAAATGCTCGTAAGGGAAAATAGAATGAGCGAGGTGGTAAGAGATAAAACTTGCATGTTGCATCTCCACAAGCAATGAGAATCTAGATGCACAGTATTCCCCCCCCCCCTCTCTCTGTACCTTGCTTACCTGCTCTCTCACCCCACCTTAAAAGTGCTAACAAGTGTCAACTGTCAACTCGATCCAACTATAATAGCAACAACTTCCTCCCAGGCTGAATAAGTTCAAAAGTGAAAGGACTTCCTTGTTCCTTATTGGAAAAAAGCACCCTTTGAAAGAGAGAAAGATAGCTATGTCCGATTGGCGATGGGGTAAACGCAGTGGTTCTCAAACTTAATTGTATAATAATATTAATTAATATGTATTAGACCAAGGCCCCCCATCTGAAAGTATTTGTGCCAGGGTAACCGAAACAAAAGAATATGCTGTTCAACTATTTTAAAAATATTAAAAAAAAAAATCATATACATTTCACATTTAGAACCACTGGGGTTAAGTACCTGCCTACCACTATGGAGAATGGGGTTCTGCCTACCACTGTGGAGAATGGGGTTCAACTCCACAGGCGCTCCATCCAACATCATTGGCAGTGTTGTTGGGAATGCGAAAGGTCGGTCGGTCGCCCAACAGGGATAGCATGCTGGCGACTCTTAGGAGGTTGTGGTCTACTACACCTCCACAGATCAACAACTGTGGGTTCGCAGAAATAGGGACCAAGCTGTAATTTATTGTTCGAGAAGAATCAGCATAACTAAAGTGGGAGGGGGAAACTAAAAGTAATTGATCAAAAGAAAAAAAACTAACAGAGAGAGAGAATGAATGTCGATGAAGGAAGTGCAGGTACTGTAGCAGCCAAGGTTGTGCATGACTTGCACAGTCACTCTGTAGCTTCTGTATTGGTGACAGAAATGCAGTGGGAGCATAGCTTGACAACACAAAAACATCCTTCAAGCATGTCTGCAGCTGGGTCCCTCTCAATTAACCGTCGTCACCTGCAGTTGTCGTCCACCTTGCCAGATTGGACTTAGTTCAACCCCCTCTGCCATTAGTTGCCATGGGATTCCACTTCCCCTCTCCACTCGTGACGTTGACAGAGCTGCCCACATGGCTGCTGACACGCCCGCATGCTGAGTAACAGCTACGAGGAAACGGGTCCAAAAATAGACCGCCAACAGCAGCCTGCTTGTCAACACACACACACACACACACACACACACACACACACACACACACACACACACACACACACACACACACACACACACACACACACACACACACACACACACACACACACACACACACACACACACACACACACACACACACACACACACACACACACACCACCCCCCCTCTAAGCCACTTCTGTGCCCTTTACCTATGCAAGCAAGCAGGTGCAGTCTCATTTATAAATTAAAGCATTTAGCAGACACAAACACTGACCAATAGTGGGAAGCACAAGAGTCAGAGCCAGAGCATGAGTGCCACTTCATAATCATAAAAGTGGCACTGTAACTCACCATCAGAGTGAATTCAAAAATATAAATGCAAGAATTGACCCAAATGGACCAATTTAGGTCCATTACACTCTAAATTAAATTAACACTGAAGATTTCAAAATCTTCCTAAAACTTACCAGCAAATCATTGAATAGACCTCCCGAAGAGCCAATGGCCACAATACATTTTAGATTCAAGATTTTCATTGTCACACAGATATACAAGTATATGCATTGTGAAAAACTAAGGTTGGGGGTGCTCCACAATACATACCGGTAAATAGATAATACTAAAGCCATCTAAAAGGTTTTTAAAGGGTCAAACAGCATACAAGGCCATAACACCATTTAATAGCCTTGGCTATTCAAAAATAGCAGATGTACAAGCTCACAGTGCGTCACTTCGTGCCATGCTGCAAGTTTGTACATCTGCTATTTTAGATTTTTCTTTAACACAAAGGAGACTTTTAGGAATGCGACAAAAAATTACATATCCATATATATTTTTGGGGGCTCAACTATCCCTTTAACGGGTTAAAGGAGAAAGTAAAATGTCCATTTTACGGGATAAACTGTCTCGACCTGTCAAAACATCCATTACGCTCCCTAATGTCCACACTGCCATCAGAACAAGACGGTACATCACTCCGCCTAATGCAACACAATTTCCTCCTCAAACCAAACCCTACTTGACTTGCCATTAGCGTTGAGTGTTTAGCTTTGAATGGGGGGGAAAATGGATGGAATGGGGGGGGGGGGGGGGGGGGGGGGGGTGACCACAGCGTCTGGAGTTGATCAGCCACTGTAACGTTACGTTAAGCAGTCCACCTCTGGTTCTGCGCTCAATGGATGAATCCAGGAGCTCAAATGGATAGTTTATCGTTTAGACCAGTGGTTCTCAAACTGTTTTATGTCAAGGACTGCCAAATTGATGTGCATTTGGCCACGGACACCCATCTGAAAATATGTTGAGCGCCCAAAAAAAGATTTTTGTAAAAGAAAGAAAAAAAATCACTTTCAAGATTTTTCTAAAATGATCAGAAATAGCAGATGTCCAGGCTTGTAGATCTGCTATTTTTGAATAGCCAACATATAAATGGATTATGCTATATTAACCCATTTTGGGTGGGAACCCCTGTGTTTTAAGCATTATGTTATACTTGAAAAATAAAAATGAAAAATAGCAGACCTACAAGCCGCGCTTATGAGCTTGTAGGTCTGCTATTTTTGAAAAATCATGAAAATGTAGTGCAAATCTTTGAATATATATTCTTTCAGAGCCAACGTTTGTAACTCAAATTTTTGCTTCTGGGAGGTCCCTGGAACAACATATTTTCAGATGGGGGGGGTCGGCAGCCAATTACATAATAATCTTGGGGGTCCTTGACATGAAATAGTTTGAGAACGACTGACATAGAAACAGTTTTTCAGACAACTGTCAGGATTTTAGAAGGCATTTGTAGAATCGTCCTCAGGTCTAAATAGGTTAACTACTTTTCCTGGGGACCCCCTATTATCAAACTGAGGGTCCTTGAAACCAAAAGAGTTTGAGAATCACTGTTGTATGTAGCCTACGTCTTGCATGTACTGCTGGTGTGTCGTGTGGGAGTAGGCGGCGCGATATCCGCGGGAAGGTGAGAGCTTGTCTGACAGTTTAGTTCCTCCAACCCTCTGTGCCTCTGCACAGCAAGGCAGACTTTAGGGACTTTAAGCAACGACAGCTACGGCAGTCCGCTCCGGCAACCGGAAATGGATGACAGTGCTCGATGCAGCCCTTTCTACTATGGCAGAACCTACACTTCCACGTAGTGTCTACAACGCCATGTCATAACCATATGTTTATTGAAATAAACTGTCATACATTTACACCGATTGCGCCATCACCTCTCTCTTCTGCTGTGTAATGTGTTGGCATGCTCTGAATGAAGAAATAACACTAATTCCATGTCATAATTAATAACCATGTTTATTAAAACTGTTTTAGAATAACACAAATTGCTCCAGCACCTTCCTCTTTCCACTGCTAATCATGTCCAGTGCATGTAAGAAGCAATTACGTTATCGGCAAGTTAGCTGACGCGCGACGGGGTGTTATTTTTTTTTTTTAATGTCCATGTTTGACACATGCGGCATAGACGCATCGTCACCATGGGAAACAAAAAGCGATGGGAACCCGTCGCCTACGGCTGTTTGCTTAACGATTTTGACAGCTACGGCGATTGCGTCATAGCCGCCATACTTCCGCCTAGCGGTGCCGTCCTGAAAACAGTCGTTGCTTAAAGTCCCTAATTTCTCCTGGAGACAGAGGGACGTGGGTGGGCATTCGGCCGGGCCATTTAGGATGCTGGCCTCGCAGCCACCTCGCAGCACAAGTGGTATGTGAACTTGACTGGAGGGAGGGGGTAGAGAGAGTGAGAGAGGGGTGTGTGTGTGTGTGTGTGTGTGTGTGTGTGTGTGTGCACTTTGTCCCTGCAGACTGCTGCAGCAGTCTGCAGGGACCTTACATTTCCTTTATAAAAGGGCATGAACATGGAGATGAAACCCTGTTTTGAAACCCTGTGCAAACACTTAAATGTGAAACGAGAGCACAGAAAAGAAAAGGGTAAAACAGCAAATGAGTTGACAGAACAGGAATATGACAGCGGTGGAAGAAGTAGTGATTTTATCAAGTGTCAATATGCCACAATGTAGAAATACTCACAAGTAAAAGTCCTGCATTCAAAATGTTGCTAGAGTAAAATTAGAAAATGATGATTGACATTACAATTTAAATATACTTCAAGTACCAAAAAGTAGAAGTATTCATTATGCAGAATGGCCATTTCAGAATGTTTATATCATGTTTTCTGACTACGATCATTAACTAATTAAACCCTAAAATAGCAAGTTCAGTTGTGAGCTTGTAGATAGATCTATTTTTTAAATAATTTAGAATATATTTGATTAATAATTAATATGCAAAGCAACTGAAGCTGTGAAATAAATGTAGTATAGTAAAAGAAAGTACATTTGCCTCCGAGATGTAGTGGAGGATAAGTACTATAAAGTATCAAGAATTGGAAATACTCAAGTAAAGTAAAAGTACAATAGAATTGTACAGTACAAATGGGGTCCAGAGACCCACATGCGTCTTTGAGGGGGCTCCAGCAAAAATAGATAATAATGCATCACAATTATTATGCCCACTTTATCCATAGTTTACACTTCGGCTATTCAACAATAGCAGATGTACTTTAATAGCAGATGTGTCTGCTAACTTAGAAAATATTTGAATATTTTGGTTGTTGTTTTTTCAACACAAATCTTCCCTTCTGGGGGGCCTTGGCACAAAATAATTTCAGATGTGGGTCCGCAGCCAAATACATATCAATTTGGCGGTCTTCACACAAAGAAGATTGAGAACACTGCTTTACACTACTGCGTGAGGAGGAAGCCGTCTCGAGACACGGCCGACGTGGTGGAGCCATTCGGTGGCTCCAGTGGTGCTTTTAGAGGAAGACTGTATCTCACCCTAAAGTCTATTCCCACGGTGGATATGAAGTTGCCTGACAGAAAGTGGTCATCTTTAAAGCGAACCAGCAGACACGTCTTGCCCACACCGGAGTCCCCCAGCATCATCACCTAGAGAGCAACACAAGACCACAACACCACAGAGAGAGTGTCAAATCCTCAGTGTTCTCTGACACTGGACTTTGGCTACATTTTGTATACACTCAAATTACAAATTGGATTCATTAACATTGAGGATTATGTGTCTAAGATAACAATACCTTGACTACATTACGAGTGCAATATGGCTACCAAGGGAGTCGGTTATTGTTCCATATTGTTTCTTGTCTTACAAAACTATTGCTAGTTACAGCTCCGTCTAGGGATGTGAAGCAATCGTGAAATCACAACACATTCAGTTTCACAATGTTTTCACAACAGAGAGCTTTGAGTCAGACGATGCATGCCATACATCGTCAAATTGAGCTTGAGATGCCATACATTGTACGACATCTCAAGCTCAATTTGTCCGCTTGCCTTCTTCTATTGTTAAACTCAAGAGCTTGAAGGGTTTCTTGTGATACAACCTATGGGTACACCACAAACCATTGTTTTTTTAGTGCTTTTTTAATTATTTTTCTCTGCTTCTGTCAATACTTAGATATAATACAATAGATTCGAGGGACTGATGTGTAATCACAAAATCCACCAACAGGATTCCTCATAACAAGCAGAACACATATATATATATGCCTCCCTAAATGCATAGTAAGACTGCACAGTCTAGCAACCATGTAACGGTGCAAAGTCATACATTTGGGAAACCCCCGGGGACACGAAATAGGACTTCTTCCTTTAAAATTCCATCACTCTGGGCTTATGGAAAACCGTGAGATGAACAAACACCGGCACTTCTGGTGGGAGGGTTATTGGCAAGGTGCAACAAGTCCTCCCTCAGCAAATATTTGCAAATCACCAGGGGAAACCTCATATTTCAACTTCTTATGTTTTTGTTTCATAAATGAATGGTCTACTTCGTCACACTACAGTGTCTCACATAAATAGCCTACAGTAAATTACTCCTTTTACTGCTGCTAGTATTGATGATTTATTGTATAGTCTACTCTAGGGGTCTATTGAATTCAATACACAGGAACCAATGGAAACAAGCCATCAGGGCCTTTTTTGTTATCCTTTTAGCATTATTGTAAGTTCTGTTACTGTACATCTCAGATGTGCATTAACAGTTAACATCTGCACACATGCAAACATATCGTTTTCCATTTCCTGTAAATTAACAGTTTGACATTTCAGCAGCCATTATGATATAGACTACTTTGTCATACAAAGCAGTGGTTCTCAAACTGGGGTCCGGGTCTCATTATGTCTGAGATTCACTTATGTCTGAGATAGCATTTGGTCCCCATTTAGCTAGCCTACTGCCATAAACAGAGTAAATATGTAGTAAGTATAGGGTGTTCATCACAGTAGGGTGACATGAGAGACAGCCAGTGCCATGCAGTGCCAACTAGACTAGCCTACAATCACAGAAAGCATTCATGTCCATTTGACTTCTTAGTTTCCACATTATTGATTGAACGCCTTTTTTTTATTTTATCCCCGAACACCACATTCAACTGTAAACAAAATGATTCTTATCTGCAGCGTGCAGGTCCACCCAACCATGCATGCATAAGACACCTGTTCCTCCGCTGCAGGGACAGGATTCTGAACATCTCACCGCCGCTTGTTAACCAAGTAGTATACATAAAGGCAAATAAATACGGTACGCTATATGAATGATATGATACAAAAAGCAATACACACCTTGAAGACAACATCATAATACTCGTTAACAGACGCTTCTCTCGACAACACATATTTTGGCGCTCCGTTTGCAGCCTGCTGTTGATCCGGTATCAACGGATGCTTTCTTGTGGACATCGCAATGATGAAAACGTGGGAGGATGAGACGCCAAGTCTGTCAAGATCTGTCAAGAAAGAGCGAGAGAGGAGAGATCCGTGATTCAATGCCAGATCACCGGAGGGCGTCCAGTCCGTCGGTAATCATATCGCTTTGCCAAAAAATGTCACCGAGCGCAGCCTGAAGAAATGATCTTAATTAACCAATCAAACGACGGAGGCGAATTGAATCGGCGTGATCCAAACTTAAGCTGACGAGCGCCGAGGGAGCACAATGAAATGTCCACGCTAGTAGTTTGCAGCCGTGCAGGAAATAACAACATGACATGAACTAGGCGGAAACATTGTTCAGTTCTGTAGAAGATAATTACATCCTCATCCTTTTACGCGTGGGAAGATGATGAGGATGAATGATGACGACGAAGCTGTATCTTGGCAACAAAGTGAAATGTGACACTTTAATAGTTTTCCTTATTTCCTTCTGAAGTTGCATGCTAGGTCAATCAATCACGGGCAACAGGCTGCAGCCAGCCTGCATACCAGCAGGCGTTGGGCGTCAGAGTGAGAGTGTCAGAGTGTGTGAGTGTGACTCACCCTCTACAGGTGGTGTTCCATTCATGAATCATGATAGCAGAAAAGATAAAGTCAGGATAGAAAGGAAAAACCAACAAAGGTCAAGAAAAGAGTTCACAAAAGTGTGTGCGTGTGCGTGTGTGTTTGTTAACAGGTTAGGTTTAGGGTTAGAATTGTAGAATATACAATCTCCCACATAAGTGAAACCATACATAGCACATAGCAATAATCCCCTTCATGTGTGGATGAATGAATATTACTAACGACTAAAGATTCCACAAATATTGTAATATCTTATCCCACATAAACATGCCTAAGAAAACAAAAAATCTTAATTTCCTCTTGTAAAGAATTTTAAATTTTGCTGCAGTATTTGTCTCCCCCCAGTGGTCAAGACACAATGAGAGAGGGAGGGCAACAGAGGGAGAGAGAGAATCTTCACATTCCTGCTGTGCTGCTGTTGACATACATAATGACACAAGGTCATGGTTCATTTATGTTACATAACTGAATTGCACTCTCTCTCATCGGGCAGCAAGCTGGCAGCAGCATGCCATGTCTCACCCCATTGCCTTTGGCTGAGGCAAACAAGTAAATAGAAGTACATCCATTCACATTTCACACACAACTTTCACACAGTGCTATATTTTTTTTTTTATCCCACGATTTTGTAACCCATTTCTTTCACCCACTGTCAATTATCTAATGCAATCCTGGGCTCTACACTCCCTCCAGGGAGAACATACAAAGTCCTCACAGAAAGGCCCTTTCGCCAACCCCACCTAGGGTATATGGGCACTAATGACACGGAGGAGAACGTCCTCAGCGGGAATCAAATCCAGGACCTTCTAACTGTGAGGCAACAGCGCTCTTTCACACAATGCTTGACTGACTGATGGACTGCCTGACTAAGTTGGACACCATCCTGAATAATTCCTCCCACCCCTATCTATCTATCTATCTATCTATCTATCTATCTATCTATCTATCTATCTATCTATCTATCTATCTAGTATCTATCTATCTATCTATCTATCTATCTGACTGGTTGGAAACCTTGTCCAAAACCTCAAGATTACACAGTAGTTTGATAAAGGAGATTCAATAAAGATGACACAACCAGACCAATGGCACAGCTAGCTCTGGAGGAGTCTAGAACATATCTCAAACCCTCACCCTAAACCTAACCTCCCACGGGGCAGCACACCTAAACCTAACCTTAACCCATGTCTAACCAATGACTAGTCTAAACTAAGTATGCACCCCGTGCCAGGATAGATCAGAAGTACATCTTTGCACATATACAACTTCAAGTATATGTTTTTTGAAATATACAACTCTAATTTCATAATCAAAGTTGATCCAGCTGAACTGCTGAAGAGTTGCTGAAATAATACGTCATCATAGACATTGTACGTATGACTAAAGCTAGCTGACCACATGAAGTGTGAGCTCCACATTGAAGCCACACCATATGTGGATAGAAATAGGCTCACTTAAATATGCCTATGGTAAAATAACCCACAAAAAGACATACTATATCTGACCTAGCCTGTGATCGAGTGACTGAGGAATATATTGGCTTCTTTAAAGAACTTAAACAGACTTATCACAATTTCCATATCTTATCTTAGATCATACATCAACCGCATGAGAATTATGCTAAATCAGAAATGGCAGAGCACATTGAAACTTTCCTACATGCATTATGAATTGGTTTTATCCTGATATATAGCCTTTATATACACATTCTAATCATCTGCAGAAAGTCACAGCCATCGCTCTTTATGTGTTGCACATGCACTGAGTGAGCCTCATGCATCTTTTAGTCTAGTCAACAAAAAAAACAACAACAACAACATCCAAAAGGAATACAAAACACGCTCATCAAATCCAGCAACTTTGGAATGGTCACCAGTGCTTGCATCAGGTTTTCCTAAAGGTAATCTCAGTGAAACTAAACCTTAACATACCCTGAAGGCCTATTCATAGTCCAGTTTTCGGTGAAGAGGTGACCACCGAAAACTACAACATGACATCACACCGCGTTGGTCACCGCTCACACAACACCTCTCTCTTATTACTAACCACCGCTTCGGTGGTCACCTCTTCACCGAAAACTGGACTATATTCCTAGCCATGGTTCACATGACGTGATTATGACAGTCATGTTTCAGGGCTACCCTTAAACGTAATCTCAGTAAAACTATGCCTAAACCTACCCTCATTCCTAACCTTAACCCCAGTAAAATTATGCCTAACCCTAAACTTATTCCTAACCTTAACCACAGTAAAACAAAGAACAAGAATACAAGAAATGATGGGGGCGAGCGAAAAATAAATTGGGGAGAGAATATGTTTTGGGGAGAGCGTTCAAGTTACCACACAGCCCCTTCTGCTTAGCATTTCATTAGTGGCACTCGCTAGTCGCTTCACAGTAATGTAATCATGGCAACATGCAGCATCATTAACCATAATAATATAGTAATACACCGTTTTGTAGCATCACTCCAGCCCCCTCCCTAATCCCTACAGTATATAGTGTAAATAAGTACCACAATGGTTTGGCGAATGCAGGCCGTCACCTTCTACCACCTCCCACACAGATGACAGACACGGGAAGGAGAAGATATTGGCTTGGTTAGTTGGTTTCATCATCATGACCCTATAGGTTCAACTGCAGTGTAAGGTAGGCAGGGGGAAGGGAGGGCAAAAGGCAGGACAGAACAACTGATAAGAGAGCAAGAGTGGGCCTGGGCCATGGCTCAGTGGTCCAGGCACCTTGGCTGGCAATCCAGTCTGGCAGTGTGCCGCGGGTTCGACTCCCGATCCCGACGGCCTTCACTGCATGTCTTCCCCCCATCTCTCTCCCCATTTCCTGTCAGCCTACTGTCTGTCCCTCCATAAAAACAAATAAATAAAATAAAGGCAAAAGCCACAAAAAAAAACATATATATAAAAAAATCACACCCGTGTGAACTGAGTGGTGTAAGGTCTGTCTGACGTAATGAAATCATGTCTGACGTAATGAAATCACACCCGGGTGTGATTTCATTACCTGGCTTTGTTTGTGCAGAAAAAATTAGCATGGTTGCTATGTTCACCCTGTTCACCCGGGTGTGATTTCATTACGTCATTACAACAGGATGAACATAGCAACCATGCTAATTTTTTCTGCACAAAAAAGCCAGTTGTAGGACACCACTCAAAAAGAAGAGAGCAAGAGTGCAGGTGAAAGCGTGCAAGATGCATTTATTTAGCAGAGAGACAGAGAAGAATGAGGAGGAGTAGAAGTCTGCACTTTGTGGCAGAGAATGATGTTCTCTGCGTGCGTGCGTGCGTGCGCCTGTGCGCATGTGTTCATTCAAAGTGAGGTCTGGGTCACCCAAGGGTCTTTGAGGTGACCCAGGTGAGCTAAATGATTGATAGTTAGGAACTAATTGGACCCTTGCAGTCAGTAACTTTGTACAACTTTGTAGCCTACTTTATTTTGATGCAGCTGCATCAAAATATATACTGTACCTTTCCTACTGTAATAAAGTAGGCTACTTTGCAGTACCCCCTCCCCTCCTGGAGGTAATCGGTGCCCCCTTTGTAATGTAAGAACATACTGTAGGTGGAGGTCATTGCTTCTTGCCTAACAATAATGTAATGTAGATGAGTGACCAACTGTCCTGTACACATGCAAATCACCTGTGCAAGAGTTCTCCTTCTATTGGTAAGAACCGAATGGACCACTATAACCAGTAAGACGCCTTAAGGGCGAGAAGCGACCGCAGGAACTAAAGCATGAAAACTTACAAGCAAAGGCTCTTCAAAGCACACGTGAGGAGGAAAAGGGCTTAATACAAATTACAAGTGTAGTTACATAAAGTGTCTGTAGGAGGTGTAAAAGAGCAAGTTTGCCGTTACCTGCAAGCATGTTAACAGTGTTAACAGGCAAGAGAGTAACAGAGTTTCATATGTAATGGACATCAATTACAATTACAATTTACAATTTAGGCATTTAGCAGACGCTCTTAATCCAGAGCGACTTACATTAAGCAATAACAAAAGCATGGCATACATCACATATATAAAAAGTAGTTTTCATGAATCATGCGTAGACTAAGAACGTAACAGTGGAGTATCTATGTAAACTATACATACTATACTATATAATATATTATACATGTGTACTATAAAGTGCTATGACTACATAAAGTGCAATTCTAGAGCTGTCTACGTAACAAGCTACAAGTCTGTTTAAAATACTATCTAAGTCTACATAATGTGCTATCTAAGGGGCTAGGCTAGGGCAAGTGCTACGGGCCAAGTTATTGTCCAAGTTACAATATCAAGTATGCATGGTCAAATTTGACAAATTCTTGCACAAGTACAGAGAAAGATTTGCAGCAGCAATGAGTAGCAGCAGAGATATCAATGCAGTCTCTTGTACAGGTGGGAGAAATATCACTGTACGTGACAGTACCAGTGCAACAGCAGTGGAGTGTAATCTCTCCATTGATTCGGTCGAAAGTTCTAATTGTTCCTCAAAACAAAAACCTCCACCTCAAGATTGCACACTATTGTGTGGACTTGCTACGACGCAGTGGTTTGGTGGGACTTGGCTTGGTGGTGATGAAGGGATGGTCCAACACCTGGTCAGGTGTTATCCTCTCCTCTGGATCCAGATGAAGCATTTGTTTCAATAGGTCCATGAAGACCCACGCGTTGTCGCTTTCATCAGCATCGTCACACAGGGAGGCGAACACTTCTTCCAGGGAGCAGCTATCGTCCAAGAAGAGGTCTTCATCTTCTGCTCCAAACTCTACCACTGCGGAATACTCCTCCGGTTTCATGAATCTCCATGATAAGCTGATCTACCACACACTAATTACAGTGTGTGTGTGTGTGTGTGTTATAACTGTCATTATAATACAATATAAATTATTATAATGTATTGATCATTATAATACACTAAATTAGATTATAACAGTGATTATAATACAAATATTCAATTTATAATGCATAACAAGTTTTACAACTATGATCATGGTCTAAATAAAAGGTCAGTGAGTGATCAGTCAGTATGAAGTGTTTGGCCCTGTGGCACTTAGCCTAGCTCAGACCCACCCTGGAGTGGGTACTTTTTAGGCACTCATTTAGTACCACTTTGACACCACTCAGCCCAATTCCCTGTAGTGAACCCTTACAAGTCTGTAACTACTACTACTACTACTATATATACACAAAATGGACACTAACGAGTCAATAACCATCGGTCTAATCAATGCATACCAATAGAGGGTATGCGCGTGACATCATCATCATACCAGGAAGTTAAGCGGAAATGCCTACTGAGTGGCAAAAAACTACATTAAACTCACTTTGCCTCTCACTTTGCCACTCGATTTGCCACCCCCTTTATGCATGCGCATACCCTCTATATGGGGGTCCTTGAAATTAAAGGTTTGAGAACCTCTGGCATAGACAGTGAGAAACACACAGAAAGAAATGCAACATCTACATGGGTCCATTCAGCACTGCTGCCTGCGTGCGTGTGGGCTGCGGGCCAGCATGCTGCATGGTTCTGCACCAGGGGCTCATCTGTTGCACGGGCCTCTGCCAGCCTGACAGAGTATGATGCTCTGTAATGCATTCTGATGGGTGGAGGGCTGGAGGCTGGGGAAAATGCCCCGCAGGTGAAAGTCATTTGAATACACAGACGAGGGCCTGTGGAACTCAGCCAGCCGCCTGTGTGGCGTCGCAGTATAAGAGATGGCTTCTCAAATCCAAGGCTGATGCTCTCTCCCTGTGTGCCCGCACCCCCAGAGAGAGGATTACAGTTTTTCTCAATTTCTTTTATACACAAAAATTGCTACTAATATACCCCACAATGGTGAAAACCTGAAGCTAATGCATCGACAATAAAGGTGTTGATACAGTGACTTTTGATTTTGCACAAAGAGCAATTCTAAATCCTATTTTTGTACAACTCTATGTCACACAAATCATTTAGTGCAACAATCATATCATCCTTTTTATTCACATGGAAGACACTGCAGTGTTAATTTTTTCACAATATTTTGATTTAGTTTTAGTCTTAGTCTTTTGAATATAACACACCATTTAGTCTTAGTCCTTAGTCTTCTGAAAAACCTTAGTTGACTTAGTCTTTAGTCTTAGTCAACAAAATTAACACTGAAACACTGACCTCCAAAGTGCCACAACAGTTAGAGACCAGTTTGATACAAATTGTCTAACGCTTATTCATTCATTTGCGTGTGGGTATGTAATGTAATGTATGTATGTATGTATGTGGCATCAGGTAGCTTTTCTGCTAGTACAGCTAGCAGAGAGAGGTAGAACAAGGAACAAGTATAGCCTATAGTCAAACATGTCACTGTGTCAACCATGGTTTGAACATGGCTGTTATCCAGACTTTCTGGAGATGAGAATGAGAATAGTTAAGTATCCTAACCACTTCAGTAAATCTTCTATACTCTCTACACACTACAGATGGCAGTAGATAAAGGCATAGTGTGACAGACTCACAGTAAATGTTAGCCTTTATATACCTTCCACAGAATTGAGAGACTACTACCGCCAAGGTGAGGTTGAGGCCAACTTGCAATCTGCAATTGCTCATAATACTACATCAGTGGATTTTATTTTTTCTTTCACCATTAAAGGTGCAATATGGGTGACAATATTGACAGTGTCCAACATATCCAACATTTGACAGTGTGTGTTTGGGTGTCTAAACGTAATTGTAACGATTACGTAATCCAAGGCTTTCCAACGCGTGGCTTATTTGTGTGTTCCCCACGTCTATGGACCTTTTACGGAACAATTTACTCCGTACAAACTTTTAGGCCAAGATAATGGCAGAATACATTTACTATGACGTAGTGGGTGCCACACTACAGGTGCCACAGTACACTATGACATGGGTGCTACATTAAACTATGACGTATGGTTGTCACAGTAAAAAGTGATGTATGATGACTTCATCATCTAAACATATGATAAAAGACGCCACTTATTAGGTATTTATTTTAGCATTGGCTATTCAAAATACTAGCAGATATACAAGTTCACTGCTATTTTTGAGGGGCGCCAGCCCCTCCTATACACAGGTTTAATGTTTGTCTTTAGTTCAATGTTTGTTTTGTAAACGCCATTGACAATGAAGCCATAATGTGCCTCATTATTACGTCATTGTCTCTTTATTGTTAATGGCGTTTAATGTTTGCTAGAAAATAGCAGATACTAAGATTTCAAGATGACATTTTTTTAACATTCTTGAAAATGTGAGAACTGATTTAGAAGGCATTTGTAGAATCGGCCTCAGGTCTTGCTCACTCATCTGGAGAACATCTTACGGAGTGACATGAAGCTCTCTCTCTGCACGCACGCACGCACGCACGCACGCACACACACAGACTAATACAAACATTGGTGTGACTGAGGGTCATGTATCATCCCAATAGGCCGGGGTTCTGCTACAGCACGCTGCAGTAGGCGTGAATTGGCCTTGTCGCCATGGTTATTGTCATGCCACTTGCCCCCATGGGGCCCCTCGGTATCGGTTTTGTTGTCATTTTATTATTTTTCTCACACACACACACACACACACACACACACACACACACACACACACACACACACACACACACACACACACACACACACACACACACACACACACACACACACACACACACACACACACACACACACACACACACACACACACACACACACACACACACACACACACACACACACACGGCGGCTTTCACTGACCACCTCTTGTGTCCAATCTTAGATAACGTGGACGCCATCGTATGGCGGTGTTGCAGGCCGAAAACAGACCATCTACAGCACTGTTTCCCAAACACTGGGTCAGGGCCAATTTGTGGGTCGCAGACACATTTTTATGGGTCCCTTAATTTCTTTTTCCCCACATTGTTTTTATTTATTATTTCAAAACAAATTACATTCCCAAAAAAAAAAAAAATTAAAACCAAATTCAATTGTTTTTTTCTTTTTTTCCCCCAGTCATTTAGCCGATGTATAAGCTCTGCTACGTCTAATTTCTCTTGGGTCTTGAGCTAAGGTTTGAGAACCACTGATCTACAGTAGCCTACAATCTCACAGCATGACGTGATGCGACAGGTTCTGAGCTATAATTATGCTTCAAAACTACATTGAATCACCGAGTCTGTGAATCTCTAAAAAAAAAAAATAGTTTGAGTAAATTGACATTTGTGTGACGGCTGCGTGGGCTTAGAAGTACTGCAGTGCTGATTAAGAGGCTGACCTTTATGAGAAGAGATGCTTCAAAAATCAACAGACAGACCTTTTCAAACGACTTGATCAGGCGTTGAAAACATCCTCGAGACGCAGTCAGCCCTTTTAAATTCAAATAACGGTTAACAATTAACATGCAACGTTTTGGCTTTAATTGTTACCCCCTCTCCCCTCTTTATTTCTATACTGTACACGTTTTCCCTATTTTCTAACTGTGTATATGATTTATTTTATGTTTTAGCATAGAAGTGTGTCTTTAAATGTTTTGATTAATTGAAAATGGAGGACCCTGATGTAAACAAGTCTTATTTCTTTTTTCTGGTTTAATCCTCTTAGCAGATTTTGTATAGAGGGTATGCGCATGCATAAAGTGAATGGCAGATCGAGTGGCAAATTGAGTAACAAAGCGAATTTAACGTTGTTTAAAGTAATTTAATGCAATCAAATAGGACTGTATGGGCTGTCAAGGCCAGAAAGTAGTTTTTTGCCACTCAGTAGGTATTCCTGCATAACTTCCAGGTATGATGATGTCACGCGCATACCCTCTATTGATCGGTACTTTCCTTGAACTGTACCCATTCTGCAAACTATCAATACAAACATCAATCAATCAATCAGTTGCCAGTATGCATTCCTGAGTGGTGAGAGTGTATGACAATGACAAAAATAACAGATAGGTCAAAACAAGACCATTCAAAACGATTCAATCTGTGAAATGTGTCTCTTGCTGGATGACTGCATGGGGTCTAGGTATAGCCACAGGCGATCGTTGGCTGAATTAATGCTTCAACCGCTGATGACTGTGTGTGTCCGTTACCGTTAGGGCTGGTCTCCTTTTCTACCAGTATAAAAAAAGCAGACGCTGCCTTGAGGCGTAGGCCTACTACAGCCTTGCATGACTCACTGAATGAGTAGCTCTGTGGGAAGCTGTGGAAGCATTGATGGACAGGCATGCCACAGACCAATGTAAAACCACCCACCATTACCATTTAATATAAGGAGTTACCATGCTATGTCATGTTAACTCATTCTCAATAAATAATATGCTATTTTATTATGTAAATTGCTCAATGGAGCTCTTCTGCCTGTTGTAGATGCGAGTACAGCTTCAGCACCATGGAGAGCGCTCCTTTAAATACCATTCATGCTTCGTTGCATGACAAAAATAGCCAACTTTACAAGCACCCCGACCATAGTTGTAATATAGTGGTGGAAAATGTACTGCACATTTTTTACTGTAAAAGTATCAATAATGCAATGTAGAAATACTACTTTGTTACAAGTAACAGAGTACAAGTACAAAAGTATTGGTATCAAAAGGAAAAATCGAGGTGTCAAGAGATAAAAATTGGACGGTTCAGCGTCAGAGAGACTTCCAGCCAGGGGGTCGCACCTCCTCCCCCTGGCCCACCTCCTCCCCCGGGCAGGAGACTGGGGGGGGGGGGGGGGGTCTCCTGTAAGGGGGTCTCCTGTAAGACCCGGATACATTTCTACTTGCAAAAAATAGATTTCAACCTTACTACTACTTTGTACTACTAGGACTTATGTTAAAAAAATATGTTAAAAAAAAAAAAAAAAAGTTTAATGAACATTTTATGCAAATTTATAATAATTATTAAAATAATAATAATAAATTAATAATTTACATTCGGTGGATATCTTTCACAATAATACATAATACATGTTCTAGACATTCTAATGATCACACAAATATATGTATTACATGCATTTTAGTTACTTTTATCAGGGTTAAAGATTAAAGGTCATAGGTCAATTTTGATTAGAAATTGCACTGAGTCCAGAGATTTTGAAGTTGTGTAAATTTGTGCCTCTGTGGGGGGTATTTATATGCAAATATCTTGACCAATGGCATTGCAAGACTAAACAATGAACATCAATGATGATGTTTAGGTGAAAAAAGAATAGAAAAAAAAAAAAAGAATTAAGTGATTAATTAAAATAAAAATGTTACCGAGAAGCATCGCTGGGTCTTACTTAAGGGTCCATTTGGTTTAGTTCCAGTTCTAGCTGTGATGCAGTGGGACGAACCTCCACACTGAAGACCAGTGGTAATAATAATCATAGGCCTATTTGAACCCACCCTGACAAGCACTTGGAATGTAGAGGTTGAGGCAATCAATTTAGTTCGACACGGTTCCACAGATAAATATTGTGAAAATAAAAGATCTACAAGCTCATATGCTGCAAGACGCCATTTTAATTAAATTATTTGAGTCTTTTTTGCCTCTTTCTTATAGAGGGTATGCGCACGCATAAAGTGAGTGTCAAATCGAGTGGCAAAGCAAGTTTAATGCTGTTTAATGCAATCAGATAGGACTTTTCTGTTTGGGTGTATGGACTGTCAAGGCCAGAAAGTAGTTTTTTGAAAAACATCATGTGCGAACCTCCCTGTGGGTCCCGACCCAGAGGTTGAGAACCACTGAAAAGTCTTCATCACCAGTGTGAAGCTGCCTCATTTGTATAGAGAATTTACATCATGCCAACAGGATGCTCCAGGCTAATGTAATTCCTTTGAAAACTAACTGTCAACATGAATGAAATAATACCAGCGCACAGCAGGGTCATTTACCGTAAGTTGTTCTTTCATTTTATTGAGCCATCATTCAAGATTGTGTCCCGTCTTCCCCAGTGACACAGTGGGATAGGCTAAAAGTCGGCTTCTACACAGAAGTCAGCCTGTCATTCCAATGCTTCATTTATGCTTTGTCGTACGACATTATCACGCGGCGAATATGGCCGATCTACATGCTCGCGACACTGTGCGTACGCCACACGCCGTGAGCTTGTGGATCGGGCTATTTTCCGGTGCACAACACCGTTGCACGACAAAAGTATAAATCAGGCTTTAGCCTGTGATGACTCACTAACTGAGCTGTGGTTGGAGAATGCAGCAAACCACCTCCTCTCAGGTTAAGTCTCATTTATTTCCAAACGAATGGATGGTGGATAGCTGTCCAATACTAGAACACAACAGACAGTAATGACTCCCGCCCGTCAAACGGAGCGGTGAGGACGATTGGTCTGAATGGAGTCTTTTCCTCTTAACGTGTATAGAAAAATAATGGACATTTCACTCTTTTTATTCTCGTTTCAGTGAGACCGGCAGAGCGTCTCTGAAAGAGGAGTCTGCTGTGCAAGGTAAACAAGGTCACTTGAAAAACTCATTGTGTCAAGACTATCAACAACATAGCAGAGGGGGTAAAACTAGTTCTAAAAACAATTATATTATAAACTAAGACACTCAGGACAACAAGGGGAGAGAGGAGGGGCATAATCTGTCTAAAAAAAGGCATTAATTGCACAACTCTTTAAGCTATTATTCCATGGTAAACAATTGATCGTACGAACTAAATAAAGGCAGCATAGATTTTCTCCACTAGGCTGAGCAAACTATCACATTGTCCACTTTTGGGCTGGTGGACTCTTATGTTCAAATAAAACCAAAAACATTAAAATGCTTGTTGTGAGAGGCTATTTGCCATGTGGGTAAACGTACAGATACTATACCAATACTGCATTTTAAACTCATCGGGAGGTATGTAGTAACGTGAAGTCCAACCAGGCCCGTTTTTAAAAAATAAAATAAGAAATGTTTCTTCATCTTTTGTCAGAGCCGTTTTTCTCTTATGTCATTTCCAACGGAGCCATCCCATTTGCAGCCTTTATGCTGCATCAGTTTAGGCACTTCCTCTGACAAGGCAAACAAACTCTTTGTTTGCAGTGATGGACATCAAACGCCTTGAAGCATGTCACAGTCCATTCAAGACACACACAAAACACAAAATCTAAAGTCACATTCAAAAATATGTCACAGTAAACAGAGAACCATCGATGAAAAAAAGAATTAAAAAATAAAAATAAAATAGACGCTCTAAACTGACACTCCGTTTTTGTTCGACAAGACGGGACCAATTCCGTGCTATTCCTAAACCAGAGAGATTACAAGTCCAGGTAATTGCTGATATGTCTGTGCAATAGTGAGTGATGCTGCAAATGTAAACCTTAAAGCAGCACTTTAGAGACCTACTGTGAAAGGGGCGAGGATGTCATCCGACGCGCTACCTGTGACTTTTCACCTTCTGCTCCTCATCCTCATGTGGCGGCTGCTGATGTGACCTCTGCGTTAACATCATAATCTTTACAGTAAAGTGCACTTCATCTGTCCGCTCCCAGTCCCTATGCTCGCCTAACAACAATGCTTCAAAATAAGCATGATTAACCCGGTTCAAAGGCCCCGCTCCCTCCCCTCCTCTGAACGTCCTCAGAAAGAACACAGCAGCGTGAGCGTTGTCACTGAAATCCGACGACCCGCTTTCTGATTCCGTATGGGAGGAAGGATTTAAACTGTGCGTGGGAAAACAGAGTTCTAAACATGTGCGGAGGGTCCTCGTCAAAGTCCAGACCAGACGGTCCCTGACTTGAGGACTTGTGTGCCAGCAGGAAAACGGAATAATACACACCAGACAGCCATGTTAACCCTTGAGTAACGTCTTCAGATAAGACGAGACGCAAACATTACATCTTTGCTCTTGCAGTCGTTTATGTGCAAATTTCCAGCAGGCGTGTCTTCCTCCTCTCAGTCCATATTGCCACTTCACTGAGATCGTCTTGGCTCTCCAGTGTTGGAAGATGCCTTCGTTTGTTTTTTAAGTGTTGTCGGGTTCTGAGCCGACCTTGAGAGACCTTAGCATCCCGGCATTCACAAAGGTTCTCTCCAGAGCTCTCGACTCTCTGCCTCTGCCATTGTTTGCACGCGTGTGTTTAAAAAAAGTCTATCGCCTCTTGTGCTCTCTCCGGTGGCTACCTGATACGGCCATCGCTTTTGACGGGCCCCAGTTCAGACTTGGGGTCCGGGGACAGCGAGCTCCAGGAGGACTTGGTGCAGGGTCCCACTGCCGGGCAGGAGGAGGAGGTCTGCGTGGCGCACAGGTCGCCCGTCACCCAGAAGCCGGCCACGCTTCTGTCCACCCAGTCGTCCAGGGCCTTGCCCACCAGCTGTGCCCGCCGCTGGGCCTCCAGCAGGGCCGGCTCCTGGGGAGGCAGCTTCAGCATGGAGCTCAGCTGCTGGAAGCCCTGCTCCAGGTAGAGGTTACCAGGAGGACCCGAGTGGAGCCAGCTGTCCTCTTCTGCAACAGACCAACAAACAGGTGAGGAACATCATAATACAAAGAAGACTGGACATAAAGCCTCAAATATGAGCCAAGGGCCCACTTGAAACTCTCAAAAGCATCTTTAACAGCACGTTTATTTAATTAATTAATTGATTACGTTCCGGCTTGGATCAATGGAAATAACATAGTATACTTTTAAGTTGCTAATATTTATTCCTATCATAATGAAAACTTGTGTTAAACCATGACATTTGCTCATTTTGAACCATGACGTTTTTTCATAATTTCGTTTTATATCAATGCTGTTATATGACGTTAATATTATTCTATTTTTCAAATCTTGGCGATTTGCCAGTTATTTGGAGGCCCACTTGCAATATCCTCACGGCTCTCACGGGTTGGGAATGGTTGATCTAATCTACTAAAGTTTTACCGAGTTTGTAAACCCAACCGCAAAGTGTGTCAATGTAGAAACGGCTGGACAAAAATGCATGCCAGGAAAGCTAAAAAGTTAACGAAAACAAAGACTAAATCACCTTTGCGTAGCGGCTCCTTTCCTTTGAAGGCCAGCGGCATGACGAGGAAGCGGACCTCCGCCACGCGCTCCCACTGCCGGAGCACCCGCACCGTCCAGGCGCCTGGCCTCAGGGGGCGCTGCAGCGGGGGCCGGTACTGCGTGTACTCGGCGTCCACGTCCACGCTGATGTCGTAGGAGGCCGCCACCACCTGGGCCGGGTCCACCCACACGATGGTGGCCGTGAGGTTGGGCCCGCGGGCCCACTTCTGCACAGCCACCGGCTCGTCCAGGGGACCCATCACCCCGCCCAAGTTACGGAAGATCCTCTCCTTGGGGTCCCACTCGGTGCCGATCTGTCAGCGGCACGGATAACAACGTTAACCTATTATAAGACCTGAAGCCGATTCTACAAATGTCTTAGGACAAAAGTCCTAACAGGTGAAGATTTGTTGCTGTATCAGTGGTGCTCAAACTGTATCAGTGGTGCTCAAACTGTTCCATGCCAAGGACAGCCCGAAATTATATTTATTTGGCCGCCAACCCCCCATCTCTAAATATTTTGTTCCAGGGAAACCAGAAGCAAATATTTGAGTTAAAAATGTTCGCTTTAAAATAAATCTTTATAGTCAAAGATTTACAGATATACGGCATTTGCAGATATACAGTACACGCTCACGGCATGTCACTTCGTGCTGCACTAGTGACGTGTTGCTATTTTCGCTTATATAGAGCGTCCGGGCCCGCCTCCTACCCTGGACCAGGAAATGAAACCCAATGCATTTTTCCCATAGACATTTCTTAAAGTATTTATTTAAAGACGGTTACGCCGCGGACAAAGCCAACTCGAGTCGTGACAACTCATAACACAAACAATATTTTGGACCAAACAAAAAAAGTGTTGTAACCTGCCGTTTTTTTCTTCTTTCTAATTATTTGTTCGGCCCAAAAAATTGTGTTTGTTGTCATGATTTGTCACGACTCGAGATGGCTTTGTCCACGGCGTAAACGTCTTTAAATAAATACTTTCTGAAATGTCTATGAGGAAAATGAACAGAGAATCATTTCCTGGTCCAGGGCAAGGACAGTCTAAGAAGGATAAGACACGAAGACCGTACGGGCGACGCCATGTTGCTTTGGAAGGAAAGAAACATGCGCAATGGGCTATATGCAGCCAACACTTCCGCGTTCAGCTTCCTTGGTCTCAACTGCGCATGTTTCTTTCCTTCCAAAGCAACATGGCGTCGCCCGTACGGTCTTCGCGTCTTATCCTTCTTAGACTGTCCTTGGTCCAGGGTAGGAGGCGGGACTGCGACGCTCTATAGCCAATGGCCAATGGTTAAAATCAAAAAATGACAGATGCTTTCCCGGTTTGAATGGGTTGATCACAGACGGCACGGTCAGCAATGTCCATTGCTGGCCGTGGACATTATGACAGTTTGTATAATACAGTGTTTCTCGGTCACAGAACTTTTAAACTTTTATGCCGTTTAGGGTCCAAAGGATGGAGTGGAATAAACAATGTTCTCTCTATTTAGGTGTGTTGTATTAAACATCAAAGTAAATAGGGACATTGCTGTCCCTTGAAGTGGTTGCACCACTCAAAAATCAGTGTGTGTGTGTGTTAGCACCACTCACAAATGTTGCCTAGATCAAGCCCGTTACCGTGAATCCAATATTAAAATATCAAGGTGGTAATCTTCAAACAAAGTTCTCTTTCCCTCAGCAGTTTTCTCGCAGCACCTATATTTAATTTAATTTAACAGCTGTGACAGCAACTTTGATGCTGAACTTAGACGGCGTATAGCCTCGAGCCTGACCCCAGCGCAGCCCTTTGATCGCGTCTAACGGAAGAAGGCGAGGTGGCATGCATGACATGATCAAAGCGAGATCTTTACCTATCAGTGGTGGAAAAAAGTACTTAAGTACTCTTAAGTAAAAGTATCAATACTGTAATATACAAAGTATATACTTGAGTAAAAGTACAAAAGTATTGTCATCAATCAAAATGTACTTAAAGTAGCAAGAGTAAAAGTACTCATTCATAATGCAGAATGTTCCGTTTCAATATCTACACATATTTTGAAAATAGCATGGCGACGCATTGTGAGCTTGTAGATCGGCTATTTTCAAATGGCCAAAATGTATATAGCGCTAAAGTGGTTACAGTATGTTCTGTCAATAATAATCAAAATCTACAAAATAACTAGTAACCAAAGTTTTCAAAAAACAATTGTGGGGTAAAAGTACAACATTTGCCTCTGAGATGTAAGTGGAGTAGGAGTAAAAGTACTGGAAATTGGAAACACTCAAGTAAAGTGCAAATAACTAAAATTGCACTTAAGTACAGTATACTTAACCCATTTAGGCCTGACGTCGAAATAAACAAAAAACGTTCGCTCTGAAAGAATATATATTCAAAGATTTGTGCCGCATTTTTACGATTTTTCTAAAATAGCAGACCTACAAGCTCGTAGCGCGCCACTCGGTGGCGCGCTATGAGCTTGTAGATCTGCTATTTTTCAATAGCTAAAGTATAACATAATGCTTAGTTAAAACACCAAAAGGGGTTCCCGTCCAGAATGGGTTAAGTAATGTACTTTGTTTTCCACCACTGTTGTTTACCTCCAGGTTCTTGAGCCTCTCGAACTCCTTGAGGTTGGCCTCCAGCACCAACGTGGCCTGCGGCACCGCCCACACCTCCAGCGTCTCCCTGACCTTGGACTTCACGTTCTGGACCTCCTGCCGCAGCAGGTATCCCTGGAAGCGGTCGTCGTAGAAGTACACGTGCACCGTCACGGGGTGGCTCAACGCTTCGTACCTGCGGAGAGGGATGTCAGAAGATCATGTCATGTTTTCCCCCCCATGCGTTTGGTCCGTACTAACGGTTTAACCTGCCACGGGTTAGTTTTAACCTGCCACGCATGTCGGGAGCCACGGGTGAGTTTTAACCGACCCGCGGGTTAGTTGTAACCAGCAGCACATGTCTGGAGTGACGGTGTTGTCAAACTAATGCCTGTCGGACTGTTAGCATGTCTAATCAACGTATCCAACCCCATTTTGAGGGGCGCTAGCCCCTCCAATGCATGGCTTTTGAAATTCTATCATGGCAGCCAAGTCTATGGACTTTTAATGTTTGTTTTAGGGCACTAAATGACGACATGAGATGTCATGTGGCCAATATAAATACATCTTGTGACTGTTTCCGTTTTATACAATAACAACACAATGCATTCATGTCTCGTAACGTATATAGTGGCAGTGAATCTGCAATGAATGAATGCACCATTCACACCATCTCACTTCACACGAGTGTGATTTTGTTGTTTTCAACAAATTTTGTTAAACAAAATTCACAATATGTACGTAAAGATAACACAGAACTGTCAGCTGCGACACTCAGTGGCGTGCACAGACATTTAGAGGGGCAGGTGCTCAAGTTAAAAAAAGGGCACCTTGTGC
Source organism: Electrona antarctica (assembly GCF_951216825.1). Lineage (NCBI taxonomy): Eukaryota > Metazoa > Chordata > Actinopteri > Myctophiformes > Myctophidae > Electrona > Electrona antarctica. The sequence goes on along the minus strand of NC_136795.1, from coordinate 15,257,210 downwards.
AGCGCGTGGAACCGGCCGGTTGCCTTAATCTATTTTGGGCGGGAACCCCTTTTGGTGTTAGCATTATGTTATGCTTTAGCTATTGAAAAATAGCAGATCTACAAGCTCATAGCGCGCCACCGAGTGGCGCGCTATGAACTTGTAGGTCTGCTATTTTTGAAAAATCAAAAAAAAAAGAAGAAGAAAAAAATGTTTTTTTTTTTTTTTTTTTTCCAAAAGGGCACATTGCCAAAAGGGCAGGGGGTGCTCTAGCACCCCCTAGTGTCTATCTGTGCACGCCACTGGCGACACTGCAAACTCGGGTGGCTGACCTGCAGGCGTCCGGGTTGCTCTGCGTTTGCTCCAGGCTCTTGAGTCCGAGGCGAAAGAAGGAGGAGTAAGCGGTGAGGGCCACGTCACTGAGCGCTCCCAGCCCGTCCTCGCGCTCAAACAGGGTCTCCCAGTAGGCCTTGATGGCGGCCGTGCCCGGGGCGTAGTGGCCATACAGGTGGGTGTCCAGGATGTCGATGGCCTCCTGGTTCACCATGGACTCAAACTTGCGGGCAAAGAATGTGGGCCGCGTCAGTTGCTGTAAGAGACAAAGAATGTGGGCTGCGTCAGTTGCTGTAAAAGACAAATAATGTGGGCCACGTCAGTTGCTGTAAGAGACAAAGAATGTGGGCCGTGTCAGTTGCTGTAAAAGACAATGTTTGTGGGCCACGTCAGTTGCTGTAAGAGACAAAGAATGTGGGCCGCGTCAGTTGCTGTAAGAGACAAATAATGTGGGCTGTAAGAGAAAGAATGTGGGCCGTGTCAGTTGCTGTAAAAAACACGATAAATATAAATATTTGTTGCTGTCGGGGAGAAACCACTGAACTCTATTAAACACCATAAAGACAGGTGCTAAGACTTCTCCAGTATGATTTAATAAACAAATGTTAAAAACAAATTAAAGAAGTTATTTTCACGGCATGTCTCTGCAGGAGTCTAGCCATCATAGAGGGTGAGTCTGTGAGTGTGTTTAGGTGTCCAGAGCTATAAAACAGTTCTGGACTGACCATGCAGCGCCACATTTCTTCTGCTCACTGCCACTAGGCCACAGAAATACCACCACTCCATTGGATTTACTCTACAAGCGTGGGGATATACTGTAAATGTGCAACCAGTTGCATGTAAATCAGGTATGCTGTTATACTGGGTAAGTCATTGAAATTGAGATCGTTCTGAATACAATACAGTTGACGATAGGAGACAATATGATTTTGAGTATCAAACTGCTTCTTTTCGGAAATAAAATAATAATTTATATATATATAATATATATATATATATAAATTATTATTTTTGCCGGATTCTCTCACAGCCAGCTTAACCCATTCAAACCAGGAAAGTATCAGTGGTAATTTTAGATTTAATCCTTTGCTATTCAAAAGTAGCAGATCTATAAGCTTGCAGCGTGATCTGCTATTTTTGGAACATTTAAAAATAAAATATTAAAAATTTTCGAATTCCAATTTTTTTTTAAAGAACTGCCGATTTAGAAAGCTTTGTAGAATCAGGCCTCAAGGTATTAATGGGTTAAGTGAATGAAAAGCAGCTATTCATAGAAGACTGCGGCTCCAGGGCAGCAGCAGCAATCCCATCCGGCTGTGAGAGAGAGAGAGAGACAGAGACACACTGACCTGGATCCGGATGAGGTCCTGCGGTTTGAAGTCGTTGGGAGAGCAGCCGCACCAGTCTACGATGTGCTTGTACTGGCACTTACAGCCCAGCTTGCGGTTCCAGTTGGTGACGCGCAGGTTGTTGTCCACCAGCGTGTCACACATGTGGCTGTTCCCCAGCACCGTGTGGAAGAACGACTACGACAGAGAGGAAGGAGAGAGAGAGCAGGCGCACGTGACTGAACAACACCTCTGTAACGTTGTACAACTAGACGCTGTCACGATTATGAAATGTTACTTGACGATTAACATTCTCAATAGCCAGAGGCGTGCTGGAAGATGACTGTGTGTTGACCACGTAATTGCAACGTTTCCTGTTACATTTCAGCTGGAGAGCCGTGTTGCATCTGCTTCCTCCTGTTCGTTCTCAGTTTCTCTAATAGCAGGCCTATGTAAACCGGGCAAAACCGGGCAAAACCTGTATATCCAACACGCCGCCTCGCGGTGACACTGCGTCGATGGCCTACCGCAACGGCAAACAACTCGCTTGGTCTCAGGTCTAAATGCTAAACCACTCATCTGGGTAAGCGAAAAGGGCAAACGCAATGTTACTCCCCCTTCAGTCTGTCTGACAGTCTGGTGCTCTTGGAGCCTGAATGTAGAGCCTGTCTGATAAATCAATTATTTGAGATTTCAGACAATATCCGTATTAGCAATTATGCATCCTATGTGTCCCATGGGAAAGCGCCTATGAAAGATTTGTTTATTGAGCCGTCTGTCTCAGCTACAGAAACATAAAAAAGAGAGAGTGTGTGTGTGTGTGTGTGTGAGAGGAATGGGTCAGAATAATCGAATAATCGTTCAAAATCAAATTAAAAAATATATTATTATTACATCTGTTGCAAAGGCTACTGTATATTGTCATCCAAAACCTGTCCAGATTAGAGGATACCTAAGTATGGGTGTAATATTTATTTTTGAGTGGTGCAACCACTCTAACGAACAGCAATGTCCGTGTTCAACTATGTGTGTTTGTGTGTGTGTGACTCTGTGTGTGACTATGTGTGTGACCAGTACCAATGAGTACCAAAAGTGGCGCTGTTGTGCCAGAAACGGAGAGATAGTGCTGCATGTTGCCTGCTAATGAGAGAGCGAGATAGAGACAGACAGAGAGGGGGGGGGGGGGGAGATTTGCACCACTCAGTTCACAGGGGTGTGATTTTTTCTGTATATTGCGTTTAAGTAGTAATTAAAAATCAAATTTTACCTAGGATGGTCATTTGATATAAAAAATTAACAAATCCCCAGAACAATTTCACCCAATCAAATCCCCCAAAACATAAAAAAACATGATGTACCATTTAAAGAAAGAAAAACAGGTGCGCTTCCTCTGGAAGTGCCCTTGGTTAAAGCAGTGGGTGCTCAGCTTTGAAATAACTTAACTCATAAATAGGCATGTCCCGATACCGATACTTGTATCGGAATGCCCTCCGATATGCTCTTATTTGGTCATAAAATGTAGTGCAATGGATGTTTTGGTTGGTTAAAAAGAAAAATATGCATATTGAGTGTGTGTGTGTGTGTGCTTGCAAAGTGGAACATCACCAGGGCTAAACTTCACGTTATTCTACGTGATAACGCAACCAACATGAGTACATGTACTTTACACTTAAAAAAAAAAAAAGCACTGGTATCGGCATCGGCTAATAAAATGTAGTGCAATGGATGTTTTGGTTGGTTAAAAAGAAAAATATGCATATTGAGTGTGTGTGTGTGTGTGCTTGCAAAGTGGAACATCACCAGGGCTAAACTTCGTTATTCTACGTGATAACGCAACCAACATGAGTACATGTACTTTACACTTAAAAAAAAAAAAAAGCACTGGTATCGGTATCGGCTAATAAAATGTAGTGCAATGGATGTTTTGGTTGGTTAAAAAGAAAAATATGCATATTGAGTGTGTGTGTGTGTGTGCTTGCAAAGTGGAACATCACCAGGGCTAAACTTCGTTATTCTACGTGATAACGCAACCAACATGAGTACATGTACTTTACACTTTTTTAAAAAAAAAGGTATCGGTATCGGCTAACACAGAAATTGTTGGATCGGAATCGGATCGGAAACGAAAAAAGTGTATCGGGACATCCCTACTCATAAACCAACAAAGTGGAAAAAGCAGCACTCTAAAATAAAATATGCAAGACACTTTTTAGTCTGCTCTGAAGGAGGCCGTTTGCCGAAACGTGTCAGCGTTCTCAAATAAACATGAGAAATTGCATCTGAGCCAGTCTTTCATCTTTTATTTTCGAGTGCCGCTTTTTCCACTTTATTAGATAATATACCATTTGTTGCTGTCGGGGAGAAACTACTACTACTACTTTTGAGGATTTTGATTAAATCAATGCTATTGAAAGACCTTTATGTCTCCGTGTTGGTAAAAGAATATTGAACCAATCGTGCAAGTAATTGACAATATATAAAGTCACAATACCATTTTTGATGAGGCAGTATTGCTTTGTTTTAAAAATATAAGGTTTTGTTCATTTACCGAAAGATTTATCTTTTTCATTTCCTGAAACATTTTGGAGTTAGGTGGTTTCTTCGGAGAAAATACTACCTGTAATCGACTTTCATTTGGGTTTTTTTTTTTTAAAGATATTTTTTTGCGGCTTACGCCATTTTTATTGGTTTTTGAAGGGACAGACAGTAGGCTGACAGGAAACGGGAGAGAGATGGGGGAAGACATGCAGTAAAGGCCGTGTCGGGCTCGGGAGTCGAACCCGCGGCACACTGCGACTGGATTACCAGTCGGGTGCCCAGACGGTTACGCCACCGCCTGGGCCTTTGGGTCACTTTTTAAAGATGTTTTTTTTTGTGGCTTTTTCTGCCTTTATTGACAGGTTGAAAGTAATCTGCCAGGAAATGGGGAGAGAGATGGGGGGGAAGACACCCGTCGGGGTCGGGAGTCGAACCCGCGGCACGCCGTCAGGCTGGCTCAGCAGCCTAGGTGCCCAGACAGTTGAGCTAACTGTCGGGGCCCATTTGGGTCACTTTTACACATCCCTAGTAGTGTGTACATTACTCTGAGGGGAGGTGTGAACTGTGAAGGTACCTCGGCAGGGAGCAGTGCGTAGGTGTAGAACTGCTTGAGGCCGGACACCAGCGTGTCCTGGGAGGTCACCACGTAATCCACAAAGCGGCGGGTGAGCGCGAACCAGTCGGAGCCTCCAGACACCTCCAGGCCGTCGGGGATGCTGCGCTCGCCCAGGCGCCACATGTGGTTGTCGCACTCGTGGAAGAGGCGATCCAGTCCCTGCTTCTTTATGAACCTGGAGCACAGCGAGGGTTATCGTCAAAACAATGTTGATTGTTGTCGACTAAGACTATGACAGAAAAACGTTTTATTTGTTCACTGACGAAAACTAAATTAAAAACTAAACAAAAACTAAGCCATGATGACTAAAACTAAGACTAAATATATTGACAATTTCGTCAACAAATAAAAACTAGACTAAAATGTTAGGTTCTAACATTTTAGTCTAGTTTTTACTAGTGAAGAAGAGATTCGGAGAACTAAAAGACAGGTAATTTTATGTTTGGTTGCGTTGGGTGCTGCATTCTGAAAATAGCAGACCTACAGGTACAAGCACTGTGAGTTTGTACATGGGCTATTTTCTTCATGCAACAAAGTGTAAACTTTTTATTATTATTTTTCTTCATGCAACAAAGTGTAAACTTTTTTTTTTTTTTTTCGACAAAATCAACTGTATATTTAGTCAAATAAAGTCTTAGTCAACTAAAACCAGACTAAAACTAAACCATTTCAGATTACTAAAATGTGACTAAAACTAAATGACTACGACTAAAAATCTAAATTGCTGTCAAAATCAACACAAAGATTATTACAACATAACCATTCGTTCTTTAGATCATTTAATCTCTGTGAATCATGTAGATTGTAACATTATGGTAAATAAGGTAATGAATTACAGAATGATGGTAAAGCTCATCACAAGCTATCTGAGCCCAAACAGGTGTCAAAAGCAATCTACAAGATCAAATTAGAGCTATTTTTGTGTGACGCTGTATGTATGATAAAGTAGGGCGTTAATTTACAAAAAACATACGAAAAAAAACAGTTAAAATATGGAGATAAGAGTAAGAGGTTTCGGCCCGACAGCAACGATATAGAGCAACATAGGATTTTCAGAAAGCTGCATTTATAGAATGGGCCTCAGGTCTTAATGGGTAAGGTGGATAATACTGTGAATCAGAGATGTGTGCTACAGTGACAGCTCTCACCTATAATACTGTGAATCAGAGATGTGTGCTACAGTGACAGCTCTCACCTATAATACTGTGAATCAGAGATGTGTGCTACGGTGACAGCTCTCACCTATAATACTGTGAATCAGAGATGTGTGCTACGGTGACAGCTCTCACCTATAATACTGTGAATCAGAGATGTGTGCTACAGTGACAGCTCTCACCTATAATACTGTGAATCAGAGATGTGTGCTAGGGTGACAGCTCTCACCTATAATACTGTGAATCAGAGATGTGTGCTACAGTGACAGCTCTCACCTGGCATTCTCTCTCCCATGGGACTTGAGGAAGTTCCTGTCTCTGTGCTGTGACAGGAAAGCCACAAGTTCATCATTAGTCCTGTGGTAAGTTGAATAGATAAAAGAAGAGAAGGGAACAGAAATGAGAAAAAACTAAACAAAAATGAACAAAGAGACAAGTATTAGGACGGAAATAAAATGCTGTCTGGCTCTGAGATATGCGTAACAATATTAGTGCGTGTGGTGGTGGAGGCATAATTTGAATCCACTGTCATTAAAAAAAAAAGTGATGCCAAAATTTCATCTCATATGCTTGAGTTTATCCAGCTACACAAAAGGGAGTGAGAGATGACTTTGTAGAATTAGTGAGCTAGAGGCTTGGCGGATTACATCCGAGCACTCCAACTTATTCTGCTCGTGGGACAATTCAGGAGGATTGGCCGCTGCCTTGATAGGGGCTCACAGCGTCCTCAGACATCCAGCCAGGACTGATCAACAAGAAAGGCAATGATTTACTGTGCACTCTGTGCATCAACAGCCAATACAGTCCATTGATGCAGCTACCAGCGGGAGATTTTCATTCAGCATGCATTCGGGGCCGCTGTTTATCTCGTAGCTTGCTGAGTCAAAGTCACTGTAGGTCAACGGAGTAGAGGAGTCAAATCCCCGACCAAGCAAGTACTGGAAATCTAAGCCACTGATGATAAAGGGGTTAGGCCAGAGCGCTTATCATCATAATCTCAAACCTTGTGCGTGGCAGTGTATCTGGGATATACACAGGGCCTGAAGAGCGTGACAGGGAGATATTGAACACGCACACATCACGTGCACACCAGTGTTGCCATCTGTGCTTATTATAAGTGACTTTGGGCTTGTTTTTCTGTTAAGTTGCTTAATATGTATTTGTCCTCAGCCCCCATCTGCTACTACTTCTTAAATATTTGTTCTAATTCATTTTTCTTTCATTTCTTCATGACATTGCTGAAAAAAATCATTGGATGTGATTAATTCATGAAAGTTTTAGCTTTTTTGGGAATGTTTTTTGAAAATGTTTTGAAATAATAATAATTAAAAGCCAAATGTAGGGAACCAAAGAAATGAGGGGACCCGTGACCCACAAATGGGTCGTCCAGCGTTTGGGAACCAGTGTGTTAACCAACCTGGTGGGGAAGTCTGTGGCGCTCAGGTTGACGAAGAAGTCCCACTTCCACTCCAGCATGGAGAGAAGGTCCTGCATGCTGCGCAGGTAGGCCTTCAGCAGGCTGGCACCGCCCCAGATGGTGACCATGCGCCATGGCGTGGCGCGCACGTTGGGGTACTGCTGGGCAATCTGCAGCACTTCCCGGTGCATGTAGTTGGATCGCTGGCGAGAGTTCCCGACAAAAAGAGGGTCACGTGGTTAAACAGGGTGGGAAACTGTGCATCGTTCAACACAAAAGGATAATCTAGCTTTTTGGCCGGGTGACAAGTAGTCCACATTAGCCTGATCATCAGTAGCCGCCACCCTGCTGTGGCAGCCGAGGAGAACTGGCGTGTGTTGTAAGACGGTATGATGACATCAGGGCTGGAAATGTGGGTCAGTGAAACGGGAGACAATTCAAGGTATTTTGTCTTGCAAAGTGCAAACGTACATTTACCACTTTGAGGACGGCAATAGAACCGAGTTTAGAGGTTGCTCTGGAGAAAAGCTGTCAGACAGGGATTAAACACGATGGAGCAAATGAGAGAAGTTGGAAAAAATACCTGCAAAAAAAGAATTAACGTCAAAGAGGTGTGGAGCCAGCAGGGCTTAAGCCCCGGCTGTCGTGAACTCGCAGCCCTCTCAGTGGCCTGCTCAGCAGAAAACCCAGCAGGAGAACAGGGCTGGTTTGTGGAGAGGGGTGGACTAATTCCAGCAGTACAACTTGACCCGTTTTTCTTTTTCCGCCGGCTCCATCTCTCAAATCGGCCCGTTCCCTCAGAGACGGATGAGGCAGGCTTGACCCTGCGGTCTCCGCGGTGACTACCCCGTCTCACTCCTCATTCATCACCGCTATGCGCTAGCCGCTCTGCGAGTCCCGGTGCGACTGCACCGAGACAGTTCCCCGCGGCTTGAGGGAGCGACCTATCCAGCTGGTGCACAGGTGCACAGACTCGGAGAGCAACGATCTTCCGCCTTGTCAGCGCCGGAGCACCCCTGGGATTCCGGCACTTCGGCGTTGGCATTGTAGCATGTGCTTCTGTCGTCATGTTTTACACACCACGGGCACTTTCCTCCAGTACACTAGGAATAATTAACCACACAAAGCAAGCCCCTCTCTCCGGACTAATCCACCTACTCCTAAGACCCTCTGGGTACGTTTGACCTCTCCGACGTGAGAACAACCAGCCTGTAAACACATTAGCGGTCTGGGCGTACGCTGCGCAGAGGGCATCGACTCACCGGCATTAAAGGTTGGCTTATGCTATGGCAGCAATGATTCAGCGATTAATCATTTTTGATTAAGGTGTGTTTACAACATACTGGTGCTCTTTGTGTGTTGGCACATGTGCGTTTGTCGGACTCAGTGGAAACGGAACCCATTAGTCTGTAGTGCAGACTGTGCAGTGTAGCGGTAGAAGTCCAATCCACACTAGAGCTTACCTTGTCTACGTGTATGTAATAGTAGTGATCGCGGTGGTATATGGCTTTGATGAGACGCTTGAGCTGGCGCACGGCGCGGCCGTGGACCATGAGGACGAAGGCCACCCGCACAGGGTTGTCCACCTTGGACAGGCTGTTGGCCAGCTCATCTCCTGCCTGGACTGGACCGGACACTCCTGGAAGACCAAAGGACATGCACGTTACAGACACGATGCTCCGGCCTAATGCTAAACATTCACAGTAGTGGCGACAAAAGCTAACAAAATAGGCTAGTGTGGCCGGTGACATTGCTGCCGAGTTGCCGTTCAAAATGTTGCTCGAGCCAAAATATAACGTGAAACGTTGCAATAAAAACAAATCCTACAACTGGAAGCCCACAAGTTTACGCTGCTTAAATGTGTCATGAGTTTGTAGCTTCATGTCTGTCTGGCTACCATTTAAAATTATGTGTGAACGCAGCACCTATCTAATGGTTTGGACGGGATATATACAGGAGAAAATACATAACAAAATGACAAAGCAGGGAAGGGACACTAAAGCCAAACATCTTATTCACAAGCCTAAAGGGAATCCCGAAAGAGCTAGTTCCGAATTTTTTCTTAATGGCAAGTATTTCATACAACTTAAGTTCAAAAATTGTGAACTATCCCTTTAATGGCCAGGGAAGATATCATATTAGGCGTTTGGTCTTCAGGCAGAGGCTCTGAGACACTCCGCTACAGTCTTGCGAGACACTGAAACAGACAAATGAGGATGATCTTCGCAGCTATAGCAAACAAACCACAACACACTATCAGCACCAGCAGTGGATGAATGACTGACAGAGATGAATGGGTGTGTGTTGGTAAGGGTCTGGGGACTGTGTTTGGGGCACGCAGGTGGAACATTCAGACAGCACATTGCATGTAATATTCATGCGAATGTGGTGCTTTTCCGTAAAAAATGTATCAATGAGAGAAAATTGTGCTGATAAATCTTTAAAAACCTGCAGTGCCGTGTGAGAGATGAAGAGTGTGTGAGAGACAGAGAGGCGTGTGAACGCACCAAGATGAGGGCAGAACTGAGGGAGAGCCTGTGGCATCAGCTGTCCAGCCTGGTGTTGACACACAATGTTGGCGATCTCCTGCCGGCACTGCTGCGTGTTTGCGCGGTGCAGGGCGGAGAGTGCGTCCTTGCCCATGATGTCACATTTGGGCACAAAGTCACCGCCGGGGGCCTGGGGCACCCCGTCCACGCTGCCCGGCTCGCCCGGTATGATGGGAGGTGGGAGCCTGGCACCACCCTCGCCTCCACCTCCTCCTCTGGCCTCGCTGAAGTTGCGGCTGCTGGAGGGGTCATGGGGAAGGACGCCGTCCACTCCGGCCCCCGTCATTACTTGCTCCTGGGCCCCCTTCGGCCCACCGGGGGGCTTCCTGCGCCGGGTGTTGGTGCCCCTGGCGGCCGTGCCGCCGCCACCTGTCTGCAGCCGGCTGCTCCATCTGCCCCCACTCCTCCCCGACAGGGCGCTCTGCCGGTCCCACGGCACCACGTCGCGCTTGGGGTCCTGGCTGTTGTGGTCGGGCAGCTTGGACCGCCTTGTCTTCCTCTGAGGAGATGGAGGAGAAAGCGAGATAATGAGTGAGGGGAGAGATGGGGAGAGATAGAGGCGACAGAAGAGACGTGATTTTAGAATCCATTCCACCCCCAGATGTCTTGCCAGTCATAACAGCAGAACATTGGGAGCGACTGCTGCTGTAAGGAGGAGGGGATGATTCAACCTCTCTCTAACATGACAAGAGAAAGAAACCCGCTAAGACAACAGCACAGGAGCTCCAGAGACAAGGACGTGTTTACTCCAGTTTGGTTTTGAGTTTACCCCCCCGTGCTGCTACTGTATGATCTGGGTTATTTTTAGCAAAAGCGCTGCCTTTTGTGGAGTTAATCTGTGAGACACAGTCCGGGTTAAGGCGGGCACACACACGTACAAAGACACAGAATGAAGCCATTCAGTGCATGGGGACCTTAACGAAACCTCTATGGCAAAGCGTGCGTGCAAAAGCGGACACATGCACGTAGTACGGTTGGGCCATAATTCCATAATTCATAAAGAATTTAAATGAACAGCCCCACATTTGGCATATGTACGCACAAAATAAATCACAGAGGAGAGCTCAGGAAACAATACCGAGGGTCCACAATGGGGCCAACCTGATACACCGCCATGTATGTTTCTGTGACTCGTGACGGCGTGGCGTCCCTTACTCTCTTTGCAGAGTAGTCAGAAGAGGCCTTTTCAAATGGACAACGGCTGGGCGCTGCTGGAGGGATGCCATCCTCCCCAACAACAGCTGCTGGCCAACATCCTCGTCGGAGTAGGGCCAAATAGACCTATCAGCATTCAGCAGTCACCATGCCAATTCCAGCGGTGAAGTCCCCCCCCCCCCAATCCCATCCTGTCACTTCAATTGCTCAACCAACACCCCCTTCATGTCGTCACATCAGACCCTGGCAGTCTGATAAAGAAAGCCCTTTCGGGGCGCTGCTGTAAAAAATAAAAAAATAAAATTGCCAGTTTCTAATTTAGAAAGTCTTGGAAGATTTGGAGAACTCCTATAATTACATGCCCAAAATGGAGTTGGGGACACCAGATTGAAACTAGAAAAGGGCAACGCTGAAGAAAGCGCTGTGTGTGTGTGTGTGTGTGTGTCTATCTCATCTTGGAGAGTTTCACATTGTCTTCAGTGTTAATACAGCCTGCCATTTGTGTCTAAAATTAACCTGTAGCCTAACATAGCCCTGTCACATACTGCTGACCAAGCAGCTAAGACCTTCAAAAGAGACAGAGTCGTCATGATGAAGATGACATCTACGTCTGAAAAGCGACGACGACGACAACAACAAAACAGACAGAGCACCAAAAAAAGACTTGACTGACTTCATGGTCCTCAAAACACCTTCCCAACAGGTGTAGACATACTAGACATGATCCTCTTATAATCTATCTAAACTAAATCCCAGAAGTATGACGAAGTTGAGAGGTTTTGTTGGCGGAACTCCTCGCTTTGACAGTAAATCCAAACAGAGCATGGGATTTAGCGGCGTATCTGTAACAACAGGCCACATTTCACAGAGGAAAAACAACACTACAACGCGGCCCTAGTGGACCGTATTTATCTGGAAGAACTGTGTTAAAAACATCCATTACATGAAATATAAGATGTCCATCTTCCCAGTAATACAAAATAAAAACAAATCCTCAGTGTTCATTTAACTCGGAGAAGGTACGTATGTCAATTTTGTACTTTTTGTACCGGGTTTTAAATTGCTTTGGTGCTGCTCTGGCATTACCGTCATCTCGAGTGAGTTATTGATCTGTGGACTAGGCTACTTCAACAGCATACTTCTCCGTCTCCCCAACATACAACACAATTTAATCTCAAAGCAACAGTGTAGCGAGAGATCAATAAGACAATACAGTTCTCTCTGGGGGAATTCGGTCATGTTCATTGCACGGGGGATTTGAGGCAGAAGGGAAACAACAGAAACAAGCACAATTCAGAAAAATTGAGCCGGGAATGTTATGGCAAAGCTATTCATGCCTGGATGGGGTTTCATTGGCATGCTGCTCTTATAGGCCGTTCTCTAAACACATCCTCTGCTGCTGTCATGCAGCATTTTTCTTGTGTATAATAGGGATAAACGGTGCAAATCACAGCTCGCCGCATGGCTGGCCTCAGTGGAATACAAAAACGGGCCTCCGAAAATTGATAGGCGTCGCAAAAGCAGGGCTTGAGAGCTATTTTGGCTTCTTCTGGATGAGCAATATCACATCCCTGCCACGCTGGTTTATTGGATCCTGGCCTGCGCGAAAGGCGCCTCAAACATTAGCACTTGGAGAGGGGGCAAGAATAACAGTGAGTGGGCCACGGGCTTCCTGCCTGTGTCAGACGACGACATGGCAGAAAGCAGGCTCTCTTGCCACAAGCCACTGGGACACCGACAGCCTGCCAGGGACAGTGGCAACAGAACAGGGGCTGCGGCCAGGCCAGCGGGGTAGGACGTCACAGAGCAGATAAATGAGCGCCAGCGAGGCAGCACAGCCAACCAATACAGTGCAGTCAGCTACTGACAGCCCATCACACTCCAAAAGCCATTATAGTGAGAGGCACTGTAAGCCCAGGCAGCAACATACCACGCATTGCACTGCCTGCTGCCTCGCTTCTCCCGAGAGTCGAGTTAACAGGCAAGTGAATATATCAGAGGACACAGAGCTTAAGTTTGACAGCTGCGCGAGAGTGAGAGCTCGCCTTTAAAGACTATTGTCCTCTCATGTCAATATACACAGAAAACAGCTGTGTGGCGCAAAGGCTTAACGTCTAAATTGGTGATAAATTGTAGCGCCAATTTTCACAGCTTTTAATTAGCACCATCGCGTCAAAAATTTATTTGTTCAAAAGCGAGCCATGAAGCCTCTTTTGTTTCCAATTAGAGCTGAGCGAAGTCAGTCATATCAGTGGCGTAATCTGCTGGAATGAAAGAGAAAGAGAGCCATAAAGAATAAGCACGGAGTGAGTTGAACAGAGCGCAAGCATTTGCTTGTTCCTTCTGTGCGGCAGGCAGCCTTAATAAAAACACGTGTGGCCATGTTCACACGTCCACAGCCAGCTGCTGATTAAAACACAGCTGACACGAGACACTGCTGAGCTGTGAGGAATCACTCTGTCTCACTCTGTCTTGCTATGCCTCCTTGACTGAACAACTCTCACAGGCTGCCGCTCTCCGTTCCAAGCTCCGATGAACAGTGTTCCAGTGAATAGTCATTCACCTGATGAGGGAGGAAGCATGCGTTTCTTGGGACACACAGTTGAGTGAGTGGGGTCAGAAAAAAATGGACACCGCTTCCTTCCCTCAAGGGGAATCGTATGTCACGCTTCACGTTTCCTGTTTACACTGACGTCTGTCCAGAGGAAATGGATTAATTGCGTCTTAGCCGATGTTATTTTTATCCACAGAAAGGGCAGAGGGACAGATAAATGGCAGAGAATGGAGCTTAGCAGGCTGTTGTGCACAGGGCCACTGTCCAAGCTGGTCCACACTCAATGTGACGTTTTCTCGGTGGAAATGCCGGGCACCAAGTACAGATCCCTCACTTTTCCAAATATCTCCTCTAACTGAAAGCCTTCATAACAGCCTCCTCTCCCTTCAGGCAAAACTCTGTGGTGTATGACCCACCAGTATGGAGGGAAGGTTCTGCACACTCCACACATGTCACATCTTGATGGGAAAAGAGGGCAGAGGGTTCCTACCAAACTCACATTTCAGCTCACACATTCCTGTGTCTTCCACTGTATCCATGTATCTCAAACCGTAATGGCGAAAAATGCAAAGCCCTCTGGGATCTGTTAACAGCTCACAATTATCTTATTTAGAAGAACTGGGAGGGTCTGGGGCACAACCCCAAGGCACTGTTCCAGGTGTGCATGTGAGCTGCTGCACTGTAGAGAGAAGCTTCCCATACAGAGGTGCTGCATGATTGGATGATTAGCATGATTGGTTCAAATACTCTCTCTGTGGTGGCCTCAGTCAGTCAGATAAGCCACTCTTTATTCTCTTTAGCAAAGGACCATCTAGGACACTGGTGTCCAAAGTCCGGCCTGCGTGCAAATTGCGCCCCGAAACTGAGCAGATTGGACCTTCCGTTCCAGCGATAATGGCCAAAACATTTTGAAAACGGCCATTCAAGTTGACAATTTGTTTCAGGCAGGATTTGAGAACTCTAGTTTAATGTGGGCCCAGTCATAAATGACTGCCATTGTAATGCAAATTAAAGAGAGATGTACTGTAGCTATACTAACCAGTGTATCTATCAACGTTACGCTTACGCACTTGGCAGCTAAACAGACAGACAGACCTTGCACATCTGATTACATTTGGTAATGTTAAATAAGGCTGAAAAAAGGCGCAAAAAGAGTTATTTGTATTTTGGTCACAGCACACCTGACAAAAGACCTTTGATATTGATTAAACAAAATTGTTGAAATGCAATGCAATTATGATAGGTAGGAGATGGCCCTTGGGCGTCTTAAATTTATTTTCTAATTTGGCCCCTTTGAAGAAAGTTTGGACACCCCTGATCTAGGACTTACTGTGTGTGTGTGTGTGTGTGTGTGTGTGTGTGTGTGTGTGTGTGTGTGTGTGTGTGTGTGTGTGTGTGTGTGTGTGTGTGTGTGTGTGTGTGTGTGTGTCCATTTGGAACCCTGCCTCAAGGAACCCTGAGGTTCTCCAGGTGGACCCCACTTGGAGAAATACTGGTCTGGTAGAGGAACACACAGTTTAAGTTCAGGTGTGTATCCAGTCATTCAAAAAGATAAGCAAGGTAGTAGACCTTCCTAAAATAGGCTAGAGGAGTCAGTGGATGTATGCAATGCCACATACTTGTAACAGAGTTATGGGGGTCCTTGAAATGAAATGGTTTGGGAACCACTGTGGCTAGTGTGCACATCTCTAGATGGGGATCATAGAGACAAAAATGACAAACCGTGCAGAGATGACAGAAATATGAGCAAAGGGATTAAATATGTTGAATGCATTTCTATAGAACAGCCAGGCCAGGATGGGTATAAACGCATGATAGAAATATGCATAATAGCTGATTTGCATAGACCAGATTCAGATATCCTATTTGCCTGTCAGTCTGATTTAATCAGAGCACACAGTAAGAAGTAGAAGTGACATCCTCACTAGACCTGTACTTTCATTGAACTGTACCCATTCTACAAACTGTTAAATACAATTCTCAATCAGCTGACACCACAGTGCAGTGAAGCAATCCTCCTTTTCTAGTGTCTACGTCTCTCTCAATCTTCTATGGTCTCAATCTTGAATCATTCTCCGTCGTACCACGGTGTACCATTGCCGACAACATCTGATGTACAAGCTTGTAAATCAGTTCTTGTCGCTAAGCGACACAGTGGCGGCGGCGCGATGGAGTAATATTAACGAAGCTCTAAATCGCCCTTAGTTAGTTACCTCCAGCTTCTAATCTACTACAAAACACGACACAGCCAGAGCCAGTCCAAACGAAACGCACCCACAGACTGCCAAGTGAAATCTTTGACATTTTAATCATAAAACGAAAACGGTGACAGCAACTTGAATCTCGTAAAGTGAATAATGTGTCTGTGTGGTCTGTGTACACTGTACAGTCAAGTCCACCGGGGTGATCAGACAACGTTTTCGGCGAGGAACGGAGAGAGACGTGATTGATGATCATGGGATGTTTCTGTTCTTCTGTTTAGTTTAAACAAGCACAGCGGAGTTCCTCACCTCGGGAGATGCTAACGTTAGCACGTTTAGCTGTGAACTGTACAACGCCGTGGTGATACTGATATACAGTTAGCCGCTAACGTTGCTAACAGCGCTGGAATTAAAGAACCGAGCTGAATCTCCCTGCCAGGCTGCCGCCGTCCACCACGCCGGGGGAATAACACACAAGCCCCGGCGGACCCCCCACACCATCTCACCTCGGCCTCGCCCTCCTCCAGACTCCTCAGACTCCACACCACCAGACCCTGCACCAGGAGGATGGTCAACGCGGCGGCGATCGCCAGTTTGTACCGACGGAGGAGCTTCTGCACCCGAGCGCTGGCCACCATCTTTCCTCCTTCACTTTAGTTCCGACTCCCCCGGCCGACCGTGCGTTTTGGCAGGGGCGCGTGCACACGAGAGGGGATTGTGTATGATCGTGTGTGTGAACGAATGGACTGCGCGCGCCGCGCGCTCACGCCGTGACGCCCCAGCGTGTGCTTCGTCGTACGACGGTGTCGCGCGGGCCCAGCCGAACACGGGGTCAGCGAGCGACACCGTCCGTGAGTGACCATTATGACACACTTAAGCCTATAGGCCTATTCCCATCACACAGGTAATCGCTGCTAATCAAATGGAGTGTTCACATAGTTGCTTGTTTTCACTGAAGTTCTTGCAAAAATGTATTGCAGCAGTAGAATGCAATGCACATGCACTTTTGCCACTTATGCAGAGTCTGGGGGGGCCCAGGGGCCTTTGCTACTGCTAGTAGGGACCCATGAATAGCGCCTTTAAATAAACACAAGGACGCTTTACAATTTACATCAAACTAGCTTCACCACTATATCCTAGGCTGCACCCCGAGTCAGTCTTCTATCTACACCTGACCGTGCTTATAGTCATTATGGGGGGGGGGGGTCCCCAGATGACAGTAATTTAAGGACTTTTAAGACCTCTTTAATGCCTTTAAAAATAAATTAAATGAAAAAGACCATTACTGCATCCAAAGCAATCAACTAATCGTCAAACATATTGGCCAACATGTCACAGAGGCAAACATTGTGAAAATAGCTGATCTACAATTTCTGCAAACATACAACAATGGCTACTTTGATTCGAGTCTTGATACCTACTATAAAGGTGCAGCATCTCAACATGACAGTCAGCCTCCATTGAGTTCAATGGACAGGTGGCGCCATCTTGTGAGGATCACTGATTAACATTCTCTTTCTGGCATACAGATATGCAACTCTGGACCAAGTTAAAAAAAATGATTGATTGATTGATTGATTGATTGAGTGAGTGAGTGAGTGAGTGAGTGATTGATTGATTGATTGATTGATTGATTGATAGCCTATTGCTTGTTTCCATTGTAGTGGTTGGTAATGGTAATCAAATTATCAATCAATTCAATTCAAACATTTAATGGCACATACATTTACAGTATGCAAAAACAAAAAATACACCATAGGTTAGAAGTCAAAAAGCGTAGGAGGGAGAGTAGGCTTTTACTTTTTACTGGTGCCAGTTTTGAATTTCAGCCACCTGTAAGTGCTCTTTAAGAGCGGTTTTGAAGGAGAGTAGGGATTCACATTCCTTTACGACTTTTGGTAGGGCGTTTTTAAATTACATAGGAGGAGAACGAATTTAACCCCTTATTTGAGCCACATATGGGTTGAACGAACCTGAACGTGATAGTGGAGCTCCCTCTGGTGTTGTGATTGTGGATGACTTTGATGTTTTGGAAATCGTTTGACAGGTACATTGGTAATCTAGGCATGTATAACGTTTGACCCAAAATAAATTGCAATAGTAATCGTTCAATGTTTTTTATGATCCTTAAGGGTCATCCAAAAATCACACCTGTGTGAAGTGAGGTGCGCTAATATATTAACGTCTAACTCATGTTGATTAGGTGATGTAATTGGTGATGTAAAACAAACGGTGCCAACACAAAAATTAAACGCCATTAATAATAAAGAGACAATATGACGTAAACGACACATGTACATTTTCCCTTCATTGTCAATGCGTTTACTAAACAAACTTTGAACTAAAGACAAACATTAAACCTGTGTATAGGAGGGGTGGGGTTGAAAGTTGGGGTACCATTAACAACCTATAAATTCAAAATATCATTATGTAGCATGTGACATGTCAAACTAGGGGTTTTTCATGATTATGAATCCATTGCAAGCATTAGTTTTGCACGAAAAACATTGTGTTGAGGTCAGCACATTTGGGCAAGTGGCTATATGGCCTAATATAGCCCAAGGTGTGTTTTTTGTGAAAAACTAATGGTCGGAATGGATTCAGAATCATGAAAAACCTATAGTTTGACATATTACATGCTACTTAAAGCAGAATGAAATTTAGGCCCTAGGTAATTTTGCCTTATTGTGCCTTAACAGGTTGTTAATGGTGGCCATATGGATTTGGGGCTCTCACAAATTTTGCTCACATTTTTGCGAGGGGCATGGGGGCTCAATTTGTTTCTTAATCTTTATAGATGAAAACTCCACTGAGAAACGGACCTTCACACTCCTCGGTCACGGAAGTATCAGACCCAATGACCCAACTATATTGCAATTTCTTTTTAGCTTAGATTGACTGGCTTAAAGGTGAGTTGTAGAATAAACCTGTTGCAGTATAGCCTGCAGACCATTTTGTTTTGGGATGTCTAGAGCCTTGTTTTATGGGGCCTTTGAGGTGCTATGGTACCGCATGAGGTGTATGCATAGTCAAAGTAACCTTGGATGAGTGCTCCTGTTAGGGTAGTCAATGTATTCTTTCTGACCAGTGAAGAGATCCTGTACAAAAAATGTTGTTCGTTGGTTGACTTTTTTGATTACTTTGGCGTACTGGAAAGATTTGTCTCTAAGATGGAACCCAGGTAGGTATTATTAATCTTTTCTTGTGATAACGTACGTTGTCACCCACTTTAACTGTAAAGCCTTAATGTTTCTATTAGACCCAAAGATGGATTCAGTTTTACCCAGGTGTAATGATAGTTTGTTATCAGCGACTGTGGCTCAGGAGGTAGAGCAGGTCGTCCAATGATCCATAGGTCGGCGGTTCGAATCCCGGCTCCTCCTGTCTACATGTCGAAGTGTCCTTGGGCAAGACACTGAACCCCAAATTGCTCCCGATGTGCTGGTTGGTACCTTGCATGGCTTCCGTCGCCATCGGTGTGTGAATGTAATGCACAATCTATGTAAAGCGCCTTGGATAAAGGCGCTATATATATAAATGCACCATTTAGCCCAAGGGCTAAGGGCTTTTTCAACCTGCAATTTGTCCCTGTCCGAGACAAGCAGAGCCGAGTCATCCGCGAACAAGAACAAATTGCAGTCACAGGCTGATGTCATGTCGTTTACATATATTTAGAGGAACAGTAAAGCCCTTAGTATGCTTCCTTGCGGAACCCCACAGCTCACTGGGAGGGGTGGACAGCGTTCTGTTCACCTCCACCACCTGTTCTGTTCCACTACCAGAGACCAATCTCATCAAGTGGGGGTCCTTGGGCCTATCAATCTGGAGCTCTTTGAAATGGATAAAGGTTGAGAATCACTAAAGTAAGTGATAAGCCTCATAAACTGTCACGAAAATGTGTGTGTGTGTGTGTGTGTGTGTGTGTGTGTGTGTGTGTGTGTGTGTGTGTGTGTGTGTGTGTGTGTGTGTGTGTGTGTGTGTGTGTGTGTGTGTGTGTGCGTGCGTGCGTGTGCATGTGTGTGTGTGTGTGTGTGTGTGTTTTGAGATGACATTCTTGCAATGACAGCTTTGGGGGTAATTGCCCCCTGTCCTCACAGAGGGTGGCTTTTTGCCCCATTTTGTACTAGCCTATACATCAAATGTATAGATCAGATGTTTCAACATGGTGCCCATATAAGTGTATTGGTTGGGTAAAGCATTGCTATTTGCTAATTAACACATGTTGAATTAATATCAAAATGTATTTTAAATGGACATTATCCCTATGGGGGGCTTTCCTTGCACCCCTAAACATTAATTCTGCAACTTAACAATAATCAGTGTTTAACTCAAATTAACTGCGTCTAAAGTGCCGCCTAGACTAGAATGTCCCACTAATAAAATGTAGTTGCCTATAGCGGGGCAGATAACATGCAATTTACAGGTGAATCGTTCACTTGCGGATACAAGCACCAAAATTGGCTCTTTTGATAAAACCATTGTGCCAAATAAAATTTCAAGATGGCGGCCATTTTTCAAGATGGCCACCATTGAATATACAGTAATATTGCATTTCGCAATAAAATCCCATAGACTTGTCCTATTTGAATGATCTTGGTGTCAAATCATACATTTTTCACCATCCAAATTTGGACCCATGGACTTACTCATTGGCTTCCTTGTACCATATATCAGTCCCGGAATCCTAATATTCTGCTAAATTAAAGGTTTGTGTTATGTCTGACTCGGGTAAAATGGATGGTAGTGTATATCTTAATATTGTTATAGGTTTAGTGTGTGTGTGTGTGTGTGTGTGTGGGGGGGGGGGGGTAATGTAGTAGCTCAACAGAGTGGATGTCAACGTACAGCCAGGGCACACGGTGGCACCGCTCCTATGAAACTCAGCATGGGGTTCAGTATCAGCTGAGTAATTTGTTTGGTGTAGCTTGCTAAATAATGACTTCATTGTCCCAAATGTTGTAATAGCTAGTGTAGATTACATGTAGTTTACCATGTATGATGTTTAGTTAGACAGCCACGCCTGAATTGACAGGGTATGCCAACACGGGAGAGCAGAGCCAATGGTAAGTTGGCTATACATGACTTATTCATGGACTTACCAAGATGTTGTACAGAACGCACAGGACTTAAATGATACTGGATGAACGATCGGGCTAGGTGTAGATTAGTGATGCACCGAATATTCGGCCTATTCGGTTTCGGCCAGAATAGGCAGAAAATATATCACCGAATATGTATGCAATTAATGCATTCAAAAGAGCTGAATAAATGTTTTATGGACCCATAATAGTGATTATTATTTAAGTTAAGTTTTGCCATAACCATTCCTTTTGCCATAAATCAGGTAGCTTTAAGGTACGGCCATGACAGCAATGGTAGGAAAAAAGATATATAATATTAATTATATTTGTATATTCGGTATTCGGTTTTCGGCCAACTGTTTCCTATATTCGGTATTCGGTTTCGGCCAAGAATTTCCCTTTCGCAAGTGTTGTCTTTGCAAAGAGAAGAATAGTAAAGAGCTCTTATCACATGCAAGACCATCACAACATGATGGCTACACTATGATTGCAACTAATATTCCCCTCTTTCACACAATGAATGAGATGCATATTAATAAAATGTATCCACACAGACTTGATGATGGTGGTGGCATTGAAGAAAATCTGAGGAGGAACAAGGCGCAATATCACAAAAGTGGTTGCATTTGTGGTTGTGAGTTATGACCTCTCTCTATATTGTACAGGTCTGCCAAGCAAGCAGTGTGGTATTGGAGCTCCTGTGCAATAACATCTCCACCACTGAGTCTTGCAACTCTCTTATTGAGATTCATCGTCATAGCTTTCTTGTGAGTTCAGAGTATGCGACATCTTTGTCACATCTGAAACATGTTTGGCTTTTAATGCTGGTTCTACTCCACTTGGTCTGGCATTCCACTGGCTGAGCACTCTCTGCTTTTTGTTTTGTGGTTCTCACTCTCTCCAGTTTCGTGTTGTTGAACATAATGCGACAACCTTCGTGATATTGCACCTTGTTCCTCCTCAGAGTTTATTCAATGCCACCAAGGGAATATTAGTTGTTGTTGTGATTGTCTTGCATGTGGTGATGAGAGCTCATACTATTCTTCTCTTTGCAAAGACAACACTTGCTCCAGTCAGTCTTGAATTTAGGCGGTCCTGGGTCTATATTAGACATCTTGGTGAATGTTAATCAAGGTATCACAGTATGATCATTATCTATATTCAGTGAAGAGGGATTATCCTTTTACCGCCATCTTGCACAATAAGGTATGGGATACGACTAGGTTCGACAATAAAATCTACACCTAGCCCGATCGTTCATCCAGTATCATTTAAGTCCCGTGCGATCTGTACACCATGTTGGTAAGACCATGACAAAGTCATGTATAGCCCCCTTACCATTGGCTCGGCTCTCCCGTCCTGGTAACTTGTCAATTCAGGCGCGGTTGTCTAACATCATACATGGTACACTACATGTAATCTAGCTAAAAGATGCAGGGCTTACATGTCATTATTTAGCTACACCAAACAAGTTACTCAGCTGATACTGAACCCCATGCTGAGTTTCACAGGAGAGGTGCCACCAGTGTGCTCTGGCTGTACGTTGACACCCCCCCCCCCCCCCCCGCCCCCCCCACACACACACACACACACACACACACACACACACACACACACACACTAAACCTCTAACAATATTAAGATATACACTACCATCCATTTGACCTGAATCAGGCATAACACAAACCTCTAATTTAGCAGAATATTAGGATTCCGGGACTGATATATGGTACAAGGAAGCCAGTGAGTAAGTCCATGGGTCCAAATTTGGATTCTACATAGTGAAAAATGTATGATTTGACACCAAGATCATTCAAATAGCACAAGTCTATGGGATTTTATTGCAAAATGCAATATTACTGTATATTCAATGGCGGCCATCTTGAAAGATGGCCGCCATATTGAAATTTTATTTGGCACAATGGTTTTATCAAAAGAGCAATCCCTAAGGAGTATGTGTACCAATTTTGGTGCTTGTATCCGCAAGTGAACGATTATTTCCGCTATCTGCCCCGCTACTACTACTATGCCTAGGCGGGGCGAGCCATAACTTGCCTTTTTTGATTGATTGATTGAAGAATTTATTAACAGTTTGCAGAATTACAGTACATTTCAAGCACAAACTCAATACAAAGGCTGTTAACTGTGAGTGGACGACCCAATTAAGCATTACACTTGTTTCCAACAGGGTCCACCATGTTCAAATCATCAAAACATTTAGAGACGTACAAATAGACACTTCTATAGACAGAACAGGAATTCATCAAAAAAGAATTCATCAAAAAGGAGGTAAAAAGGGAAAAGAAAAATATACAGTGAGGGGAAAAAAAGGGGGGGGCGGGGGGGGGGGATTCACGTTCAGCTCCGTTAAATTGTTTGTTTTCCTTGGGAGCTGCGTTGGGTCCCCAAGTCGGCTCCGTGGCCGTACCTTGAGTTGGCTGTGTGGCCGTGACCATCTCTTGAGTTGTCCTTGCGTTGGGTCCCCAAGTTGGCTCAGTGGCCATACCTTGAGTTGGCTGTGTGGCCGCGACCGTCTCTTGTGTTGTCATTGCGTTCGTGTTTGAGGGATTCCGATTTTACAGGGGCCAGTTTCGAATTGCAGCCGTCCGTAGGTGCCCTTTGAGAGCGGTTTTGAAAGAGTCAAGGGATTCGCATGTCTTAATGACAGTTGGTAGGGCGTTCCACATTTTAGTGGCATAGGAGCGAAAAGAATTTAGTCCCTTGTTTGTGCCGAATCTGGGTTGTACATGGTTCGTTGCACTCCCTCTGGTGTTGTGGGTGTGGACTTCGTTAACATTAAGGAAGTATCTAGACAGGTACATGGGTATCTTGGTGGTGTATCGAATCTTGTGGACCAGACCCATTGCAAGATGCTGTACTCTGTCGTCGACCCTAAGCCATTCCAGCCTGTCGAAGTGGGCAGGGGTGAGGTGGGTTCGGGGGGCTAGATCAAGTAGGAGCCTGACCAGTTTGTTTTGGGAAGTCTGGAGCCTGGTTTTAAGGGCCTTTGAGGTGCTGTGGTACCAGGAGGTGCATGCATAGTCAAAGAAACCCTGTACAAGGGCTCCTGTTAAGGTCTTCAAGGTGTTTTTGTTGACCAGTGAGGAGATCCTGTAGAGGAATCTTGTTCTATGGTTGACTTTTTTGATTACGTTGGTGGCCATTTTATCACCGGAAAGATTAGCCTCCAGGATGGAACCTAGGTAGGTAATTTCATCTTTACGTGTGATAACATTGTCACCCACTCTAACCAAGAAGCCATTTGCCTTGCTGAGATTACTAATAGAGCCAAAGAGAATGGATTCAGTTTTTCCCAGGTGTAAAGATAGTTTGTTATCAGCGAGCCAGGTGCAGATTCTACCGAGTTCAGAGCTGAGGGCATTTTCAACCTGCAGTTTGTCCCTGTCCGAGACCAGCAGTGCTGAGTCATCTGCGAACAGGAACAAGTTGCAGTCACAGGCTGAAGTCATGTCGTTTACATATATTAGGAACAGTAGAGGCCCTAGTATGCTTCCTTGTGGAACGCCACAGCTCACTTTATTAACTTATTAAGCTAATGTACGTGTCCATCTGCCAGTAACTGCCATCTCCAACCAGCACTGCGATGTCACCTCGCACCTCATCACGCCAGTGACGTCACAAACTGCACACAAAAAACACATTTTGTTAAATTCTGAACGCTGAATATGCTTGCTTGGCTGTTGAAAGGGCATATGTTGTGGATTGTTATTTGTTACCGCTCTGTTAACATCTGAGAAGTGAGGAATTTCAAATCAGAAGTGTCAACTTCATGTGTACAGAAAAACAGAATAGATTTCTACCCGAGGCAGCCAAAGGACTAAGGAGAAAAAAAATCATTTTTACCCGAGGCGGCCGATCGAGGAAAAACAATCTAAGTCAATTAGCCTAAGTAAGCACTAAGCAGTCAGTCATGTGGACTCTTGCGCCCTTGGTTGCTACAGATCTCTAAACCAAACAGGTCCTGCGCTGAGCGACGTCACTGAGCGACAGTCCTCCTCCACTCCAGCACTCAAATACAGCAGCAGCATGTTGTGTTGTGGAGAGTTTGGCTCAGTCGACTAGGAGGAGAGCGCACACATCTGTATTCTGTAGGCTACTGTGCTGTAAAGTGTGTCACACATTGTTTGGAAGAGGACAGATGAAGATGGACTGGTCGGGTCTCCGTTCCTCGTGAATAATAATATGAGATGATGATGAGAAGCTTTTTGGCTGCTGAGTTCAGGAGGATTAAAGGGAATAGTCTTTACAGAAATGTCTACCACAGCAAGTCCAGCCATCCCCTCCTCACTGCTGACATCGGATCAACTCACTGTGATCGTGGCATCATGTAAGTTAAGCCTTTAAGCTCTGAAAATATTACATTTTCCACGAAAGAGCCATTAAGAGCTTACACGGGAATATGGTATCAACCAATATATGCTGCATGTTATTGCTTTAGCGTTTAGCCTATATGGACAGCTGTTTCTGCGAATTGAAATCAGAGTGAAAAGGTGAACAATATATACAAAGTTGAAAGTAGGCATATAGGCTGGCTACTTTAATAGTTAGTTTGTTACTAGGTAGTTATTATTCTATCCAACCAAATTGTAAAACGGATGAGCTGCTTGGGAAACAAGACTGGGACAGTGACACTTCACTTCACACGAAAAAATCCATAGCGTTCATTTGAAAGAGTCAGAGTGTCACAATTGACACAAGATGACAAATGGTCCATTTGTGTCCATTTGTGTGTGTGTGTGTGAGAGAGAGAGAGAGAGAGGCTAGAGTTAAATTAACACAGATTATTTTGCTGTGTATTAAATGCTACAAGAAGAAAGACTATCTCTGAGTTCCAAACACAGCTCTCTGAATCAGGAGAGCAATTACATTTCACTTAAGATTGTGTGTGTGTGTGTGTGTGTGTGTGTGTAGACAAACAAAAAAAGAATAAAAATCACCATCTCACAGTGCTGTGTCTGTGACATGGCCTATATGCACCTTAACATTTAGCATTCTAAATAAAATAAATGCTTTATCTAGATTAACCAAACAGTCCAAAAACTATTTGATGTCATAGTACTTCTAAACAAACAAACTGCCGAAAGACTTGAAGCCTGATTAAAAAGTGATTAACACATTATCTTCTCACTTTATTTCAGTCTCTTCTCTGATCTTCTTTGCGGTGATGGTGGCACTACTGTCCATTATCTACCGTAAAGATCCTCAGTGCTGCAAAGTCCGCTTCTATCAGGAGTCACATGGAGATATGGTGAGTAAACACTCTATTTTACTACTATAATGCTTTCAATCCATACCTGATACTAACATGAGAAAGTGTTACTTGATATGAGTTTCAAACCCCTGAGTTTTGGTTTGATATCAGCAGGACAGATTAGACCATATGGGAACCAAAACCTTAACATTATTGATTTTTTCCATTTAAAATACAAGACACACAAGTAACGTAGTACAAATGTCTTTTTGGACTTGTCACTATAGTCAAACATTTCCCAAATCAAATAGCAGATCTACAAGCTCACATTGTGTCACGTCGTCATGACACCATCGTGCGACCAAGTATCAAATAGGGCTTAAGTGGTCAAGAAGTGTCAGATTTAATTTGCATTGCAATGGGAGGACTAGAATAAACTTGATATGATCATTGTCAGGGCATGGATTTGCCTGTTTTTCTGGCCTCCAGAAATATCTCAGAGTGCAGCACTAACTCTAATGGATTTGGACAAAATTAGCACTGGGAACGGACATCGTTATGGATTCAGCACCAACATAAATACACACATCAACACAATCATACATTTGGCACTGCAGATTAAGAAACAGATCATTAGAAGTTTATTTTCTGAAGGAGGAACAAATAACAGTTTGCTGTTATTACGGTGATAGAGCTGCAGGAAACAGTGCAGAGGAAATGTAAACTCTCCACATGGGGGTACCTCTTGACTTGCTATACCACCCGTCCTCTGTACTTCCTCATCCTGGCTTATGTCCCACCTCCGCTGGACCCTGGGGGGAAGTTTAGTTTAGTGTTATCTTCAGAGTGCAGGGACATGACGTCATACCCCCCCCCCCCCCCCCCTCGTGGACAGGAAGTTACGTTTGGTCAGGGTCTTGTTGTTGGAAATGTTATGTCGTCACCTTGTTTAACTGCTACATATTGGCCATGTTGACCTGTTTAAAATGTTTACTTTCACCCATAGCCTACTTACTGTAGTGTACGTGGCATGGTGGCAAATAACAGAATCCCAACAAGCCATGTCTGAACCTACTGTCTACTGCTGGCTAGTGGTTCTCAAAGTGGGGTCCGGGGACCCCCAGGGGTTCCAGAGGGTAAGCTAAATGAGTGATAGTTAGGAACCAAATGGACCCTTATATGCTTATGGGACTGTACATCTGTTTCCATTTGTACATTCTCTGAGGTATGGGGGTCCCTGGACTAACCTGGAGGTTCTTGCAATTTCAAAGCTTGAGAACCAGCGCTGTGTAGGCTGCATGCATGGCCTCAGGGAGCCCTCGGGGTGAGAAGGTGTTGGGTCACACAGCCTCAGGGACTAGGGACTAGGGACTAGCCTCAGCCTCAGGGACTAGGGACTAGCCTCAGCCTCAGGGACTAGGGACTAGCCTCAGCCTCAGGGACTAGGGAGCCCTCGGGGTGAGAAGGTGTTGGGTCACACAGCCTCAGCTTGTTGTCATTTGGTGCACAGTAATTCATTTATTTCAGATTGCTGCCTGAAAGTGAATGTTGTCATTGATTTGGGTGCATGGTTGGGCAGGGAAAGGTTAGGCCAGAAGGTGAAGGGGGTGCGAGGGAACGAACACGTGAATCCACATGAAAGCGAGTGTCTTTCATCGTGTCCCCATAGGGAGCGTTAACGTGTCTTCTGACGACTTTGTAACCACATAGCTCTCCCTGCTTCAGTTTGCACCATGAATAGTGGCCCAGACCCCACTGTGGGTGTTGGGGACACAGGGGACACAAGGGACAATGGTTCTCCTTTAGGCTGCGGCTGTGGAAAAAAAGGCCTAGTGCCGAAGGGGTCCTCCCCCGACTTCAACTCTGATTTTACACGGTTGTGCTTTTTCACACTGGCTGAATCAGTGGCAGGAGACAAAAGGACGTCTCTCTCTCTTCTTCTTTTTTTTCTTTCTCTCCTGATGACGTCTTTGCTCCCTTAAAAGTGCAAACCGGCAAGGGGAAGGTGACCTTTGACATCACCTTTTCTGTCCCGTCTCTCTCTGTCACATGATGTAAGGGTTATGGCAAAGGTCAATAGAGTGCGTAACTCCACGTTTTGAGTGATGTCATTGTTTACTCCGGCCTGGGAAAGTGATATTCCCCGATATCTTTGATAGTGATAAATGTTTGCTGTTGCTATCGGTGATTCTTGCTCGAGGCATCTCTCCTCTGTAATTCACCGGCTGTGGTCCTGACGCGACGCCCCATTACATCATGGTGGTCCGGCTTTTAGTCTGACGACAAATTGACTTTATTGTAACACCGCCGCAAGTGACGTATGAGGCCATAATGTGTAGTGGAGCGTGCTCGTTAAGAGGAACCCGCTGTAGTTACAAGGGGAAGAGAGATGTAGAAAAGGCTTCGCTGTGTGTTTGGTTGCCTAGGGATCCTGCAGTCACAGTGGGACACTACATTGTTCTCCACACAAAGGATGCTCATTTAAGCCAACGCCATCACCTAGTTTTCCGGCAAGACTCTTTTTATTTTTATTTAAAGGATCTAGTACCCTTTACAGTGGGACCCTAGCGTGGGCCTTGTTTAAGAAGGGGTCGGTCTGGGGGGGCATGGAAAGGGTGGCCGTCTCATTGGCTGGATAATTTATGGGTGGCCGTCTCACTGGCTGGATAATTTATGTTATTGCTAAACAAGTCAGTGTCCATAGTGGTCAAATAGGGCATGAAATTTGTCCACTTAAGCTGAAATTAGTGGATTTTCGGACTAATTGCCGTTTTAAAGTGGTGCAAGTTGCAGGTAGATAGAAATGAAGGGAAACAGAGCCTTGACATCCGCCTTTTCCCCACTGTCTGTTTACAGTGCTGTTATATTTTATAGTTGAGAAGTGACATCCTTTGAACTCATGCAGCTGACGTGCTCATTGTTGTCATGTGTTTGTTCATCCAGGAGGCTCATCCTCAGTACTACAACAGCAGACAGACACTGGTGGACTCAACTCACATCAATGACAACAACACTCAGGTAAGAGAGCCCTGGGTTGTGTAGTAGCTTACCTCACCTAGCTAACAGCAGCCGTACCGTACCTGCTATCAGCCACGGCAACAACAAGCTTTCCCTAACTAACCCATTAAGACCTGAGGCCGATTCTACAAAATGCCTTCTCACACTTTCAAGATCTTTCATAAATGTTCAAAAATAGCAGATGTACTTTAATATTATCTTATCTGCTATTTTTGAATAGCCAACACAAAAAAGTCTAAAATGACAGATGCTTTCCCGGTGTTAAGGCTAATCAAATGCATACACTGGGCCAGATACAGTCCTCGCCACCTTGTACAATACTGCATTAGGCAAACACAGTCAACAAAGGCATATTTGCACTGTAAGGCATATTTCATACACAAAGGCAATTCATTCATGTGCATTACATAAGGCATAAAGAGTTGTAAAAAACAAGATCTATGAATCAATCAAAGAAACAGATGTAAGCTGAAATCTTTTGGTAAAACTCAGTGGAGAACATCAAAGTGTTTAGCCTGGATTTAAATGTAGTCATCCTGTGGAAGTTTGTTCCAGCTATGTGTGGCCTAACTAAATGCTGCCTCACCATGTTTTGGCATCCCTTTTGGCCACATTTATCAATATTTTCTAAATGTTTCACTTTCACAAAATAGTGAATATATCAGATCTACAAGCTTACAATGCTTCGCTTGTAGATCTGCTATTTATGTTACTTGTCATACAACAAAGTATATACAGTAGGCCTTAAAGGGATAGTTCAGATTTTTTGAACTTAAGTTGTATGAAATACTTGCCATTAATATAGTGGTTGCAACTGTATTAATTGATTGCCCGAGTCCCATGGTGGGAGTTCTGCTCTGGTTTTGGTCAATATTAAGTAGTTCCGGTCATTTTGTGGGGGGCACTGGGACCACGCAGTAAAAGTAAATGAATCCACAAAACGAACGTAATTTGTATTGTTGACCTATTTCTAAAATATTAGCGCGACTTTCGTTCAACTTTGACCCCTCTATCACATGGAACTATTTTTGGGCGTAGTGATATGGACACAAAAAACATAGTTCTGTGTGATAGAGGGGTAAAAAAAGAACGGAAGTTGCACTAATATTTTAGAAATAGGTCAACAATACAAATTACGTTAGTTTTGTGGATTCATTTACTTTTACTGCGTGGCCCCCAGTGCCCCCCACAAAATGACCGGAACTACTTGATATTTCACCAAAACCAGAGCAGAACTCCCACCACAGGACTCGGGCAATCAATTAATACAGTTGCAACCACTATATTAATGGCAAGTATTTCATACAACTTAAGTTCAAAAAATCTGAACTATCCCTTTAAGTGGTTAAACTGATCAAAAGTGGGAACAATTGACCAGTCCCGGCATACCGTCTATTTTGGCCTTAAACCATTGAGTGATTTAAAGATATGTACGAACACAGGCGTCCCCTGCATGAGAATGCTAGTGGTTTGACTAGATTCAGAGCCAACAGTTCAAAGTGACAAGCCCTTGCCATTTTACAATTTACCACTTAGGCACGTATCAGAGGCTTTTAAACGGGAGTGACTTACAAGAGCAAGATCTGAGTAAATGACATGAACCCTAATCAACAAACGAGAGGAGAAATGGTAGCTGTAATTGGAGTGAATGGCACATAATTAGAGTGCAAAGAAAAACAATTGAGGGCTTCAAACTAGGATACTACGTAAACATCAAGCCTATAGCATCTGTCTAAACAACATGCTATCTAAATAACATCCTTAGAATTTGCGGTCAAGTAAACACAGTGTCTGTCTAAAAAAAAAAAGAAAAGAAAAAACTTTGATACTACAGATCTAGTATCAAATTGTGTTCCGCCTCGCTCACAATCCCGCCATTTCCCTGGCATGTCCTCTCCTTTCTCACAGGCAGGTCAGCTGTTCTACGTCGGCGGGCCCTCCAGCTACAGCCTGCCTTCCGTGGAGGGGCCCCTGCCGAGGCTGCCCTCTTACGAGAGCGTCAGGAAGAAAGACCGCCAGAGGCAGATCCACATGATGATCGCGGACCGCTTTGGTCTCAATGGACCCATTATTATGGAGGTAGGGTATATTATGGGGACTACGACCTTGTCATGGCAATTTGTGTGCCCCATGCGGTCCGAGCTCATAACGGACAAGACAATGCAGCGTTTCAGCTGGTCTTTCTATGGTCTTCAGTGTAAAAGGGGAGAAATATGGACGACACTGTATTCCCATCAGCCCCGTTCAACCTGGCGTCCACATTTTGCACAACAACCACAAAAAAGTCAAGCATTTTCAAAATGTTTTGAAAAGAGCAAATCTACAACGCACCATGACTCGTTGGCAATGTTCTCCACGCCACACTGTGACATACGACAAAGAACATATCAGGCTTAAGTGGTTAAACTTCAAAGCAACCTGTCCCACAGCATAATCTCGCCTTATTATGAGACCCCTCATCCTTAGTAATAATGGGAGATCATTCAAGTTGGGGCGTCTCTATTATGACCATTATTATGACCATGCTGTCGCACAATATTATTACAAGAGCTTATTCAAAGATTAGGCTGCTTTCAGGGCATTGTAAACAGGATGTGCTATCTGCTCATCACCTGTCCACTTGGGCCGGTGGGCGCTTTTCAAGGCGCTTCTTTCTTTTTTTTCACCGTGTTGATATTTCGCTGAGCTTTTGACTTGCGCAACGCTCGAGCAAACAAGGTAATGAGAAAAAGGCACATCAAACATAATTAAAGTCTGCATCCTGACTGCAAACAGACCCTTTAGAATGCAGCTTTGTGCACCCTTTCCTTAATTAAACAGCCAGTAGCATGAGTGACCATTTCTTTCACGCGCACGCACGCGCGAGCACATACACACGCACACACTCACTCACTCACTCACTCACTCACTCACACACACACACACACACACACACACACACACACACACACACACACACACACACACACACACACACACACACACACACACACACACACACACACACACACACACACACACACACACACACACACACACACACACACACACACACACACACACACCCCACTCATCCTGTCAGCATCCTACCTCCCCCAGGCTGTGGTGGGAGTCTTCCCTTAATTGCCCCCTGTGTGTTCTGTGACCTGGAGCAGGACAGTTGTAAAACTTTGTGGCCCAGTACGTGTGTGGCTTTCACATCGGACAAGGGGGGGATCTGTTGCCTGAGGGCCCCAAGCAATTAAAAGATAAGGGGACTCAGTCAGAGAGTGTGCATCTGCCTGATGGGATCAGGGAGATATGGATTAATGCGGCCTTGAAGCACATGTTCCAGGCAGCCAGTTTGAAGACGGATTAATCAGTAATGTAAATACAAACATGTTCCAATTATATTCCACTTTAGATATCGTGTATCAGCCAGCGCGCTCTCTGTGCAACATTCATCCGGGACAGGGCTAATCTCAGTGAGAACATTATCTATTTAGCGGGCTATATGCCGTTTTCTATTCTTGCCATCCCGTACAAAACTAACTAGTCACTGTCCTGAAGCTTTGCAGTTCTATTCCTGTCACGTAAAGTGGTTACTTGTGGTGTGGGAGACTCAAAGTGAGTCAATGAGTATATTATTAGCTACATTAACTGAAAGTGAGCTACGGTCAGCTGTGTTTTGCCAATACTCGTTGCTGATTATTGTACTGGATAAATCTGCTGAAGGTCAAAGTTTCCTTTAATAGATACCTTAGAGCAGTAGTTCCCAAACGTTTTAGCTCAAGACCCAAAAGAGAAAATAGATTGGAATTTAGCAGATCTACAAGCTCACAAAGTGTCTCTTTGTGCTGCGTTTGTTTACCCAGCACTCAAAAACATAGATTTTTATTCTCTAATGTAGTAAGGAAGTTAAAACAAAGACAAGCATGCACACTTTGACCAAGTTTTAAACAGCACATATTAGAAATTTTTTACACAAACCATCACTAAATTGATTGCTAGATTTTGATGATTAATATTCGGACAATCGGTTAATCAATTATTCGATGAATTGTTTCTCCCCTAAAACCATCCAGTCAAAAAAGCCTTGCACTGACGGAACCCTTTATTCTGAATTAATACGCCATCATACAATAGTGTTGCAAGCCGAAGATAGCAAGCTCTTCAAGATCTACAAGCTCACAACGTGCCGTGATGTGAGCCTGTAGATCACCTATTTTTGGCATCACCATAAATCATGTTTTCGCCTCGTCCCTATTCAATCTTTACAATATCTCCCTGTCTCTTTCTGTCTTTCTCACAGCCACCACCAACGTATGAGGAGAGTATGCGGCAGTCTGTGGAGGTTCCATACGACATCCTTGCATCTCCTCTGGACATCTCCTATCCCCAGTACATCTATCCAACGCCACTGGACACAGAGCCCTGCACGCACACCGACTCACCTTTTCAATGCACCACCAACGATGATGCCCACAGCACTGTTCTCCCTGTGTGATCCAATCAGCACTAGACACATATTTGTTCGGTCAAATCTGCCAAATGTTGTGTATCTTCATTTACGTGAAGTTCCAATATGAATGAGAGATTACCTAGACTGATTGGAGCTGGGATGCTTCTTAACTTCAATATACAAGCTGATCTAGAGACCTCTCGTCAGCAGGATTGTCCAAAAGTGTTGCCAAAGATGTGTTGCACACCTATCAACGTTTGATGACGAGTCATAGTTGACAACTTTGAATGTTCAAACAAATCTTCCTACTACGGAGGAGTTTAACACTTGACTGTTTTTTACCACTGAAAAGGGAATCCATTCACACTTGACCATCTCTATCTGAGCTGGCTGGTACATCTGTCATCAACAAGAACAAGATGGTAATGACAAGGATTGTATGTTTAGGAAACATATAAATTATAAACTTAAGTGATTTCTGTTCACTTTTAAGTGACTTTGAAGTAAATGTAATGTTATGTCGATTATACTGTGTTATGGCAACAATGGGTTCCCTTTTTTTGCCTCTGCTATCTCTGAGCCAGGAATTGAGCTTAGCAAGGGTTTTATACTGTGATTAAGTTGTTGTGACATCATCTGACACCACCAGTGACCTTCTTTTGTTGTCGTTTTTAGTCGTTATGCCATGTGTATAGTCACTGTCATTGCCAACCGCTGCTGTTGGTCGGGGGAGGACTTTGATAACCCTGTGTACACGGCCAATCGTGTTTGTGGCCGAGTGCCCGGCTAAGCTGGAGGCACATCTGTAACTTATTTAATAAAGAATTGTGTTAATGAGTCACTGGCTGGGACTGGAAAGCTGCTGCATGAGGTTCAACTTGTTAAAACTACCTACAAATATAGCTACAACGTGGCGATTCAGGAGTTCAAGCCAACATATTGTTAGAAGTTGAAAGCTGGGAAGGGTCTCTGACTTTGACAGTTTCTGACACCTGTATTAAATATAACTCAAATATTATGTGTTAATTATGACGATCAAAACAGATGTTCAACTTCATTCATTTATGGCCAAATCTCTGCCGGGCCATGCAATACTGTTCAATTTCAAAACACATTGGGGACATGTTTAGGCAGCTTAAACATACCGGTATTATCTACCTAGTTTGGTAATGTTTGGGCAAACTAACTGATTTACGTCAAGCCTGTGCACGTCTTTGGAAAAGACCCCTTAGGCCTATTGGGTGATTTCAAAATAATTTGACACACATGGTTCAAAAGTGTTGTATACGGTTCTGAAAGGTCAAGGTAAATTTTATTGTCCACTCCCTGCTGCAGCCACACACAAAACATCAGTGACAAAAAAATATACCGTAATAGAAATACATAACAGATGGGGGGGGACAACATTACGCAAGTGCACAAACCCCTAACCCCTACCAGTGCGTCGCATTGCAATGCGTTGTGAGCTTGTAGATCTACTATTTTCCCAATTTTCCCAAAATCTTGAAAAACAAATGTGGAATATTTTGGAATATTTTGGAAACATTTTAACAACATAAATCTTTTATGGGAGTCCTTGGCACAAAATATTTCAGATGGTGGACTGTGGCCAAATGCATATAAATTTAGCGGTCCTTGACATGAAAAGGTTTGAGAACCACTGGTATCACACGGCTGAAGGAGAAAAATAAGCACAAAAACAATAGGGTTTCAGCCCTTTGTGCGTGAACACCTAAAACATAATTACCGAGGTGGTGCTTTTTGTTTTTGCTCGAGACCAAAAGAGAAATTTCATCTCTCCAGGACCTGATCTGAAAATAGCAGATCCAGGGCACGGTGGCACAGTTGGTAGTGCTGTCGCCTCACAGCTAGAAGGTCCTGGGTTTGATTCCCGCTCGGGACGCTGTGGGCGCTGGCGGCGTGTCCTCTCCTCCGCGTCATCAGTGCCTATACCCAGGCGGGGTTGGCGAAAGGGCCTTTCTGTGTGGAGTTTGCATGTTCTCCCCGTGTCCCCTAGGGTAGGTACCCTCACAAAAAACATGCAGTAATCCTGGTCTCTAAACTGCCTCCCCCTGGACAGCCTTGGTGCCTGATGGAGGGGAAAGGAACTGGTTGGAATAACGTGTTCCTTCCACGCGCTACGTCCAACCAGTTGGCGGAGGGTGTGTAGAGCCCAGGATCACATTAGATAATTGACACAGGGGTGAAAAATGGGTTATAAAATCGTGGGATAAAAATTAAATAAGAAAAGAATAGCATGATCTACAAGCTCACAGCGTGTTGCGATACGTTGTGAGCTTGAAGATCTGCTATTTGGAATTTCTTAGATTTTTTTATTATTTTAAATTCATGAAATTCATCATCATCATCATCATTTACTTTAATGTTTCTGAAATATCTGATAGCCTCTGGTAAAAAAATGGGTAGTAAACAAAAAATACGTGCCACTGTTTGGGAAACGGTGCTTTAGTAGGCCTACAATACTTGAGTAAATGTACTTTAATAGTTACTTTCCATGACTGTTCCCTAGTAAAATGTTTACAGTAAGAGTGGCTTGGCCTTGCCCAAATTAACATTTCATTCCCTCGTATAGCAGTACAAGCTTGAAAGAGCATGTCATGAAGTGAAAGAGGAATGAAACCACTTGTGAAATACCAAGACCTGTTTCCTGGCTGTCACAAAGCACAGAGTTATATTTTGTGACCTATGCACACACGCTATAGCCTATCATGTCAATTTACGTGCACAATTGTTACCATTCAATCATGATACAGAAAAATAAATTAATGAATGCATTTGTTTGTGTGCTGCACTTGGAAGAGACTCAAGAGAGAGAGGGAGAGAGAGAGAGAGAGTGTGTGTGTGTGTGTGTGTGTGTGTGTGTGTGTGTGTGTGTGTGTGTGTGTGTGTGTGTGTGTGTGTGTGTGTGTGCGTGCATGCGTGATGCAGCTGAGCTGAGTCACCTCAGTGTGAAGAAATCATTCTGCCTGTAGAGACTTATACAGGTATGCAATCCCCTCCAAATGCAAATGGACACACACACACACACACACACGCACACACACACACACACACACACACACACACACACACACACACACACACACACACACACACACACACACACACACACTGCTGTATATTTTTGTTTAGCTAATTAGTTAGTTTTAGTATAAAAAAAAAAGTTAGCAAATTGCAACAGTGAGGACACTGTTCTATTGTCTGTTATCTAACAGTAAGATCTTTATTGTCATTGCAACAAGTACAACAAAATTAAAAAGTGCCAACCGATCAGTGCATCATAAACTAATTCTATGTTCTATGACTTATTACACACTTAACCACAAACAAATACAAATATTTTTAAATTGTGATTCATGTTTTGTAATTATAATCGATTTATTTTTAAAGTTTTCAAATGATTGCAGTGGAGTAAAAAATACTAGGCCTGCTATTTGCCTCTAGTAGTGGAGTAGAAGTAAAGATATTGAATATTGGAAATACTCCACAGTCTCCACTAAAGTAACATTTTCTCAAAAGTGTACTGAAGTACAGTACTTACTTTACACCACTGTGTATTTGGTGCAACAGCACACAAATGTTGACAGACTTTCTTTTCCTCCTTTATATCAATGACCTTCCTGCAGTGTCAACATTGTCTAGCTGACAGATGGAAGCTCTTTGCTAATCCATCGAGCAAGTAAAAGACTGCCTGATTAGGACATGGACCATTTGATCTATTGAAATAGAAACAGTGAAAGAGAGGGGGGGCTTGGTCAGCTCTTTTCATCATGTCAAACATCACTGTCTAATTGGGTTGCCACATGTTGCCACATCTAACAGCCCCTGTCTGAAAACTTGTCAAGAATGTTTTCACTGAATGTCTTGTGGCCAAAATCAATATGAAGTGTCTTCACACTCTGTCATTCTGTCTTCACACCCTGACTGGCATTTAAACGGTGGTGTAGTAACTAAGTACATTTACTCAAGTACTGTACAATTTTGAGGTTTTTCTTTTTCAATACTTTGGTGGAGTATTTAAAAATTTCAATAGCCTACTTTTATCTCTTCTCTAGCCTGGAATCCAGTCTAGAGCTACTTCTACTCCACTACATCTCTGAGGAGAATATTGTACTTTTACTCCACTATACAATTATTTTGAAAACTTTTGTTAATAGTTACTTTTTAGATTTCGATTTGTATTAGGCTACTAAACATACACTTAACTCTATATATATTTTGACTACATTGTGAGCTTGTAGATTATTATTATTATTTTTGTATTTTTTTAATTATATTTTTTATACATTTTGAAATGGGACATTCTGCTTAATGAGTACTTTTACTTTTGGTATAAAATATTATTTTGATGACAATTTTTGAAGATTTATTTTTGGGCTTTTTATGCGTTGAATGCGAACGAAAATAAAAGCCTTGGTACAGAGGCTATGCCTTTATTGACAGTAGGTATAGACAGGAAACAGGGAGACTGTTTCTACATTTCTACGTATTGATATACATGCAACATGCATATATTGCAGCAGCAGTCCCTGTATCTTAATTATTATATTTTTGG
The DNA here is from genome assembly GCF_951216825.1 of Electrona antarctica. Lineage (NCBI taxonomy): Eukaryota > Metazoa > Chordata > Actinopteri > Myctophiformes > Myctophidae > Electrona > Electrona antarctica. The sequence continues at coordinate 15,219,058 of NC_136795.1, read as the reverse complement.
CCACTAGTGGTTCCTAATCTTTTTTCTTTGGAGCCCCCCTTGGGCCCTAGCTTCTACATCTGAAGAAGCTGAGTTTGTAACGTTACCTCACAAACATGGCCGCTCCGTTCGTCCACCGAACACACCAACAGCGGAAAAAAACGAGCAGTCCCGATCCCGACCGCACGAAACAAGTCCTGTATGTAAACAAGGTCAGACACCGCAGTCAAGACTTTTTACTGGACTACTGGACGAAAGGGGGATTTGTTGTTGCAGTGAGGAGGACATCACTGGATCTTTACTGTCTTTCTAATAAAGGTAGGTGGCGACTCACATGTTCTAGCCTACAAGTCTACAATCGTCTGAATTGTTTGCGTAGGACATTAATATTTATTATTATCACACATAAAATAGTGCATGAATGTATTACCTATACGCATCACATATATAAGATAAGCCTAAATAGTGCATGAGTGTGTTCACAGAATACCATGCATAATGTGCAAAAAAATGTTGCTGCAGTGCACTGTCATGCAGGTGAATGCTGCTGCATCAGTGAAACTGAGCAATGCCGCAAAGTCACACGGCAGCAGAGCAGGATATGTTTACCTTGTGCGCAGTGAACGGCCTATCTGGGTCATTCATTCTCACTGTCAAGTTGCAGAGTCATGCTTTCCCACCATACAACATGCATGAACTAGAAATAGTTCGATTAGAGATTGATTTACTAACGTGAATTCTAGGCATTCTATTTAAACGCGTATTGTATTTATTGTATAATAATTTGGAGGAAATACTTTTTTATTTTATGCTATATTATATTTTAATCTATTTTATTTTATCCCCCCCTTTTTTCTCTGTTATTCATAGAAAAAAACGCACGCAGCAACAACATTTTGCCATTGAGGTTGCATTGAGCATTCACTCCTGACTGTTTAGCCTGCCCTACACAATCCCCCAATCATCTCTCTGGCTACACAGATAGGAAAGACATTAAAAGCTCTTCCTTATAATCCACTAATCGCATCACTGCCATCCATTCCCCACACATGCTACAGTAGGCTAATATAACGGCTGGCAGCAAACGGAATATACCAGATAAAGGGAGGAAGAAGAGAGAGAAAGATGGAGAGGGCAGAGGAGGAGACAGGCAGAGGGACAGAGATATGAAGCTCTGACACTGGTTGGTTAGTGACACATGAGACGTTACACTGCGGCCTTGGCACCACGCAGGGCCAGCCGTGACTCATGTTACCAGGTGCGGCCTGTTTTAATTGTCATTATAGGGTGAAGTTGGTGAACATTTCTGAATAAGGTTGCCAGTCAATCTTTTTAACGTCAAGGTATCCATACGCCATGGATGGATGGACCCCCATTTCATACAAAATATTTTTCTCTGGGACCCCACCCCAATCTACACTGTGAAATCCTCAGTGTTTAATCTCGGAGAGTGTACACATGGATCTAAATGGACCATAAGGGTCCATTTGGATCTCAGAATTACAGTACAGAGTACTACATACCCATTAAGGGTCCTTTTGGTTCCATTTGTACACTCAGAGATACAGCGCCATACAGGTCCATTTGGACCCCATGGTGGTCCACAGACCCCATGTTGAGAACCAGCAGTTTAAGCTTTCAGTAATGATTGTGCTCTCCAGTTAATAATGGACCAGGTACTTTGCTTGGTCCCCCAATGTGATCTCCTTTACACCTTATCTCACTCAGTGATAATGTAACTTGAATAACTGGGTCAGTGCATCATTTATAGGCCAGGCAATGACTATAGTTGAGAATTCAAAGTCCCCACTGTTCCTTTGTTTTGTGACCCCACACAGGTCTGTGTTGTGCTTTGATACATGATGGTAGACAGGTTTAGACCGTGTCGTCGCCATGTATGTTTTCCATCACTTATGTAATGACAAAGGTGTTTAAACACTAAGGCTGGTAGGTATTTTGGAAGTAAATAGAAAAGACTTTCAGAATATCAATATTATTATAAGGGTGTGGTCACACTGAACTTTGATTTTTGCCAATGCGGTGGATTCTGCTAATGCTTTTCAATGGGAACAGCAGATCGGCTATTTGGTTTAAAGGGCGGGGGGCGGCCTAATAAAGATCCCTGGGGGTCTCCGGTCATCGAAGCTGCTATATGCAATGGTGGAATTGATTGACCCACCTGATCATGCTGTTTGTCGGATAGTGGTGACTTGCAATCTGGACCGTGTCAAACTCTGTGTGTGTGTGTGTGTGTGTGTGTGTGTGTGTGTGTGTGTGTGTGTGTGTGTGTGTGTGTGTGTGTGTGTGTGTGCGTGTGCGTGCTCCCCCTCTCTAAGACTCTATTGCAGACCTGCCAAGATGATGCAGTGTTTTCACTTCATGGTGGAGCCGGCCAAGAACATGACGGTCAAGCTTAAGGTACCGGTACCAAAAGTTTTCCTGTGCCACAGTCCCACACATCCCAAACCCGTTCCAACGCTGACCCGGTCTAGTGTTATTTGCTGCTGTCAGAAAGCTTCTAAAATAACAAGAGTTCTGCCATTACAGCATTTTAATGCCTCCGCCGGCAGGCAGCCTTATCAGAGAGGCATTATTATGTCTTTGTGTTGTCCGTCTGTCCGTAGTACTGTACTGTACTGTACTGTACTGTACTGTACTGTACTGTACTGTACTGTACTGCATGCGTAAATTCAAACATCCGTCCCAACCTTGTGAAACACGATATCTCATATCAATATCTCTCGAAAATGACATGATATGTCATTTTATCCTTTATCCTAAAGATGAATTGTGAACGCCTTGAGAGGGAATCTCATGACATTTGGCACAAAGTCCACTTGGACTCAAGGATGAACTGATTTAGAAGTAGCTGATCAAAGGTCAAGAAGGTCACTATGACTCACAAAACATTAACCACTTGAAACGCAGCATCCATATTCTGGAGGCAACATTAGCCAAAAATAGCCCATCTGCAAGCCTGTGTTAGCAGATCGGCTTAGATGGAAAAAAGCGGTCCATGTAGCCAACTCAGGTCCAGTTGACTACGTCTAGAGGGGGTAAATGGTTAAACTCCTTCAAAGACTAAGACTTCACTGGCTACATTTTCTATATCAGTCTGGACAGACACGGATGTAAACGTTAACTGGTGAGTGCTTATAACCGTGATGCAGTATTTCTAGTTTGACTAATATGACAATTTTTGTCAGTGTCATTGGGGACATGAATAAAGGTGGTGAGTCAGGCGATTTTTCAGAGAGAGAAACCTCTTCCCCTGACTGCAAAAGGGCATGATGTGCATTTTGATCAGGTCAAGTGACTCTCCTCCTCTCTGGTTGGACCGCATGCTTAAATGTAGCTAATCTACAAGCTCACAACGTGTCGTGATGTGACGTGTTGTGAGCTTGTAGTTCGGCTATATCCGGCACGCGACACCGGCGTGCACCAAATCAAGCTTTACCGTCGGAAGCTCTTGCAAGCCCCAGCACTATTATCCTCCTTTTAATCTCTGTCTCTTTCTGCTGACTACTCTCTCCTAGCTCTGCTTTATCTTCATCCCGAAGAAACCTTTTTCTCACTTTTCCCACAGGAGTCTCGCAAGAATGCGATTGATGCGAAAAAGGTGCCCCTGGAAGAGAACCAGCTGTTTGTGGTGGAGCTGGCCAAAGACCTAAGCCGCGTGTGCCAGGTAGGGCAGTCACCATCATGAACATTTTACTTGACCATTGTCATTACGAATAGTTGCGATTAAAGATAACGTTTTCGTTTTTGGCATTGGACATTGGAACATGTAAATTAACTTTGCATTTCTGTTTGTCTTTTAGGCTTTGTAAGCTCAACTTGCATGGGGAGGTTTGGAAATAACTTAAATATACAATATTGACAATACCAATAATCCAAATAAATGATGTACTAAAGCCATGTTTAATAATTTAATACTTCTATACAAAATAAAGTGGAAATAGCTGATCTACAAGCTCACTCAGTATATTTCTGTTATTTTCGAAAAGGTTTGAAAATGTATGAACATTTTTCAACAGATGAATTTATATACAGATGAATGGAAACAATTCGGACAATTATGCAAAAAAATTATTGTGGTTATCTCAAATGAATGTGATCAGGCCATTATGTCATAATTGTGTCAGACTTAGTGCCAGGTAGACACTGCAATAAGCTAACACACCTCTCGTGTGCACTTTACACACCTACTTTGCGTTGCTGTCGGGCAGAAACCTCCTATCTCGATATTTTAACTTTTTGTGTTTTTCCGTTAATTAATGCCATACTTAATAATTAATCACGCTACAACATCACACAAAATTATCGACCGTTACGTAACAGATCCACAAGCTTGTAGATCTGCTACTTTTGCTGAATTTGATCAGTTAAAAAAAACGCCACTGAAATCAAAGTGTTCCAGGCACAGAAAATACCTTAGTTATACCTTAATATATTAAGCATGTCCCAGGCCTCTAGGTGGCAGCATCAGCACACATCATCCAGTGGGCTAAGGGTCTCTCTCAGTTCTTCTCGATGCTTTTCATATCAATGTCCCTGTACCCTCTGTTGACAACCAGTGTTCCTTGTCTGTTATCTTATTTATCTTCTATTCAGTGGTAACATTAAGTAACATTTGATATTTGAGGTACTTTTACTTTACTGGAGTATTTCCAATACTTTTACTTCTACTCCACTACATCTTGGATCCAATTATTGTACTTTTACCCCACTACATTTATTCAAAAACGTTAGTTACTGATTTACTTTGTAGATTTTGATTATATTACAAAACATACATTAACCACTTCATTTCGGCCATTTGAAAATGGACCATCTACACTACAACCTCACAATGTGTCACTATGCGACACATTCTAATGTTGTAGATCTGCTATTTTCAAAATATTTTTTATACCTTTGAAAACTTGAAGCGGGACATTCTGCACAATGACTACTTTTATTTTTGGTACTTTAAGTACATTTTGATGCCAAATCTTTTGTACTTTTACTCAAGTACATTTTTAAATCAGTACTTTTACGTAACAATCAGTACTTTTCCCAGTAAGTAAGTACTGCTTCTATTTGCCAAAACGTTAAGCTACTCTTTATTTCTCTACCCTGTCATTACAGAAGTCAGAGGTGCTGGAGCACATCTGGAACATTGAAGACATCTGGCCCACCCCTGTCTGCAGGGCCTTCATCTTAGAGTGGGCCTCTATGCTGGAGAGCAAGGTACTGGTCTGAGATAACCCACTTCTCGTACACTTTGAAATAGGCCTCCATTTATGACAGTATCAACTTTGATAGAAGTGCTACAGGCTTACTACATTTGTGCTGTTGTATTCAGTGGTTCTCAAACATTGTTATGTTAAGGATTCCCAAGATTTATATGTATTTGGCTGCGGACACAGATTTGAAACCATATTGAGCCAGGGACCCCCATAAGAGAATATTTGTTAAGATCACCCACCCTAAGGACCCCTTGGGGGGGTCCTCGTCAGACCCCACTTTGAGAACCACTTGCTGTTGATAAATCTAAATACAAATATAGATTATAGATGTATGTTTGAGCCTTATTGTTTTGTCTGTAGAGGAGGCCAATGCAGACAGATGGCTGGCCAGAGATTGATTGCAGCAAACTTGATCAAGCTACCGAGCAAGATGTGGAGCTGGCCAAGATGGTTATCTTCACCTGGATCAAAGACCTGAGAGCCCAGCCTGAGGTAGGACGTTGTCTGCCTTTCAACTTTGTTCCATTAACTACATAGATTTAAAACTCTGAGGCCCCAAACATGATATCAAATTATAGTGGAATCTGGCCAGCAAGTTATCTCATCATTAGTCTTTTTAAAAATAAATTCTTAATATTCATTCACATCTTTTCATTATTCCAACTACTTTCACACATGATCAACGGCCCCTACAGTAGGTTGGTAGGTTTGACTGCATCATGTTTGTGAAGTTAACCACTTAACCAATACAATTAGTTATACTAAAAATAGCTGATATAAAACTTTCTGAAATGTTTTGACTTCAATGACATAATAGGGTCCCCATGTATAGGGTTTATGTGGTTAAAACCTGACCTTATGTAATGTTGATCAAACCTTCTAGAAAAGTGTATGGCCTGGGGAGTCTGTAGCAAAAGCTCTGAATGATCTGGAGTCTGCTTGGCGATGGGGACGCATGCCCAACCTGCTGACTGCCATGGAGCTTGTCATGTGGACCTTGATGTCACAGACCCTAGAGAAGGTATGTTGTCACATCTCACCAGTATAACCAGACCTCGCTGTGTAGACCTGCAGTTTATACGTAAAACCAAATCCTAATCTAAGATTGACCAAAATTGTACTGTTCATGTTCCTTCACTCTCTTGCAGGAGAACATACCCCTGCAGTGGCTTATCTGGAAACAGAGGTCTCATAAAATTGGTGTGTGAACTAAATTGATTCTGCTAGTTGGAATGTTGAAAATGTTTTATCTAAAATGAAGTGAATTACATGTTACCGTCTCCTCTCAGGTGCCACCCGCTACATTCCTCATGCAGGTAAATATGTACAGTTGAGCATCATTTGGTGTTTGATCTATTTAATTTACCGTGGAACCTCTTGGAGGATCACTCGGATGAATGAAACACATTATTAAATGTCTTTTATTGATTTCACAGTATGGGAGTGGATCGCAGATGCTACAGGTAAACCGTTTAGTTTCGTCAGATTTTGACACCGTAACTCTTTTATAATGCTGCCATTTGAATTAGACCACTCCGATAACTCTAACCCTGCTCTCACCCTCAGTGGACGTGACTCTGGATCTGGAGTCAGCCAACCCTGACCTGCTGATCTCCGGCGACAAGAAGATGCGCTGCGGCTACGAGAGGAAGGACTTGGCCAACCTCCATCAGCGCTTCGACGGGTGGTGGTGCGCCGTGGGCCGGGAGGGCTTCAGCTCCGGCCGCCAGTACTGGGAGGTGGATGTCGGGGAGAGGGACTGGCGGCTGGGCGTGGCCAAAGAATCAGCCCTGAGGAAGGGCTTCAAGTCGCTGAACACCGACACGGGTTACCTGACGCTGCGCCTGGAGAGGGGAACCGAGCTCAAAGCCCTGACGGTTCCCTATACCGCGCTGCCCCCGGGCCTCATCCCCCGCAAGGTGGGCGTCTTCCTCGACCACGAGCACAAGCAGCTGTCCTTCTACGACGTGGACAGCCGCTCTCACATCTACACCTACAATGAGAGCTTTGACGAGAAGCTGTTCCCCTTGTTTGGCACAGTGGAGATCATCAACGATCTCGTCATCAAGTCACCGGCGGCGCAGACTCATTGCCTCTGCCCCACGGTCTGCCTTTGGGCTTGAGTTCCTCTCAATTCCTTCCAAGTGATCTCTCTCTTTCACTACTCCACTAGATAACAATATACCGTATATACTATATAGGAACGTGAATTAATGTAGTCACTGGGAGTAATCAAAGATCCTTACCTATAAATGACCATCATAACACTATTGAATAGCTACCCGTATTCTATGTGACCACCATAAATGCTGCTACTATACGATGTGATTATTCCTGTCATCTCCTCACTAGAGCTATAGCGCTACTCTTTGCTCAAATAATGTATTTTCATACATTTGAAAGAACATAGTATTAATGTCATGAAATGTGCAATAGTAATCCTACAGTGACAATGCTCTCTCTGTGAATAATGAATAAACCAAAGCAAATGTCCTACCTTTTGTTCAATCTGTTAGTCAAGTCTGCTACTGACTAGACTAGAGAAGGATTTGTATTTAACTTTACAACCATTAAATATGCATATGGGAAGCAGCAATGACTTAAAAAACAACATTCACTTGACAAACTGTACATCTTGGCATTCCACTACTTTAGAGATTTAGATAGTTACTGTACTACAGTATATGTATGTGATGTGTATAAGTAACGTGTATTTGATAAAGTAATGACAAACATATCTTAATGTTAGGTTTATGAATTCTGGGACTTTTTCTTTAGGAACCAGTCACATCCATTAAAACCAGGGAAAGCGCATCTGTGTCATTTTACATTTATGCATTGGCTATTCAAAAATAGCAGATGTACAAGCTCAAAGCTCGACACTTCATGCCATGCTGCTAGCTTGTACAGCTGTTATTTTGTTAACATGTTTGAAAGTTCTTGAGAAGTATGAGAACTATACTGATTTAGAAGACATTTGAAGAATCCGCCTCGGGTCTTAATGGGTTAAAAGTACATCAATGCAGATTAGAGCCTATCAGCCTATCAGATTAGGCCTATCAAAGATGTGTGTTTAGATCATATTTCAAAATCGTCCTGACAGAGACTCTTAAAATACACATGACACATGATGATAAATGAACCGCATGCAGAGTGAAAGGCAGCCTGCAGGAGGGTCAGCTGAGCTCCATCAGCTCAAAGTCACTGAAAGTTAACAGCTGAGGCTAGAAAAACATCTGTCATGGACCGTGTCTGAATTAGAATGAATGTTGGAGTGACGTGTGAAGAGGACTGTAGACAATTTAGACAGCCTTCTAATGCAGTGGTGGAAGGAGTACTCTTGCCACAATAATACAAAATAAAAATGCTGTTACAAGTAAACGGCCTGTGTTCGAAATGTTATGTGAGGAAAGGTATCAAGATATACGTTTAAGTACCAAAAGTAATAGTAACTATAAAGTTTTCAAATTGTAGTGGAGTAAAAGTACAATATTTGCTTCTGATAAGATATGTAGTGGAGTAGAAGTATAAAGTGGGAAATAGTATTGAAAATGGGTTCAACTACTCCAGTAATAGTTCCTCAAAATTGTGTTTAGGTAGTAGGTACAGTAAATGTACAAGTTTAGTGACCACTGTTCCAATGTATTTTAGAGATAGCCTGCAGGCTACACCGTACACCACTGCATACACCGCTCAACAGGTGACTTGTCCTGCACAGGTGTACCCAAATTTCACTCCAAAAGGCATATAATTCGGCATGCACCAACCATTTGCTAAATTGTGGCAATATCAATGAATCAATAATGATCACACTCGAACACTTTTCCAGTATGACAGTTGCAATATTGCAGCATTTTATACCAGAGACAGGATCTAACAGGTGCTTATACAGCCTCTGAAACGAATACAAGACAACTCACCCCGGTGCTTGCCCGTTTTTCCTCCCGGAATTTTCCCCAGTGAGGGGGATAACTTTGTAATATGCTATTGGCTGTTTGTATTCTTTTTGGACAAATATAAAAAGATACTCCTGTGGAAAGGCTATATTATTTTACTTATATTGACCCTATAAACAATTTAGTATTATTTAGTATATGTAAGATTTTTCCCACTCAAATGGTACCTCGTCAGATAATCCCCACATAGCCTACAACAACTTCTGTGAACAGACTTCACTGTAGTAGCTTTTCATAAATTATATTTGTACTTAGGCTGTCTGCTGCCGTGAAAGTTTATAGTTAGATAAATTCAAAGTCCAGCCGTCTGCTGTCCAGCCTCTCCCACCCCTCACTGGGGAAAATTCCGGGAGGAAAACAGAAAAGGGGTGAGTTGTCTTGTTACCTCTGAAACAAGGACAAAGTATTTTTTTTTTTAAATGTTATTAAAAAGTGTTCAATTGCTTTATTTACACAGATAAACACTCAAACTGCATTGAAGCACTGGCCACCCACGTACGGTGACCCACCTGACAAATTAAAGAGCTGGAGAGACGCAGACTCTTCTGCATACTGGACATGCATAAAGGCAGCAGAATAACACCACCTCTCATAAGATGTAATGGAAAAGTTCTAACTGCACTCACGCGTAAAAAATGCCCCATCAAACTTTCAGATGCTGTTTTTCTCCCAGTGTGGAGGAAGAATGATTAGGATTTGTATTGTGATCTCTCGCCCTTGAAATATATAGTCATTGGTTTCTGTTGTGTTTGAACAATAATAGCAATTCAAAACAGTTGTCCTCAAAACCACACCTCCAGTCGCTGTCATAAGAACGGGAGGTGCGCTCATGATCACGGCAGCAGAGCCTATTTGTGCACGGCTGCACGCGCACCTGCAGTCCATCAAGTATAAATTATGCTTCGTCCCGCGAAGGTGTCGCGCACGCAGACCTCTACGCTCACAACAGTCGCATCTGCGATGCGATGTGAGCTTGTATATCAGCTGTTCTCTGTGCGCAGTACTGTTGCGCTTTGAAGTATAAATGTCTCCTAGGGTGCATCTCACTAGCCAACTCACAAGAGGAGGTTGAATGGACTGAAACCAGCGCTCCCCAAAACAACAGGTTTGGAGATCTGTTGGGAATTGATTACATGAAACAGTCACCCGTGCGCCCAGTCCCAATGTTTGTAAACAAATAATTGGTCTATCCAATCACTGCAGTCTCGCAAAACATAACCTCGTCCTCGCCTCACCAGGCTTTCCACGCAAAACATGAACACGTGGCTTGTCTTATGGGCTCATATTAAATGTGGAAATATAAAATAAGAAAGACAAGGAAAAAAAACTCAACCCTGCTATAAATTCGTAAACAAATAAAACATAAAATAAAAATATATTATATACATTCAAAATAATATTTTTTGGTCACACGTGAATGATGTGTGATGTCATCTTCATGCGACGGCGAGAGTGAAGTTTGTTGTTAAGCTGGATTTAACTTTGAATGAATAATAAAGCGATGACATCCATCTCCGTAAAACAGGCTCTAAAAAGCCACTTCGGGTTCGACGGTTTCAGATCCAAGCTGCAGGAAGATGTTGTTAAAGCGGTTATCAAAGGTAATGTGACTGCACAAGTTAAGTAGGTTACACATGGCTAGGCTAGCAAATGTTAGCTGTCTAGCATCGTTCAAGATAACAAGAAGACTCATTTGGAGTCTTTTTTTTTAAAGGCAGGGGATATTTTCATGTGAATATGCAAAACGTGACATTCTCAGCCTAGCAACAATGAGTCAGCATGAGGAATTTAGGATGTGTTGCAAATGAATAAATCTTGTTTTTTTTCTCTCCTGTTGCAGGAGAGAGGGATGTTTTTGTATGTATGCCTACTGGAGCAGGGAAATCCCTCTGTTACCAGCTCCCTGCAGTGTTGGGCAAGGGCATTACTCTTGTTATTTCACCGTTAATTGCACTCATTCAGGTCAGTCTCGAAAATGAGCAATATTCAAATAGATCAGTGGTCCTCAAAGTTGGGTACAGGGACCCTCTGGGTACCCTGAGGGGGTTTGTATTGGACACTTACGGGTCTGTAACTCTGAGAGTGTACAAATGGAACCAATTTGTACACTCACAGAGTTATGGGGGTCTGTGAAATTAAAAGGTTTGAGAACCACTGAAATGAATGAATCTGTATTATTACCGCTGCTTTCCCTCAGTGTCACTGTTTTGTTTGATTCTTTCCCCCTGGGTCTAAATAGGACCAAGTCGATCACCTGAGGGACCTGAACATACCTGCTGCCAGCATCAACTCCAAGCTCCCGGCAGCGGAGCGGCATATGATCCTAACTGATCTGGAGAGCGAGAGTCCCAGGCTGAAGTTGCTCTACATCACCCCGGAGATGGTGGCCTCGGCTTCGTTCAAGCCCTGCCTGACGGGCCTCTGCTCTCGTGGCCTTATCTCTTACCTGGCTGTGGACGAGGCTCATTGTGTCTCCCAGTGGGGGCATGATTTCAGGTTGGTCATTTTCTAATATCGATTATTCTAGCGATTACTTTTGTGATTTCACATTTTTATATATATATATATATATATATATATATATATATATATATCAACAATATATTTCATTGCACAATTTTGTATAATCAAAAATAGTTAATCGTACAAATTGTCATGTAAAAATAGTGAATAGGCCTATAGCAGATCTACAAGTCACAAGATTGAACTTGCGATGTGGCGATTTTCAACATTTGTGTCATTCTTTTAAACTATTCATCTATAATGACTTCCTAAAATTAGGGATACATTATTAATCAATTATTTTAATTGATTGTTTTTGTTAATATAATTGATTATTAGTTAGATGAATTGATGCTCTCCTAATTCCAGACCTGACTACCTCAAACTGGGCACACTGCGTGGCCGCTTGCGTGGGGTGACTTGTGTGGCACTGACAGCCACAGCCCCCAAGAAGGTGCAAGACGACATCGCTGAGTCGTTGAAGTTGAAGTCGCCGCTGTCCTTTACTGCACCCGTGTTCCGCAGTAACTTGCGCTACGATGTGATCTATAGAGAGCTGCTACCGGACGCTTATGCCCACCTCCACGCCTTCGTTAAAGACTCACTCAGCAATGGATCCGATGGACCGGTTAGTATAGCAGTGCTGTTGTTAAGTGGATGGTGATGAAACTGTATGCCGATGGCGCTTAGGTGGAGATCGCCACAGGGCGTTGGTAAGAACATACCATATGTAAACAGCTGTCCAGAACAGTTTTCTTTTACTATCTTGGCAGAGTTGTAGGTGGGTGGGTGTATACCAAACTTCTTAAGGCTTATTGATAGTCCAGTTTTCGGTGAAGAGGTGACCACAAAAACGACAACATGATTGATGACGTCACGCCACGGTGGTCACCGCTTACGCAACATATCTCTCTGTTTTTATCACACAACACATCTCTCTGGTGACCTCTTCACTGACAACTGGTCTATCAATAGGCCTTTAAACTGTTTAATTTCAAGGTCCCCCATAACTCTTGAGTGTCACAGACCTGTAAAGTGGTTGATTTGGAACCCCCTCAAGGAACCATGGCGGTCCCATAACCCCACTTTGATAACCACTGGTATATACACTAGACTCTAGTGTACTAGAGTACATACACTGTATTCTATGTTGTCCAGTATGTACCACTAAGATGGCAGTACCATCTCAGTGCATACTGATCCAACCTTAGCTGATTTCGGAAGGATTTGTGAAGAAAGAGTCCCCGACTCCCCACCAACATTTACCGTATTCAATAATGAATGGAATGTGGAAGGAAGAATACAGAGTAGCTTTGGATAGCGTTGATGAGGTTTCCACACCATTAACTCCTTACTTACATTGTGTGGTGTTTGTGTAAGCAGGGCTGTGGGATCGTTTACTGTCGTACCAGAGACAACTGTGAAACAGTGGCTTACCAACTGACCAGGTTGGGAGTGCTGGCCAAGCCTTACCATGCAGGTAACATGCCCCCCGGCATGCACGCACGCACACAAACGGGGACTACAGTTATGTTATCAAGTATTTCTGCTGTCGGTTAAAAACCAGCAAACTCCAAAATGTTTTGTTTTTCAGGAAATGAAAAACGAAATGTAACTTTTTCAGGAAATGAACCTTATATTTAAAAAAAACAAAGCCATACTGCCTCATCAAAGTTGGTGTTGTGACTTTATATATTGTCAGATACTTACATGTCAGTTCAAGTGGAATTTTGTCCATCATTGATAAGAACAGCTGACAATGGCTCACAAAGTCACAATGCATCACAACGCATGAATTAATGCCATGATGATTCATGACACTGCTTATAGGCCTACAATAATCAGCAGGACTTTAACTATTACAATAACTTCTGCAAAGAGGGGTTCACTAGAGTTATATGAACCCTTTCCTTGAGACATTGCTGTCCTCAGAAAATACTACATAGATTTCAGAAATATAATGAATTGTTTTCATAACATTAGCGTCAGTGCTAAATTTGAAAAGCAGGTACACTGCATAATTACTTGCAACAGCCTTTCTTCTGCTCTGAGTCTGCAGCCGGCTGCTCTGTGTGCCACAGAGGTGTGTCCGACAGTTGAGTTTTACGAACCAATTGAGTTAGCTGGTTTCGTCAGAAGCGTTTTTAATACTTTTCATTGGTTAAATATCGTTTTAAACAAAACACAGGCGTAAATGGTGTTAAAAAATCAAATCAAATAAAAAGCTATGATACACTGTGGTGTATCATAGACCGGGATGTCTGGTGGTCACCGGAGACATGCTTATCCTTTGTTCTTCTAGGTCTGAAGACGGGAGATCGCACAGAAGCCCAGAATGATTGGATGCAGGGGAACGTGCTGGTCATAGTCGCCACCATCAGCTTTGGTATGGGTGTCGACAAGGCCAATGTCAGGTAAGGCATCATTTCTTAAGGAATTCACTGTCAACTCTTCTTCGTCATAAACAAAGATAAATTATTGTCGTTGTCGGGGAGAAACCCTGTTATATCAATCAATCAATGCCATATATTTCATACTTTGTCATATGATATGCCCAAAATAGAGAGTGGTTAAGTTTGTCTGCAGATTTTATGCAAAGAGATGATTGCCAGTTGTTGTTGAAATGCCGCTTATTACATGGCTATAAATTTACCCAAAAATAACATCAAAACAAAGTATTGCCTTGCTTACGGTAATGAAAGTATTCCAATACGGGTCGCCTCAGAATGTTGATCAAACAGAATAAATATTCGGTTACTGCATTGTCTATTTCTCGCTTCAAATGTTTTCAAAAACATTCTTGAGAGCAATGTTTAGCTGTAAATGATATTGTGCGTTCATTTACATGGCTGCCGTGTTGGATACTGCATCAAATCAAGCAGCACAGCAGGTGCTCTGGGTCTTTGATTAGACGGTGGTCTGTTATTGAGCTCATCGGTCATTATTCATAAAATAACGCACCACTGAATTCAGTGATTGAGCAATCAGAATCATTCAACCAAGCCTTGTAATAAACATATTTAACACACACAGGCTCTTTTTCCCATTTCCTGAAAAGTAATGTCGACATCAATATATAAAACTCGATTTGTTTGTTATTGATCTCATAACACAATTTGGGGGTTTTACATCAATTCCCTCAGGTTTGTAGCTCACTGGAACATTGCCAAGTCCCTGGCCAGTTACTACCAGGAGTCAGGGCGTGCGGGTCGGGACGGGCTGCTGTCCTGCTGCAGAACCTACTATTCCCACAAGGACAGAGAGCAGCTCAACTTCCTGATCCGTAAGGAGATTGGCAAGAAGCAGGTTAGCAGTACTGTCACCATCATGACATTTTTGCTGACGATTTATTGCCATAGAAATTATTGTGATTAATGATTTAATTGTCTTTTTTTTGCTTCTTCTTTTTGGAACATAAAACATATGCCTTTTAGGCTTTGTAAACACAAATAGCTGGGGCTGATAAAACGAATAGCTTAAATATACAGAGATAAACACACACACACACACAACTTAGTCAGCCAAAATGTAATAATTTTACAATTTCAATTATTTTGAAACACATTGACAATAGCTAAAATAGTGAGCTTGTAGATCGGCTATTCTCGCTGTTTTTCAACAGATTAATTTGTACAGATCAATGGAAATGATATTATGCAAAAATGATTGCGATGATTGATCTAAAAAAATTGGGTCCAGGCAATGATAGATCATAATATGTTGTGAATGGTTTAAACTCCTCTGTAGAAAAAGCGTGGCACTGCAAAGGCAAAGGAGGCAGATAAATCAGCCATCACAGACTTTCAAGCCATGGTGTCCTTTTGTGAACAAGAAGGGTAAGTCAAGTCATCCATGCAACGCATGTATGCTCGCACATCCATACATAACAGTACGCACGCCTAGAGGCTAGATTCACCACATTTATTTGATCAAAATCAGTTATAACTTAGTATAGCAGTGATTTCTCTATAACGTTTTTGTAAAAAGTTATTGTGTTGTCCTTTTCATAGAGAAAATATATACTTTTATATAAACTAGAACAACTTTATTATCTTATTGTATACTATTCAATTATATACTTATATCCATAGCCAGTTGTTCCACATTTGTACAGCAGAGGGCAGTGTTTCTTTATTTTAGTTGAAGGAAGTTTGGCCCCTTCAGCAAGAATGTTAAAATCTGAGGACTGCCATGTAACACAGCAGAGGTTTAGAAAAGCAAGCTACAGTAACACCACTTTGTCTCAGTTGTGTTGCCATCTAGGCAACGTTGTTAACTGAACACTCAGGGTCACATTAGATGCAGGATTTTATTTTTTACATTCCTTAAACAGGTATTTAAGTGAAAGAAATGTATGTTTGGTTCCTCAACATTTTGTTGACAAAATGGCAATAAAAAAGCATCAATAAACAACAACCTTTTTTGGGACAGACGGAACACAAAAACACAAAAGACAAAGCACACAAACAATAGTAATCAATATAGTGAAAGAAAATAAGTAAGATATACACTAATAATAATGGCACACTGTGAGCTTCCAGTTTTGCACACGATCCATTGGTAGTCCTTGTATTTCCCTGTGCTATTCAAAACAGCTCCTGGAGATGCATTGAGATGGCCGTGTGCCTTTCTCTGGTCGAATGCATCGTTGTTATTGGCCGGCCTGCAAAGCCCTGGGATGCTCTGGGGAATGTTGCTACTCCTGAATGCCTGGAAGTGTTTGGCAGCCGGTGTTAACACACCCTCCAAAGTGTTTTGTCAGCAGCTATTGTTCCAAGGCTTGGGCCCCTCCTAATAGTCACATCTTCACAAACCCTGTATGAGGGCCTCATGCCTTGCAGTGCCTAGAGGCACTAGGAGTGTTGGAGTACGTAGAGCAGGGGTGCCCACACTTTTTGACTTGAGAGATACTTTCAAAATGACCGGCTCGGCAAGATCTACCCACCAAATCAATTATTATACCATTGCTGAAAATAGTTTAAATATGTACCTGAGGGGGCTTCGGAATAGTAGAGTTTGTGTTACATTCTGTACAGTATAAAACAAATGCACTTGGAATGGGAAATAGAGGGGGAGAAATGTTTTTTTTCCCTTTAATATATTTAAATTAAATACTCTTTAGGGGCATGTCATGTGATCTACCTGCACAGCCTTTGTGATCTACTGGTAGATCGCGATCTACCTTTTGGGCACCCCTGACGTAGAGAGTTCGGAGGACCAGTATTGTGAACCACTCCTTTGCAGTGCTCTCGTCCTTTGGCCGATCAAATGCCGATCTGAATGGATATTCCTCATGCTGCGTTAGGAAAGGGAAGTGTTGTATATCGTCGTCCCAGCGGGAGGGGAAATAACTCTTCTGCATTCACCCAGTAGATGACTTGCTCAGATTATTATCATGGCAGTAGTTTCAGACGTAGGGTGCCTTGGTTGTGGTCCTGCGATTGCAGCAGCAAGACACACAGACTGCCACCGCCATGAGCACCACCACCACTGGAAGAGAGAGCACAGGAACCACAGAAATAAATGCATAGATAAGAACAGAGGTTTACATTCACAGCAGCAAACAAAGGTTATGATATCCTTAGCAATAAACATCACCGGTTGTTAGGGCGCTTATAGACCGATCTATACTTTTATGCTATGACATGAACAGTAGTTATTGTTGTCAATGAGTCATTTCAGGTGCATCTGTACTTGTTGTCTCCCCCCACCCTCCAAATACAGCCAGAGGGGCACTTCAGTGCCACTAGTTTTCAATGCCGGGGGATCTAATTAAATTACACAAAAACTTTCGAATTTTCCAAATGTAAATATGTTGCAATGATGAGAGGGCTTGCGGACTTGGTATGAGGAATTTCCAGTTGTAGAACATATATACATATATATGTATTTGAAATGAGAAAACTAAACTTAGAATGTGAATTTTCACTCATGAATGTCAATGTGTACATACATATTTACATAAATACATGACAGATGCAAACTTGTAATCCAATATATTTACTGTAGTTTATTTTTGTACGTTTGTGACCATTTTTCAGAACCACAATGTCGCGATTACAACCTCTTGATCGGTCACTGCAACTTCACAAAATGTGCTCTTTCGCATCACAAAGTGGTGATTTTGTAACACTTAACTGCAATAATTGGGTCGCAAAACATGCACTTGTTGTGGAAATGAGAGAGAATTCTCACTTCTACCACAGCAACTGTCACTTCAACAGCTGCAAATTTTGCAAACCAACACAATTATTGCAGAAGTCAAGGAATGCAACTTTGTCACTTGAGAGAGAGCATTTGTGAAATCCTCTTAGACCTTGTATTGAACTGTAGGCTACGTTCCTGTGCTTTTTCTGCAAACTGTTTATAAAGTAATCAATGTATGGAGGTACAGTATATGCACCTAAAGGCTGGGCTCTCAACGATTAATTTAGAGCCAAATCAAAAGCAGTTGAGTTGCTTATAAGTTGTAAAAATAAGTGCAGACAAATTGATTTTTATTTAATTCATGGCTCTATAGTTGATTGATTTTGAGATGTTTCCTCAATGTGGACGTGCAACTGGTGCAAGTTGCAACAACCTTTGCAGGAAACTATGGCATCGCATTTATTGCCTCAGAGTCATTTCCCTCTCTGTTAACCACACTCGCTCCGCGGCGGTGACCGCTCACTGAATGCACAGAACAGTGGTATCCGCCCCACTCACTCACTCATCGCAAAGTGCAATAAATGCGATGCCATAGTTTCCTGCAAAGGTTGTTGCAACTTTGTCACTTGAGAGAGAGCATTTGTGAAGTTGGAAAGTAAAAAAAAAAAAAAAGAAACTGAATAAATATTGAATTACAAGTTTGCAACTGTCTGTCGTATGTAAATATCAATCCACACATTTGCGAATATTTCTTTTTGCATTCTCAATGAAAATCAATGATTAATTAGTTAACTATTTTACCTTCATAGATACTTGATAATGCTTACTGTAAATCGCTCTGGATTAAGAGCGTCTGCTAAATACCTAAATTGATAATGAGACCTGAGTAAGTAGAGAACCGCGGCAAAGCCATGCAACCATTGGCAGAAATCATGATGGAGACGGAACTCACAGATGAAGGTCAGAATGATGATGAAGCCTCCCTGGTCCACGGGGTCGGCGGTGGGCAGATTTTGCAGTTTACTCCAGAGTCTGTCCAGGAGACTTAACGCCTGCTCTTTGGCATCCATTTCTGTTGGGGACAGAGAGAGTAGCACTGGCTTTCACAATCTGTTTGTTTGGATTAGAGACGTGTGTGTGAAATATTGCCGGGCAATCAAATATTATAATAATAAATATTAAATTGATGATAATATGCGTGTTGTAGAAGCGTGTGGGGGAACCAGAAATAGCAGAGCCTTGAGATCAGCTATTCATGAAAAGTATACAATTTTAAGTCACTCAACGTAAGTGATTAAAACCAGGAAAAGACACAACATATGTCGTACCATATCATGGTATTAAGATATCAAAAATCCCAGATGATATCTAGTATAGTAATATCCATATATTATCCAGCCCTATTGTGCAATACCCCCAGTGCAATGTCCTTTCAGATTTAGGACACACGCTTCCTGGCCTGTGACCAGCTCACCCAGTTGGCTGAGATGATGACTGTGGCACATTACTGTACTGCACTGTTCGCAAGTGCTGGTTGTTTATCCTGGAAGGGGATGTATGTAGCTGTTCTAATGAGCTGCTGGGCAAACAAATAACCCAGTGGTTTTCAAAGGTCCCCCAATAACTCTTGAGAGTGTACAAAATGGAACCAAATGGACCCATATAAAGAGTACACTAAGGCCCAACCCGCACCAATGCAACTCCTTGCAACAAAACCGTTTTAAGGACATGTCACACCAATGCAACTCCTTGCAACTGCCATTGGGGATAATGGGTTCAATTGCAACTACTCGTAACCGTTTGGTTGCAAGTTGCATGGCAAAGCATTGGTGATGTTTGGGCCTAAGAGACCTGCAAAGTCCTGCAAGGGTCCCTTTGGAACCCTTTCAAGGAAGGAACCCAGAGGGTCCCTGCACCTCTCTTTGAGGGCCACTGAAATATCCAAATATCCCTCGCTGACTGAACTCTGTTTTACAGAATTTAACAACACACTTTACTGCTTACAGTGAACTTTGAATTATAGCAATCGGTTCAGAATTGCGTGCGGTATGGAATCTGGATGGATTCATGAAACTAGCGAATGCAGAATTCAGTACAAACGATTGCCTTTGATAGCCCAACTGGCGATTCAAACACACTTATTAGTTGAGAATTAGGTGTGAGAAACACTGACATATTCGTCAACATCATAAGGGTCCTCACACTTTTGGGGGGACGCTATTGGGATCGACTGATCTATTCATTTATTTTTCCAGACCGACGCTGGTCTAATGCAATCATTGTTGTGTATTGGCTCCATACTTGCCGCAATGACCGTTCTGTTACTGACTACGTGCAGTTGCTCTCTCAGCCTCAACTCCATCAACTAGGTGCCAAACAAATCGGGGGTCTTTGTATGCTGACTGTGGGTGTGAAAGCTTTCAAATGTACATATTTTTTGTTTTGATTGTATTGCTGTATTGTTGTATTGTGCTTTCTGCTTTGGCAATGTAAACGTATGTTTTCTCATGCCAATAAAGCCCTTTGAATTGAATTGAAAGCAGCAGATGCCTGCAGGGCTCGGGCTGCAAGAATAAAGGGCTGCTATTACCGACTGACCAGGAATCAGATTACTGTAGCACAATATATGGGGGAACAAAGTTGTTCCCCGTCAGTTAAAAGTGTCAAGTGTGAGCCGAGAGCGCAACCTTTACCTCTGTGGAATCAAAGTGGCATGTATGATCATGTATTCCTTATTTATCAAGTTGAAAACATGACATTTTATGTCATTGTTGATGTCTTTTTAGGCTGCTACAGTATGGAGTCCATTTGGTTACATTTGTGTACTCTTCGGAGCTAGACCAAAAGATCACGGTACACGTTATGATACACCGCCGAGCCCCCTCGCCCCCCTGGGCGCTACTCTCCCTCTGCCAACCTGCGGAGAGCCCCGAGCTGAGCTCATGCTTCCTTCCATGCATGAACAGGCCGATTCTTATCACCTGTCAGGGGGAGTTTCCACGGTAGGACGTAGTGTGGAAGGAACACATTATTCTAACTAGTTCCTGGTTCCTGGTATTAGATGAATATTTCTCTCTCTCTTTCCTCGCTCGTCTCCGAAGACGGTTGTTTAATTCGTCTGATTTGGTTGCATGTGCCGTGGAGCTGATCCAAAAATATCTGATCTCCACATTGTATCTTGCTGTGACTCGTTGTGAACTTAATATAAATCACATATTTTCGGTGCGCACGGCTGTGCCACGCTACTACTGTACATAGGCTCTTTCTCTTTCCATCACTGTTCATCTGTCAAGCAATTGTTTTTGTTTCATTTCCTGAATTCCTATCAAGACAAACAGTACAGTAACAGTATACAGGTGCTATTCCTGTTCGTCTCTTGGCAAATATATCAGCACTAATGGCACTCATTTTAGTTTTAGCGCCTAGTGCCGTCCGGGGAAGATGGGGCATGTACATTTTTCTCTCTGAGAATGTACAAAACTACAAATGTAACCAAATGAACCTGTAAGGTTCTATTTGTACTACACTCAGAATTACAATTAATTTAGCTTGGGACAAAATAAGTTAACTAGACAAAATGAAGTTGGTAAAAAAAAGATGCATCCTGTTCTCTTTTGACTTGGGCAGAATAATCAATAATAATCCTGTCTTCATCTTAGTGTGCGTCATTGTATTTTTATGTAAATGTGTTATTTGAATGGGTGGAGTGAGAGTTAATGCATCATTGTTGACTGTCCTGTCAGCTGAGTGTACTTTGCAGTAGATTTAAACAACCTTGGGTGTGACAACTAGTCGGTGCCAGGACAGGATCCTGGTCTGATAGATTACCTCCTTGTGGGCAGCAGTGTGGCTCAGGAGATAGAGTGGCCACTTGGGAAATGGAAGGTTACTGGTTTGATCCCCGACTCCACCTGTATTAGTGTAAAGTGTCCTTGAGAATGACACTGAACCCACAACTGCTCCTGATGAGCAGATTGGTGCCTTGCCTGGTTTCCCCCACCGTTAGTGTTCATGGGTGAATGTAATGTACATTGTAAAGCTATTTTACCTCCTGGTCACTCTTTATTCAGTATTACTTTTTTTGAGCCATAGTTCTGCTGGACTGCATGGTTAAAGCTAGTGTTGGCATTGCATGAGTGTTCTTCCCTTTCCTCCTTGTTGGCCAGCATTCTAATGCTTTTTTTTAGTCCAATTCTACAGGGATTTTTGAATGGTGGCACACCGTCTCCAACATGTGACTTTGTCTGTCCCTATATTTGTCTGTCTGTCTGTTTGGGGTACCAACAGTTGAGAAAGTGGTGCTGTTGAGCTTTACACTGTGCACAGGTGCATGATGGGAACCCGTGTTTTTAGTGTAACACCAATGTATTTTTACACACACACACACACACACACACACACACACACACACACACACAGTGTCTACAACAATACAAGTATAGTTCCACCGCTCACTTCAGACGAGTCCGATTTTTTTAACAACTAAAACACAAGTTAGTCTAATCCCATTTAGTTTTGCTATTCATCAAGAGAGTCTCTGGCGATCAATGACTGTACCAGTTGATGATGCCAGACTTTTTATTGATAACAGACTATTGATTCTGTCCCGCTAAAGCTGAAGCACAGACACAGTGTTTTATATGCTGTACATATTACATTTATAACGCTACGGTATACTTTAGGTCCTGTCTGCAATTTTTTTTTTTAAATCACTAACACGTCTGACTGTTGTGGGGATGGGATTATGTCACCACAGTCGGTGGATATCACATTGCGATACGTTGTGAGCTCAGATTTTCAGCAAATATATTTGGTGTAGAGAGAAATACTACTAGGCCTAAATTAAAGTGGTTAACTAGCAGCTAGTCGCTTAAGAAATAATACTCACCACACATCCAGCTGTAGCATAATGACTAACCACCCCTCTAGACTGGGTAGTTATTTCTTTTTACTATTTTACACCTAACAATGCTGTGTATATATATGCCTACTACGGAAAAGCACACGTTGACTTGCATGCATTCAATCTTTGCATTCTTCTGGTAGGAGACTAGCTTTTTAGTCTCTTGCACTCACTCTGCACATACAGACAACAATGAAATGACTTCACTCACCTGAAAGAGTTTTCTTGGTAGCTTAACAGCGTTGTACTGAGTCAACTAAGTCCAGGCTGATTTTATAAAATAATCACATTAGTGCTCTGAGAGCTGAGCGGACCAGTTGGTTGAAGACGAGACGGAACAAGTGTCTCCGTTACCTGAGGGATTGGGACTGAGGTTGAACACATGCAGCCTCCTCAGTAGAGTGGGGGAGAGTGTGTTGTTGGGTTGAGCCGAGCGTGCATTTGTTGTTGACTGAGCCAGCGGTGTGGGGGTGTGACGGAGAGAGAGGAGGAGGTGTCCTAACCTGAATGAGGTCCAGCCCCGACTGAGCCTAGTAGCAGTCAGTCCAAGATTAGGGTCAACAGCAATAAGTCCTCAGGTATTGGCGGTACTTACAGTACTGTAGCCGCTACAGTACTGTAGGTTTTAGTTGCCTTGTATCCTGATGTGTCATATATAGTTTTGAAACAGACATCTGGACTGTTATTAGGCCATGTTCTGTCTGGATGTCCTCCTTCGAGTGTTTTGAGTGTGTATCTCTTTCTCTTTTCATGACTTCTACTTTTTCTCCCTCTCTCTCTCTTTCTCCTCCCATGGTGAAAATGCCCATTCCCCTTTGATAGTTGTGAAGAGTAGGTTTTCATTTCATGTGTTAGTGTAGAAGGGTGTGTATGTGTGTGTGTGTGTGTGTGTGGGGGGGTCTAAAAGCAGCCTGCCCCACATAGGTCGTCTGTGTTTGTGACTGTATGTGGTCGACTGGTCGCGTGTGTGTGTCAGTGTGAATACAAGTCAGTCATTACATAATAGTGCATCAGATAGTGATGAGTGGTGAGAGGATCCCAACAATCCTACGTAGAGTTGAAACGCAACAAAGCAAAGCAAGGGGCTGTCTTCCCATTTGAAATTACTGCAACGTCCAAAAGCCTGAAATCACTTGCATCTGAACAAACAAATGGCTCAGATGAATTGACTTTGATAGCTTCTTGGTATCCATGATACCATGATAAATTACCCAAAAGAGCAGAATTTAATTTTGGTGGCACTTCCGTTACACTACGCTCACTAAGCTCAAGCCTGTCACGCTTCATGTAATGCTACCGTCACACGCTCTTCATGTAATGCTTTGTCACGCTCTTCATGTAATGCTGCTTGCCACACACACACACACACACACACACACACACACAAACAGGCTATTGCAGTTTCGAGCAGCATTGGGCCAAACACATGAATGCGCACTAGGCTCCGCCCACTCCAGAAAGTTTCAGCTTCGAAGTAACAGCGGAGCGCTAAGTGACCACACGCATTAAACCAGGAAATGTCGCATCAGGACATAGGCTTCTGTAGAAAATCTTTTTTTTAAATAGCTGCAGGTTGCGTTACAGGCGTCTCCGTTCTTTCTACTCTGCTCCATGATTCTCAATTATGCTCAACTGCACGCAAACTTTATCGTCATTTAATGTCCGCCCCCACCATGTCTCATATGCACGGCTGTCGGTATTTAAGTTGACAACCCCCCACCCCACTTCCACTTGCTCTTGCGGTCGCTTCTCGCCCTTAAGGTGTCTTAATGGTTTGATAAATAGCACTTTTCGAGTAACATTTTGGAATGTTCAAAAGTAAATTATGAAAACCTTCACCTACATAATGAAATGCCTGAGTGGTTAATTTGAAGCCAGAGCTTCAAGGTTTTTTTTTTTTTTTTTTTTTTTGGCTTTCACCTTTATTTTATATTTTTATGGAGGGACAGACAGTAGGCTGACAGGAAATGGGGAGAGAGATGGGGGGATGACATGCAGTAAAGGCCGTCGGGATCGGGAGTCGAGCCCGTGGCACACTGCCAGACTGGGTTACCAGCCAAGGTGCCTGGACCGCTGAGCCACGGCCCAGGCCCAAGTTTGTTTTTCTTGTGCAGTATTTGGTGAGAGCTTGTCAGACACTCAACACCACCCTTCTGTCCTCATCAGACCAGCTCCTCTGAATGCTATGAAGGGGTGTGGAGTTAAAAAACAGCTTCATATATCTGTGTGACAGACGGTATACAGTGTTTGTATATTATTTAAAGGTCCTATAATATGAAATTCAACTTTTCAAAAATCGTTGGTGTTTTTTGCGCTCCCCAATGTGTTTTCTATCCCCACAAATATGCCATTTTGAACAATCAGGCTTTCTCATATAGGGGCTTTTATGGAAATTGCTCTCAGAAACAGCTCAACTGATTTGGTCATACTCGTGATGTCATCAGTTTCACCCTACTTTGTATAATTCCTCCCCTCTTCAGTCTTCACTTCCAAATTTGCATTTCCACAATCGCCATTGTTGATTTTCCAAGCTGGCATGGAATGGAAACAAGCCTGGGTTTATCTAGCATCAATATTATAATGACTCAATCAGCGCCCCCACCACCTCATGGACATAAACAATATGATATTAAAAACAGTTTTAAAATGCATGTTGTAGTTCCTTTAACTTTATATGTGCTTATGGTAAATGTAATTGAAATGCAATCTTATGTTTTACTTAATCAAATTTCTCACAATACTATGATTATCAGAAGTACATTCTGATTATGTAGGAGCCTCATTTGACTTATTTGATGACAGTCACACATTGATCACAGTAATGGACCATAGTTACACAATAGCAGCAAATTGATTGATGCTGTACTAGTTGGTGTGTAACCAAATAATCTTGTGTGCATGACGATGAATGATTTAGCATGTTCCCTTCCCAAAACATAATCCATGGTTGGTTATTTGTTTTGAACTAAAATGTTTAGTATTTTCTGTTACATAGTCTTTATGTATTATGCCACATGTTGCTCCATACATACAGAAGTTAACTATTATTAATTGTTTGCATTACGACGACAAAGGCTGGACATAATAGGGTTGTCAAACGATTAAACATTTAATCAGATTAATCACAGCTTAAATAATAATTAATCATGATTAATCACCATTCGAACTATGTCCAAAATATGCCCTTTTCTTGTGGGAACCGAAAGATAAGTGACTCTCCATGTCTCTCGGTCTCTCATCCCGTCGCGCTAGCTACTGTGTGTAAATTGTGCAGCCTTTTTTGGGCAATAACCGACTTGTGTTTTTCCCCCATCCAGATAGGGCTAGATAGGGATTCTCTTTCCATCTCATTTGGATCCATCATTCATCAGATACCAGAGAGATTAGTGCAGAGTTGATGGGATTATGGGATGTATGGGGTGGGTCATCTAAGCATGTTAATTGCATTCACATTTTTTATCTAATTAATTTCACACATTAATTAACTCTGTTGACAGACTACTACTATTTTGCCTCCTCCAATTTGGACAGTGTTTATAGTATAGTTTGTTGATTACTTTTGGTGAAGTAATGGTCTTTTTTTAACAAAACAGTAACAAAACTAGAAAGGTCGCAATTTTTAAAAATTGCAAAGTGTGGTTGCCGCAGTCGCTTACATAGTCCAACTAAAAAATACTTGAGTTGGACTTTTAGATCTTCCCATGTTAAGTGAATGGGGAAAATGAATTCACTAATTCATTAATATCAATTAAACTATACAACATTTCTCTTAGCAATGAGCAAGCACACCATTCCTGATGAAGTCGTCGATTTGACATATGGCTCAAGTGCGTACAGTCAAAACTGTGGGAGGAGTAGCGTTTCAAAAAAAGTCTTACTCCAGTAAAAATGAAGTGTTACAATTACAATAGTCTGGCAACCACACTAATAATAAATAAAGTGTTACAATTACAATAGTCTGGTTGCCCACACTAATGAATGAAAAGAAAAGGTAAGGGGAACAATAGTATGGTTGCCCATAGGCAACCACACTAATAAAGTGTTACAATTACAATAGTCTGGTTGCACTAATAATAATAATAATAAAGTGTTACAATTACAATAGTCTGGTTGCACTAACTAGCTTTGGGGATGCGTCAGAGCTGGATTCCTGAATGGGAAATTCTGGGCACAAGCCCTGCAGGGCCCAAAGAGCAGGGTGGCACTGTAGAAAATTAGGCCAATTAAGTCAGAGGCATTCACCCTGAAAATCTTAATTATAGCGGCTCTCATATAATGTTATGTATTGTTACATATACAAATAATAAAGTGGTGAAAGAACATAACCAGCTGATCAGTCAGTCTATCATATGATTCTAAAGTAAAGGGCCCCAGCACGAAAAGCTACTATAGTGTACCCGCATACGGCCTGTTTTGAAACCGAATATACAAAAGATATTTTGACACTACTTTTCTTTCACTTAAAGGAGGAAACTGATGACAAAAAGATACAAAAAGAGAGAACTATGACTCATTTCGACTTCATGTTGACATATCCGTGGTGCAGTAGATCATATCATGGAGATGCGGTCCGGTACGCTCTTAACCCATTTAGACCTGAAGACGTTTCTGCAAATGTCTTCTAAATCCTGACAGTTTTCTGAAAAGCCTATGTTTCTATGTCAGTCGTTCTTAAAGTTTTTCATGTCAAGGACCCCAAAAATATATGTAATTGGCCGCCGACCCCCATCTGAAAATATGTTATTCCAGGGATCCCCATGAAGCAAAGATTGAGTTAAAAACGATCGCTCTGACAGAATATATATTCAAAGATTTGCACCACATTTTCTCGATTTTTGAAAAATAGCAGATCTACAAGCTCGTAGCGCGGCACTCGGTGCCGAGCTATGAGCTTGTAGATCCCAGGTTTTATGGTTTTTCAATCCCCACACGTGTATGTATAAGTGTTGCAACACTTAAAATGCAGAATATTAAATTTTAACGGTAATATCGTATATCGTATCGATATCGCAATATTTGGCATAAATACAGAGATATGAAATTTTGTCCATATCGTGCAGCCCTACTTGTAATCCAGAGCCCATAGAGTATAGACAGCGTTACGACAACTTCGTTCACTTCATGGGGCCAGTCCTCTTCTACATAGACTTCTATTGGCGAATAGGGACACCGGAAGTTTACAGAATCTATTGTAGTCGATAGGGCTCGCGCGAGTACATGAACCACGTGACCGGGCTGTTTTCTGCCCCCTCAATGTCGCAACTCTGTCTATACTCTATGGCTCTGTTGTAATCCAAACGTACATGCGTGTGGGTATAGGGATAGGGTGGCCTGGCTGGGTGTATGACTTGACTACCGCGGCCTGAATGATTCAGCCCTGCAGCCCTGGTGTGAGATATGATCTGGACAACAGATGTCAATATGAACTTGAGGATAACATTGACCACTTCTGTGTCTTAGTCATACTTCTCTCTCCTTTCTTTCGTAATCTTTTTTGTCATCAGACGGACAGCTTGGTCATATACTTCTCTCTTTGTTGACGTTTTGTTAACTCATCCTCCTGCCGTTAACCCAGTGGTGGAAAGTAACTAAGTACATTTACTCAAATACTGTACTTAAGTACAATTTTGAGGTATTTGTACTTTACTTGACTGTATTCCAATTTCCAATACATTTACATCTACTCCACTACATCTCAGAGCCAACATTTGTACTTTTACTCCACTACAATTATTTGAAAACTTTAGTTACTAGTTAATTTGGAGATTTACATTTTGATTAGAAAAACATACATTACTGTAACCACTTCAACCCTATATACATTTCGACCATTTGAAAATAGCTGATCTACAAGCTCACAATGCGTCGCGATGCGATGCATTGTGTGCGACCTCTCTTTTCTATTCAAATATGAATATAAACTGGAAAGGTTGCAATTTTGAAAAAGTGCAAAGTGTGGTTGCCGCAGTCGCTTACATAGGCCCCTCCCACTAATATTGCCAGCCAATTACAATGTCGCGTCACCCCTGTGATCATGTGTAAGTAATTCGAGGGGATTTATGCCCCCAAAATGTTTTTTGCGACAAACGGTTACAATTTTCGCATTTGTGGCGCCCCCTATGGATGAAAATGGAATTGCTTTTGGCTTTTGGTTGATTAAACCACCCACGACATTTGATTCAAATTTGGAGTTGATTGGACGTTTGGTTCGTGATTTGTAGCATTCTTTGTAAAATAGGCCCCTCCCACTGACTTCGGAAGCCGATTACGGCCGAACGATACGCACTATCAAACTTCCGCCTGTGGTGTTTTCATCGGAACAGTCCAGAGATCATGTGTACCAATTCTTGTGAGATTTGGGCAAAATCTGTAGGATGAGAAGCAAAAAGTGTGTTTTGGAGAAAATTCAAAATGGCGGAAAATCTATCATGACGCAAATAATTTTGATTTTACGACCTGCGGTTCAAGAGTTATAAGCCAAAACGTAAAGTGGGCTGTTATAGCGCCACCATGAGGCCGACCGATAAGATTATAAGTTGATTAATTTTAGTAATTATTATGAACCTACCCTCCAAGTTTTGTAACTATAGTGATTACAGTCTCTGAGGAAAAAATACTTGAATGTGAGAAAATGCGAAAAATCGCATTTCCCATTCATGTCAATGGGGAAATTTAATTCACTAATAAATTAATATCAATTAAACTATACAACATTTCTCTTAAAAAAATACAAGCACATCCTTCCCGATGAAGCCGGTCAATTTGGGATATAGCTCAAGTGCGTGCTGCCAAAACTGTGGGAGGAGTAGCGTATCAAAAAAAAGGTTACTCTAGTGGAATAAAGAAAGTGTTACAATGCAATAGTCTGGTTGCCCTTTGGGCAACCACACTAAATAATACAAAACTGGTTTAACAATTTAAAGAAAATTAAAAGCATAATAAAAAAATAGATGATCTACAAGTTCACAACGCTTTGGCTATTTTCATAATTATCTGTGGAACGGAGTCAAACAAAATGTAATCCCTCAACTCCTACATTTCCAAGTGCTTGTCAGGGTGGGGGGTCCCCAGTTCAAATATGATTATTTTGGGGGGTCGCTGACTCACTGCCTGAAAAGGTGCAATGATCTATTCTAAAGTACTATGTCTTCACCCTCAGCTGCCGCCATGGGACCATATCCAAGTTTTTTGGGGATGAGAAGCCGGATTGTGCCGGTGCGTGTGACTTCTGCCGTGACCCCAAGGCCGTCCGGGCTCAGCTGGCCAGGGCGGCGAGCCTCACCTCAAGGACCTCTGTAGCCGCGAGCACGGAGTCCAGCGGCCCGTTTGGCTTTGACCGCGGCCTCTACGCTGGAGGGAGGAAGGGCTACGGCTTTGAGAGGTACTGTGGGGTTTTAGATCGGCTATTTTTTGCTATTTTTGTAAGACCATTGTACAACGAATTATAATATGTGGATAATCAGACAGTTAATCAGAGAAAAATAAAATGGATAAACCTGCTTCTCGATTATTCAATTAACATACATGAGCAGGTAATACTTCGAAATATCGGTTTTGATATATTAGACCTATTAGTTAACGGGGACAGACATCGTTAACTAATTCAACCCCCCTTTGTTTTGAGTGGTGCAACCACTCCTATAGACAGCTATGTGTGTGGCAGGGTCTGTCCCTGTGTTCGAGCACGGTTCGAGCACGCAATAGCGTGTGTCACACGCTATTGCACAGTCTAACACACAGACACAGACACACACAGGCCAGGGAGGAGAGCTAGTACAGTACATACAGCACAAGTACAGTACAGCACCACTCACTTCATATGGGTCTGATTTATTTGATTTGATTTAGCAACAGCTGTTGCAATGTGAACACCAGAGAGTATGAATAAGTAGAATAATGGCCGACATCTCTGCCCTTAGGCACGATGAGGAGGACGATGAGGGTGGCAGAGATGAAGATGATTCTGAAACGAGGAAGAAGGTGTTCGGTAATGTCTTCAAGAAGCAGATGAACCTGCGGAAGGTGAATCTTCGTCAGAACACACACTTCCTGTTTTTAACAAATGCATGTTCACTCAGGGAAAACAAGCCCCTGCTGTTCTCCCTTCTTGTCCACATGTGTCAGCCAGCTGTGGGCATGCAGGAAGGCATGGTATGGGTATTTGGGGGCCCTGCCGTCAGGGCAGGTTGTGGTAAATTGTTCCCACATGGATACTGCCACAGGGCTGTAGGAAAGTTCCACAGCAGACTAGCAGAGCCAAGTGCAGCCTGTCCGAAAGCTGAAAGAATGTTTGTAACACAGGATCAATAACAGTAACACAGGTCCAGATAGTTGGCACAGGGCCAGTCTGGGGCCAATTAAGGTTTGAAAAGTTTCAAAGCACCAAAATATGTCTGGAGAGTATTAGGGCTCTTAACATAGTCTTTGTTTTTAGAATGAAGTCTGATCGTCAGTCTTACTGGCCTACTGCTAGCAACATGCATTCTATTGAAACTGACAAACTCACACGCACACACATACACACGCGCGCACACACACACACACACACACACACACACATGCACACACACATTAATACTAATAATTATGCAATTACAAACGGAATAAAGACAGAATTTAGAACTAGAATATGTAGAATATAGCTTATTCATCATTACAGTAGCAAATTGAGCAACCTATATACTTTTTTTAGACCTCAAAAGCCTGTCAGTGGAGCCTAGCAAGTTCATACATTTGCATAATTTCCTAATTTCTAAAACCAGACTTCACATGCACATATGTCTCAGGAATGCTGAGGAAATTAGGAAATGTGTTGCTGTGTGTTACTGAAGGTGTTTCAGACAGTGCTTATTTTTGAGTGTTGATGATCATACTCTGTTGAGAAATGGTGTAGGCATTAAAAAGGGCCCTTTTCTCCCCATGAAGGCATCTGGTATATGATTACACGCTCCTGCCAATCTCCCTCTAAAGCCTGAGTTATATTTCGTTGCGCTCGGGTGAAAATAGCCGATCACAGACACAAAATAATTAGCCTTATTTATTAAGCTTACAAGTTACAACACGTCGCAGAGCAGCACACGTCACCCGCACATCCTTCGGTATAAACTGATGACTTAATAAGGTCATTGTTTACATCTCTGATAGTAATCATGATGAACAAAAACACATGAGGAGATGATCTACAATGTTGAAACTGATGATGATTTGGCAGTCTTGAGGTTTTGGGGCTTGGGCTGTGAATAGCTTAACACGAGTCAGAAGGAGAGAGATAGAACTAGTGTTGGGGAGAGAGAGAGAGTCTCTCTTCTTTAGCAAGCAACCATGTCCTATAGAGATGGAAGCATGCCAATCTTTGTCCCATCCTTACATAAGATAATAGATGATAACCTTTGACTATAATACTAACATCAACATGCATAAAGAGGGCATTCTGCTGCTACTGCCTTTGTAGATATACGTGATCAGTGGCTAGGACAGGTGGAGCTTTGTCCTATAATGGACAACCTTTGGCTGTGGAAAATGCATATAATTCTTGACCTATTACCAACTGCGGTTGTCCCTGCATCGGTCCCTGATCTACACCAGACGCGCCTGTCATGCCATTGCGCGTCCGTGTGTGGAATTTACTGTTCACATACAAGTCTGGAAAGCTTTAATTGATGTCAATTGCACCAGCTACACCAGGTGCACTGATAGTGCAATCCTTGCATGTGCATGTTGTCCAAAGAATGGAGTCGGTTTTCTTTAGTACTCCGTATGTGAGTATATTGTGTCAATTTCTTTGTCCGAATAGTTTAGTCACCAAAATCATTTACATTATAATTAATTAAAGTAAAAGCATTTCCACTTCACCTAATAATTTGTCATTCAGGCTCATTGTCAAGAAAGCTAATGGTGTATCTGCTCCTCAAAACAGTTGAAAGAATGTCACTTTTGGTAAAATGTTCAAACTTGTAGGCCTATCAATTGATTGATATTAATGAAACTGTTGCTGCCAAGTGGCTTTGACTGAGGAGAGAACTGCACACTGGGACTGCAAGTTCCAAACTCTACACTTCCATTCTCTACACTACAGAATATATCGTTGCTGTCGGGCAGATACCTGTTATCTCCATATGTTTTAGTAAATGAATGGCCTACTTGATGATCATACTACAGTGTCACAAAAGTAGCAGATCCACAAGCTCTAAATGTGGCTCGAAGCAACTTGTTTTGAGCTTGTAGATCTGCAACTTTTGCTGTTTTTGAATTTGAATCCTGAAAAGTAACGGTTTTGGACATATGAGGTTTCCACACCTCACGATTTCATCAATAAAATGATGTCTGTCACCTTGTCAATCATTATGTTCTTTCACCAGAAATGAGTGCATTCTATTCACTGTAATTATGATCTCTGTCTCTGTGTAGCTCTCTCTGTCTCTCTCATCCATCTGTCCAGAGGCAATATGCATTATGCATTTGCTATCCAATACAATAATTCATGTGTACTAATTGTGTAAAACTTATTATTTGATAATATTATTGGAGACTGTTGGAGAATCTGTTCAGAATCATTTTGCCTGTAATTTGTGCCTTGTCTCTCTTTTCTTTTTCTTTAGGGGTCTGCCAGGTCTGAGGGTCAGAAAGAAGCCTTTGTTCCCCCAGGTGGGCACTCTATCTTTAATTTAAAACACAAGTTAAGGCCCAATCTCATGTAAAAATGACAGCATTCTTCCACCCTAGTCTTGCATTTTGTAAGTTTATTTAAAAAGAGTGATGTTGTGTGTACCCTTACGGATCTGTACAAACGGAATGCAATACAAATAAAGAAAACGCTTGCACACTGAGGGCTGCCATGCGGCAGATGCCTGTCGCAATCATGTGATGATTTTACAGCGTTGATCTCAGAGATAAACAATTGTATCAAATTTGTCCATGGCCTTGAAATTAAACCGTTTGGGAAACCAGTGTTGTAGAACTCTCAGTACTTTGAGCCGAAACCATGGAGTTACTTGAAGCACTACAAATAACAAAAGCTGTCTTGTTGTTATTGTAATACTTTGATGACCTAGATGGGGTAACTGTACAGGTTGCTAGCTGGCGATGATGTGTTCTGATGTAAGTAATGTTGTTTTTTGTAGATGATGACTGCCCCCTCAGAGATGCTAGCAGCCAGAGGATTCCCAAGCTCACAGTGAAGGTAATGTTACTCACATAACACAGCAATATTATAGAAGGGACTTGACACATTCCTCATGCTTGTCCTATCAATTCACACCCCCATAGCAATACAGTGACTCATTGTGCCCTTTGAAACACTGCTCATTCATTAATTCATTCATTCATTCATTCTATTTACCAGGGAAAATGCACACATAAATCAACATTTTAGTTTTTACATCGATGTAGATCCGCTGGAGTTGGCTAAGAGCTAATTTTAATCTGTAGTCTTTGGGAAGGTTGTTAACATTGGTCATCTAATATTGAAAGTATAAATATGTCTATCGGGCGGCTGTGGCTCAGGAGGTAGAGCAGGTCGTCCAATGATCCATGGGTCGGCGGTTCGAATCCCGGCTCCTCCTGTCTACATGTCAAAGTGTCCTTGGGCAAGACACTGAACCCCAAATTGCTCCCGATGTGCTGGTTGGTACCTTGCATGGCTTCCGCCGCAATCGGTGTATGAATGTGTGTGAATGGGTGAATGTAATGCACAATCTATGTAAAGCGCCTTGGATAAAGGCGCTATATAAATGCACCATTTACCATTTATATAAAAAACAGATACTACTTTCTCCTTCAACCAAAATGTCAGATTGATGAGTCTCTGTAGGGTTGTGTGAAGAAACAAATGTGCACAGTACAGGCCCTCCATAACGGTGCAATGATACCATGTGTAGAATAGAATATTGTATTTGCAACAGTTAACAGCATACAGCATCACCATTAAAAGCTACAAAATTGATAAAATCACACAAAAGCCGAACTTGCTACAATTGTGGTCCATTTCAATACCTAACAAGCTATACAAACAACAGTGCAAAGGCAAAAAATGAATACTAATATAAGTTCATGTGTCACATAGTCATGTTCTGAATGGGTTATCATAGCACAGCATATTTCTGTATTTCAGGCCAGAGAGCACTGTTTGTCTCTCTTGCAAGATGCGGTGAGCAGCCACCAGAGGGCAGAACACTCATGGAGGTAATACACACACGCACACAATTTTACAATTTACAATTTAGGCATTTCTCAGATGCTCTTAATCCAGAGCGACTTACATTAGGCAAGAACAAAAGCATGGGAATACATCACATATATAAAATGCATTTATCATGAAACATGCGTAAGCTAAGAACGTGACTAGAACATATCTATATAATGACACTATACATATAAACTACATATACTATACTATGCTATACATATGTACTATGAAGTAGTATGACTACATACAATGCAATTATTGTGCTGTCTACATGACATGCTATAAGTCTGTTTCAAATGCTATCACACACACACACACACACACTTTTTGAAGTGCAATACAAATACATTTTCCATCCCTTCATTCTGCCCCCCCCCCCCCCCCCCCCCCCCCCACAGTGACCTCCTCTCCATGGCAGTTGATGCCGAATATGAGCTGTTCAAGATCAGCAAGTCTTCCAACCTGTACAAAGCAGCCGTCCTGAAGAAAGTAACTACTTACATTATGCTCGATAACCCCACCATCCCTTATTCCACAATGTTCTTATACACTGTACTTGATAGGTCAATGTTATTTTAGGCCGCTATGTTACACTATACTTTATGGGGAAAATCAC
The DNA here is from genome assembly GCF_951216825.1 of Electrona antarctica. Classification (NCBI taxonomy): domain Eukaryota; kingdom Metazoa; phylum Chordata; class Actinopteri; order Myctophiformes; family Myctophidae; genus Electrona; species Electrona antarctica. The sequence continues at coordinate 15,183,540 of NC_136795.1, read as the reverse complement.
TTAACCCTTCTTTTATTCCAAAGGTAGCGGAGTTGAAGAAAGGAGTGGTGGCTCCACCAGGAGATAAAGGAGGAGAGGATAGGACCTGCGTCGACACTCGTGATGTCACAGAGCTGGAATCGAAACCCAAAGAGGAAGCGGCCTCTTCCTCTTCCTCCTCTTCCCTCACGGAGGAGCAGCATGGGTTCATCCCCTCGGTAAGACGCAGGGTGCTCTGGAGCTCAGCTTTGAGTATTTCACCTGCCTGCATCAATATTTACATCATGACATCAATGCACTGTTGAGACTTAATTCTTATGCTATTAGGACAGTTTATTCAAGGATTCGTAGCATTTGTCTATTTTTTTCCAATGCTGGTTGAAATGTGTAACTATGAGCCATATTCCTGTGTCTATTTCCCACACTAGTTGAAGCGTAAGAGAATAGGTGCTGGCCTGAGGGGCTCTTCCAACCCATTCCAAACAGCCAGGGAGCTGCTTATGTCTTCTGACCAGGGAACAGAGACTGGAGGAGGGTTCTGCACCGACAGCCTGGGAGGCACTGGACAGCCGGCTAGCAAGGAAGAGGAGGAGGAGAAGAAAAAGAAAGGCAGGAAAGAAGAGTCAAAGACAGATGCGTGTTCCGCTGTGACCTCATCCATCAGAGCCAAGGCCAGTGCTGTGGCTGCGTCTCTGAACAGCCCCACCAAGGGGGGAAGAGCCCTCGACAAGAAGCAGCAGAAGCTAGCGGAGGCAGCCAAAAAGTCGCGCAGCATTTCCCTGTACTTCGGAAAGAAGCAGCAACCGGAGAAATGCCCCGAGGCAGAGCCCGAGGTGGGAATTACCCACACCACTACCTCGTGTAGGACTGGTGCTTTGAGCCCCGTGGCGGAATGTTCACCCACCTCTGCGGAAACCACTGTGGAGGATGACATTTTTATGGATACCAATTCCATGGATCCCAGTCCTATTGAACCAGTTACAGAGGACACTGCCAAAGCAAAGGACATGAAAACGGAAGTAATTTGTCTGGGTGACGAAGATGAGGATGATGATGACGAGAATGTTTTTAAATCGGAACAGATTTGTGAACAGAAACTAATTCAAGAAAATCCTCAACAGGATACAGAGTAAGATGGTATTATTGTTCCAGGTTATCAAAGTGTTAGCATTTTCACTTTCACATGATAAAGTCATTATCTCCTCTCACATATTAAAAATTATAATTTGTGTCTTGCACAGGCCCATTATACTTGAAGAAAACTCTAAATCACCTCTAATAGAAAGGGTAGGTGATTCTTGACTATAAAGTGAATCTGTTTTGTATGTTTTGAGGAGTATGTCAAAATCTGACCACGCTTAAAACATGTTTTACATAGGCTGGCAGCTTTCCTATTATAAGAATGCAATGGGAAGTGTTGCATCAGACAATATAACAGTGGTTCTCAAAGTGGGGTCCAGGGATCCTTGCGATCCCTTGAGGAGCTTACATTTGAGTTATGGGGGTCCTTGAAATTAAAATGTTTGAGAACCACTGCAAGTAGTATTCAGGTGAAAACCTCAATGTGATTTCACATGACGTTGGTGCTGATGTGATACACTTGCATCTTCCAGCTGTCAGATGACAGGAAAGCCAACAAGGAGTCTTCCCCTCCAGAAAAGCGTAGCCGGACCACCCAGGAGCAAGGAGGCAAGAGGAGGGTGACCTTCAATCCCAACGTACAGGAGAGCATACTGGACCTGTCGAATGACCCCCCCAAGCCTGCCAGCAAAAAGGAAGTAGCTGACATTGTTGTGCGCTGCCTGGACCCATTTTACTCACAGGGGAAATTTGCCACCAAGGTGAGAGACATGTCTTAGTTGAAGTCAGCCTTTTTTTAAAGGGATGATATTATTAATTCAGTATGGTCGACAGAAAATATATTACAAATATAATTACATTTTAGCAATACAGTAATTGGTCACCAAAAGTGAATTGTGAATCCTTGTTTTTGTTTCATTAAAAAATATATATCGTTGCTGTCGGGAGAAAACCTCCTAACTCCATTTTAGGTTTTTAATGTTTTTATTTTGCATAAATCAGTGCTATTGAACACCCTTTACGTATGCGTGTTGTTTCAAAAATATTGAACCAATGGAAAGTAGTGAAAAATGCTTTGGACAAAACCTCTTAACTCCATTGGACCCTCAAACTGTCTGCTAAAGCAACTAACTCCACCACCGCTTCCCCTCTCATGCAAGTAATTGACAATATATAAACTCACAACACCAACTTCGATGAGGCAGTATTGCTTTGTTTTGAAAATATAAGGTTTGCTTAATTTCCTGAAAAATGTATAATTTTCATTTCCTGAAAATGAACAATTTGGAGTAAGAGGTTTCTTCCCGACAGCAGAGATATATGTTTTAACGGCTGGTTATTAAGATTTTAATTCAATATGTGGATTTGGGTTCAGTTAATGACTTTGCAATCTCTTTATATTTTACCTTATTTTACCATCATTTCTAATCATCTAAAAATTGAATAATCTGGGAAATAAAGTGATTGTCAATTGAAGAATATAATTCATTCCAGCTCATTGATGTATTTAAAGTATACGCATACTGCCTGAATATAGTATTCCTTGTTTGTGGGTCATTTTAGGAGCTGTTCAAGTCATTTGCCCGCTACTTGTCCCACCTTCTTGCAGAGGGGAGGAGTCGGGGTAGAGGTCAAGGTAAGTAGGGACTAGGGAGTCAAATATAACATGGCATGTTGTGCCTAATTGCACACAAGGGCTATAAACTAAACCCTCATTTATATACTCTTTCGTATGTGTTTATTGCTGATAAAGGGTTGCTCCTCAAGCTAACCTCAAGCCTGTGTAAACCATAAGCTTTTGTCAGCAAGCGACACTGCCATGTGATGGAGTATAAATTAAGCTTAATGCTTGCTTTTTTTTGTCTACAGTGAAAGTGGAGACCAAGGCTCTGGTGAAGAAGTTCTTCAGCGGCGTGAAGCGCTGTGAAAGCGAGATCGACTGGAAGGACCTCAAAAGACCTGACAAGTCTGACAACTCCTAGGACAGACACGTGTGGAGGAGAGGGTTACAGGAGAGGAAATGCAGTCATTGTTGAAGTCAAAGACCATCCTCTTCGTCAGTGCCTCCCGTCTTGAAGCATCAATCCATACAAGGCTTTTACACAAGCCTTTACTGACCAACATCACTTGCTGCTATACGCTCACTGTTTCCAGCTTCGTTGCTGCTATCTTAAGTGCATCCCAATAATGGAGCAATAAAACACGTTTAGCATACACTACACAAGCTCAGTACCAGCCAGACTGAACTCTGGCTGCAGACGAAGACCAGGCCTTGCTGTGTTTGACAGGTAACATACAGCAGGAGTGTCGGGTCTTTGGACTGCTGGTACATGGACTTTCACTGCTGGAACGCAGAACAGAGGAACTAATATGAAAGTGAAACACTCACTGACCCGTCTTGTGTTAATATTTTATTTAAAAGCTGTATTTGAATATAATTTTATCTTTGGTGATGGCTGTCCTCATGGCCGTAACAATGACACTGTAACGTGGACATAGACAGTGGGATTTTCAGTTATTTTTTTGATGATCTGCAAAAAAAACATTCTCAGATGTAGGGAATTAAGTGGTTGGTGGTGTTTCCCGCTAGACATTGTGGTTCACTTAGTGCCTGTTGGGGGATAGTTGGGGGACAGACATCTAGATGCCATATTCTGTCTCTTTTTAAAGCCTAATTTATTACTGTGTCGCACAAGGAACTAATAACTATAAATTAGGCTCATGTCATCTAAAGAAATCCAAAGAGCACTTTTGAAACACTAATGAGCGTGAGGGACTGCCATGCAAAGAGATACTTAGCAGTACTGTTTGCTTGTTAAATGTTTACAATAAAATCCAATGCTGTGTGTCATGCTGTGTGAGATGTCTCTCATTGTCAATTCATCAACGGGTGCTTTCAAATCCTTGCATGGGTCTGAATTAGCTCTGGTGAGTCTGGTCCATAGCTCAACGGCAGGAAGAGCAGTAAGGCTATGGACCAGAGCCAGGTCTGAATTATATAGGGGTTTTATTATGCAGAAGAACGGGGCCCTCAATGGGTGTGCTCATAGTGACTGGACCCCCGGCCCCAGGGGAGACGCGACATCGGTGCATAGCACGCTCTCGCTCTTGCAAGAGGCGTGGTCATTGAAACAGCTGGGAAGAAAATGGTAGATCTACAAGCTCGCAACGCGTCTCATCACGACGCGCTGTGAGCTTGTGTTTCGGCATGACGGGACACCGTCGTACGACCTACGACCAAGCATAAGGCAGGCTGATGGAGTGACATCATCGTCAGTGCTGGGCTGCTGGCACACATTTTATCCTCATTCATTGAGCTGAGTCTGGTTGATTGGCAACGTCTGTAGTGTGTAGGGCAGGCTACCTCTTCGAATAATTTAAGAATGATAAAATAGAACAATCATATTTGTTGTCATTCGCCCGAAGTCATTCAAAACGAGTCGTACACGGTATTTTTTTTATCCAATTTGAATCGACTCGATTGTCGACCAAAGGTTTGGTTTTTCTCGGATCACAGCAGATGCTCAGCTGGTGAGCAGGTGTCCTGAATAGTAGGAGTTCCACTAATAAAGGGTTAACCCCCCGGCCGGCCCTCAGACTTAGAGAGGCTGCGTCGTACGGGCTTTTTTGTTCGCTGGCTTCCGGACCCAGCCGTCATCATCATCAGAGCACTTTGCATGGCAAGAAGAAGACGCCGGTGAACGCTACGTCTCCATCGCTCCGCCGAGCATCTATGCTCCGTGCAGGCAGGATGGAGGAGTTTATCACGGAGGACGAGGAGCCTTGGTACGATCAGAGGGACCTGGAACAGGGTGAGTGGACAGAACACAATAATACACACATGGCTATACGTTGTTTCACTCACTGGACCGACTGTTACAGCGTGGAAGTGTTGTATTTTCAGTACAATGTTAGTGACATGGCACTGCATTAGCCTTTTTTTATTGTAGTTTTTATGCATTTGATCATCAGTGAAGTAAAACGACTACAGCCAAATTACTCGTAGCCTCGGAGGTAGTCGTCTTTCCATGGTCACAATTTAGCCCTGCTCCATTTATATGGTGACATTTGTATCAATCATGGGTTTTAAATAAATCAATTATCGTGCCTCTTCTAAAGGGAGTCTCTCTCTCTCTCACACACACGCACGCACGCACGCACGCACACACAGCCCTCGAGCACTGCTCCCTTGGCCAATTATTCAGATCTTGTCAGTGATGCCTCCTAGAATAGCTCCTCTGTCTGACAGATTTCTGTCCTCCAAATGGTGTGGTGGATGGAGGTGATGGAGGGTCACATCACCCACGCTCTCTCCATTGTCTTTCTAGAAAGTATTTCTAATTCCCTATGGGCTCTAATAATAATGTTGAGTTGGAGACGTTGAGTGACATGGAAAGATATGTGCCCTCACTACTGTGGACTGGACTGACATGGGTGGCTATTGTGAGTCAAGATGCCAGTGGCAACAGAAAAAAAACATTGGAATGCTCAAATATGTGGAAAATCTTGGAACAAAGAAAGATGTCATTGTGCAGAATGTTGTGAAAGGGCGTAATACACTGTAGTTTATACCCTCCCTCCCTGCTGTACAGTATCTGCCAAAACTGGACCATGATGCCATGAGTAGTGACGGCTCTTTCAGTCATTTTGACAGACATGACAGGGACACTGAAATAGCCTGCTAGTCTCTGACGACCATGAGCTTTATATTTTACACAGAACAGCTAGAGGTTAATGAGATTACTTGGAAAAAACATCTCTTACACAATAATTAGATTTGTCAAGGCCCTGATATGGATCTGCCTTTCACTAAAGGCTTGGTGTGTTTCCACTGTGGTTCTGAAAGTGGGGCCCAGGGCCCCTCAGGGTTCCTTGGGGGGGTTCCTGTAACTCTTTAGTTATGGGGGTCTTTGAAATTAAAATGATTTGGGAAACAATGGTTTAATGGAGTATGGTCCATCTGAGAGAAGAGAGAGGCTCTGAGGCTGTGAGTTACATGAATGGTTGAATAAAATGTGTATTAATAATCATCCCTCACCTTTTTATTCCATGTATCCAACAACTTCATTCCCTCATTTACATAGCCTTTCCTCCTCTCCCAACTACCCAAGGACAGTCTGTCATTTCCTGTTTTAACAATGCCAGCTGATAACAGCACACTGGTCTACTCTGGACCACTTGGTGATAAGGTGCGTGTGCGTGCATGCACTGTGCATACTGGCCACTGCCTGTCTATGTTAATGCAGAGTCAGTGCAATGTTCACCCCCTCTGTGCCAGAAGAACAATTTCCATTCCTACATGACTAACCCACACGTGCGCATCTAAATGCATTTGCCTCATGTGTGGAGCTCACATGGAGTTATTATGTAACTTGTTTTCCCCTGGAAGACCACACAGCAGCTCTTTAAGGATAGACAAGCAATACACTGGAAATCCAAGTCCTTGCAGATCATCAGCTGTTGTCTTCAGGGAGGGCAGAGAATCAGAATGTGTTTTTGACAGGCGCTAGCCCCTCCTATATTCAGCTATCGGTGTAGATTTCTGTCTTACACAAACATTAAATTCCCATTGACAATGAATGGATAATGTACGTCATATGTGCACGAGCAAATCGACATGTTACGTCAGAAATCTCAGGATGATGTACGATGATGATAAGACTAGGGCAGTAGGGTAGGGTACTTCGCACGGGTGTGATTTTTTTTCCCCCTTCTACTCGATTTGAAAAATAAACTCTAATGCCATATTCATTTGCATCTATCTATCCCCAGTTAACGTTGATGCACAACTCAAAGAGCGTGACTAGGGAGATGTGACTGCCCTATGGCTATGGAGATATGTGACTTATCTCTATATTCCCTTTGATGTGTGAATCCTTCAGTGGGAGGTAGCACAGGGGTGGTGGGAGATCACAAACGCAATGTTAAAGGTTGCACAAATGTCACAAACGTGACATTTCTGTCCTAATCCAGACGCTCACGTTTGTGAACCTTGAGTCACATATGAGTATATTCTGTCACATGTTGTCACAAACGTAACAGGCCCATATGGAGATTGGAGACCACTTAAAACTGCATTTCCAGGCCCAAGAGAGGCCTAAAATGTAGGTGTGAAGGCTGCTCGTTGGCCTGAACATCTAGTATTCCCTTTGATGTGTGAATCTCACATTCTGTGGGAGGGAATGGAGCTGAGCTAACTACGGCATTGAACATGACATCATCACACTACCATCTGCCCAGAGAGGCTACATAATGTTCCGATACTAATAAGGGCAAGGCTCACCTGTGTACCATAGAACTAGCATAACAAGTTCCAAAAGCAAATTGTGCCTTGCACAGCGATTACCAATTTACCATGCATAGTCACAATATGAGGTCCATTAGTTTGGAGCAGTGAGTGTTTAGATCAGGATTGCAGAAAACTTGCCCAAATAACCCCCGATGCCTGAAAAATCTGATCCCCACACTGAGGCACTCTTGTTTCCAGCTCCCTAATCAGATCAGCTGAGTGCTCAATGCTTCGAGGCCCAATATTGAATACAGCCCAGATGAACTACCAAGCCCCCGCCCAGAGTCCACCTGCCTGTCTCTTTCTCTCTCACCGGTCATGCACAATGGGATGATGAGGCTCAAAGCTGCTTTGGCACGCTGGGAGCTGGGGGGATGTTTGAGATCTATCCCACAGAGAGACACTTGCACATTTACATTAGTCTAACGAGTCCTTAGACACGTCTCTGCCTGGAGATGTGTTGTTACAGACAGTAGCGCGCTGATATTTTGTGCATTTTAGAGATTGCACAGAGCCAGTATCACACTCGGTCACGGTTTCACATGCTTTGAATCTAGATGTGGACCATAACATGAGACTAGACAATATTAAAATTACCTGTTTGTATAATTCAGATTCATAATTTAAGAAAGGTGCTGGGCGATTTCTCTCTCTTTCTCTCACACACGGCACACATCTACTGTAAGCACATTGCTGAGACACACACAGCCAGCCTCCTCCAGAAGGGGCTGACAGTAAATCATATGGGCTCCCTGGTGATTTACCCCTGTGAGGAAACTATGTGTGTGTGACTGTGAATGCTGGCGCTGTACATTATGGTGATAAAATGCTGCATTACTACTCTGTAATGGAGGTCAATGCCTCTCACTTTGTCTTCCCCGGTACCCCTCCCCTGCTGTAAGGGCTGTTAGTATGTTGGAGCCAGCAGAATCCTCGGTCCAACTAGGCCTTCTCTCTGTGAGAGGTGAATAATGTATGTACACCCAACTGAGGGTGTACATACTGGGGCGAGCAGTGGTTCACAAACATTTTCATGTCTAGAGCCCCCAAATTGATATATAGACTATAGGGGGTATGCACATGCATAAAGTGAGTGGCAAAGTGAGTTTAACGTTGTGTAACGCTGTTTAATGCAATCAGATAGGATTGTTTGGGTGTAGTTTTTTTTGCCACTCGGTAGGCGTTCCTGCATAACTTCTGGGTATGATGATGTCACGTGCATCACCCCTTGGGGGTCCCTGGATCCCACTTTGAGAACCACTGCGGTAGAGAACAGGAAAATCCCCTGGGAGGGGGGGGGTCTTATTAAGAGCTCAGGCTCCTGCTGTAGATGGCTTCCGGTGTGTTGCCCTGTATTGACTCTCTGCACTTTTACAGATCAAACAATGAATGGGACCATTCAGTGTTGTGTTGTTGACGTCCATGCCCAACTCATGTTCCCCACTTTCCTCAGCCTGTTATTTGGACAATGGTTCAGCAAGACCATTAAGACCTGACGCCGATTCTACAAATGCCTTCTAAATCAGAAGTTCTCACAAAAGATTTTTTTTTAATGTTCAAAAATAGCATATGTAAAGCTTGTGAGCTTGTATATCTACTATTTCTGAATAGCCAACGCAAAAATGTAAACGATCCTGAATGTGCGGGGTGGCGGCGGTGGCTCAGGGGTAGAGTGTCTGGATGGTAACCGTAAGGTTGCCAGTTCGAAACCGGGCTCCCCCAGAGTTACTGTCGAAGTGTCCTTGAGCAAGACACTGAACCCCTAATTGCTCCCGATGTGCTAGTTGGTGCCTTGCATGGTTTCCGCTGCCATCGGTGTATGAATGGGTGAATGTAATGCCCAATCTCTGTAAAGCGCCTTGGATAAAGGCGCTATATAAATGCACCATTTACCATTTACCAATGTGTTAATGGATTAATTAATAAGATTGTTACTTTAAGCAGAAGCAGGTTTATTTCATTGTCACAGAGCAGACAGTCTTATAGTATACTATACCCATAACTGTAACAAAGAAAAACACCACACCCCCACCTCCAGGTACACAGCAAATCCCCCTGCGTGGTAAAGAGACGGAGGAGGTAAACTCATCCCCTGACATCTAGATCACGTTAGTCTTCGGATGCTCAGAGTAGTCTTACATATATGCGTCTCCTGTGCCTTTTAGTATTCCAAGTAAACAAGCCCAGTTGCTAAGTAGGTCTTTCCTCCCAAGGCCTTCCTCTTTCATCTAGGTTTTATTGAGCTCATCTTGTATGGGGTCACGATGGCTTGTCTTAATCAGAAAAGACAGAATTTAAAACAGAAAAAGCCCCTATAGGCAGAATAGAGAGAAGACTCTTCTCTTCCCTTGTGATGCATTTTCAATTAATTTGACCTGAATCGTGTGCGGTTGCTTGTTAGTAGTCTGCAAATGAGCATGGCCTCGTCAATCATGAAAACCTTAGATGTTTTTTTCTTTTTCCCTTCTTTTGCTAAAGGCTAAAGGTGGCCTTACACTAGCCGATTTTTTTTATCTGAAATCTGATGGCACCACACACTACAGGATAATCGGAGCGGGGCAGAGCAAATATCAAACATTCTTGATGTTGATCGGGCCGATCGCGCTTTGAGCGGTCGGGCACCCCCCGAGCGTCAAAAATGCCTGATTATCGGCTAGTGTAAGGCCACCTTAAGGGTGATGACAATATGATGTCACATAAAGTATAATCATAATGTCCACTAGGGTTTGGATTATTTAGGATTTTAACTATTTCAATTCCTTAACAGTTCCTATTAGCGATTCCAAATAGACCCTTACAACTGTTCCCAATGTGACAGAACCGATTCATCCGGTTCATCAATGTTGGACCCGGTTCCTCCGATTCGGGATCCTAACCTAGTTCTCATTCTTCTCACTAATCACTACTGTATCTCTTGCATGTTTGTGTCTTTTAGACCTGCACCTGGCAGCAGAACTGGGCAAGACTCTGCTGGAGCGCAACAAGGAGCTGGAGGACTCTCTGCAGCAGATGTACATCAACAATGAGGAGCAAGTGCAGGAGATTGAGGTACGCTTGGCCCAGTGTGCAGTGCATCATGTGTGTGATATTGTGAAAGTCAAGGAAAATACATTTGAATAATCAAGAAGCGCACTTTTGAACACATGTTTTAAACATTGTATATATCAACGCATCGATTAACACGTGTCACCCCAAAATAGTGAAAATATCTAATCCACAGGCTTAGATTTTAACTTTTTTATATTTTGAAAGATTTGCATGCCTAAAATAGGGATAGCTAATTAATCGATTTATTTTATGGTAAATATCGATTATTGAATTCACTTTTGCATCCCTGATGCCAAACAAGTCTGTGAAGTCAACAAGTGTGTTTGTGTGTTGAATGGAGGTGCAGTATGAAGGAATGAAGCCTGTAATACTGCATGGCAGTGGGTCAGAGCAGAGGACTCTCTGTCCTGTGTGACACAGCCTCCCCATTAGAGCTCAGAGACTCCTTATTAGTCCGTGAGCAGGGCGGTGTACAGTACAGCACACCAGTGGCTGAATGTAAAAAGACTGATGCTACTGCTACTTGGGAAGGATGCTACTGTAGTATGTGAATATCATGTAGGGCAGAGACAATAACTGCAATAAGGTGCATATGGTATCCTATGAAATGTAATCTTACAGTAGTTACCATAACTACAATAATTGTTTAGTGATAACTGACTGTCTTCTATTCTACATGTATGTTCGAAGGGTGTGAAAAAGTAAACTTAGAAGTAATTGGGAGTCAATGTATCTCAATTTCTCGCTCTCTCCCCTGCAGTACCTGTCCAAGCAGCTGGAGATGCTGAGGGAGATGAACGAGCAGCATGCTAAGGTGTATGAACAGCTGGATGTCACGGCCAGAGAGCTGGAGATCACCAACGAGAAGCTGGTGCTGGAGAGCAAGGCCTCGCAGCAGAAGATAGATAGGTCAACACTTGAAATACGAAATAACTAAACTAAAATTTAAAAAACATTTCCGTTAACTGAACTAAATAAAACTATATAGCAAAAACGATAATTAACTTAAACTGTATTTTATGTTTACAAAACTAACTACATCGAATTGAAATTCTAAACAAAATGCCCATAGCCATTCAGGTCTTGACAATTACATTTGAATACAAATATTTGTAGGACTGAATACCTTCCCTAGCAATTCACTGTGACTATCTACTTCATTCCAATCACATAGTTGGGAATATCCAGAGCTGATAGATTGCAAGAATAGATTGCACTTTGAAGCTTTTTCTTCTTTTTTTGTTTGTTAAATGGCTGTTTAATAGACTGATTAACTATGCATACCAATCAATCCAATCATTCATTAAAACCTGGGGTGGAGAGACTGTAGCCAACACCACCACCCACACACACAGCAGTTCTTTATTTGTATGCTGCATTTCATACATAGAAAAGGACATATGCAGATGGAATGGGTGAAACGGAGGGCATGTAAACCCCACAGAAACAGGAGAGACCCGACCGTATGAAGACTGTGGCATTTACAAAACAGGCCAGTCTATAGAGTGTCGCAGTCCCGCCCCCCTACCAGGGCCCAGGAAATTATTCCCCGTTCATTTTCCTCATAGACATTTCAAAAAGTATTTATTTAAAGACTTTTTAAGCCTCTTTCTGTTTTATGAACACAAGGCTGCTGTACTTTATACCTCATACTAAGCATTTAAAGTACGAGGTATAAAGTACAGCAGCCTTGTGTTCATAAAACAGAAAGATTGGGTATTGGGTAAGACTGACGTTATGTATCTTTCAGGACCTTTCACTGCTTTGTCTCAACCATTACTCTCTGGCTCTGCTCTCAGCCACCGCGTGGATATTTTGACATTCCGTTTTTTGTTTTTTTGCCACTACTTTTGGAGCAGCCATAAACTACACAGGTTTATCCCGATGTTCTAGGCATCTTTGTAATGTTAGTGTTAGTAAAAAGCAGGTAAAAGAGTAACATTTGAGGCAGACTAACATCAGTCACTCTACAGTTCACTGTAGTAGAAGAGGTGCGTGTTTACCCCGCAGCTATGTCGGCTCCACCTACAGGAAATACGTAAACTGCGACCATGAGACCCGTTTCTGTCCCGTTTCTTCGTCTATAGAGGGTATGCGCGTGACATCATCATCAAACCCGGAAGTTATGCAGGAACGCCTACTGAGTGGCAAAAAACGACTTTCTGGCCTTGACAGCCCATACATCCAAACAGAAAAGTCCTATTTGATTGCATTAAACAACGTTAAACAATGTTAAACTCACTTTGCATGTTGCTTTGCCACTCGATTTGCCATTCACTTTAAGCATACGCATACCAGTGCACTCAACATGGTTGCGATTTTTTCTGTTGTTGCTTATTTCCGACACGGATAAATCATGCACAAACGTGTCTGCCCTCTGGCCAGCCATGTCATCTTCTCAGTTCAGACAGTTCAGACAGTCTCTTTTGTTTTACCACTTTTGTCTCTCTCACCAAGTTTTTTTTTTTCTCAGACAAATAAATAAGCTGTGTATCAGGTGTTATTTTCTCCATAGTTATTTCCTAATCACAATAATTAGGGATTTTAGATTCAGATTATTAGTCTTAGAAATGGATAATAAGATTACTATGTGAATGGTTTCCTCTGTTCTTAATGCTCCTTCCAGCCCTTCTGTGCCGAACACTGGCTTTAGGAGAATGTTATGTTGGTAATTTATCAACCGTATTGTTACATTTGCACTCGTGCGTATTTACACCCTTGTACTTAATATGTGTTATGAACAGCTCACATTCATAAAGATAAGCCCTTGTGCTTTTAAGAGTGAGTTCTCGAGACACAACCTATCGGGAAGTTTTATTTCAAATGACCACAATGGAACGGGATTCAAGTAAATAAAATCGGTGAAGTCACCTTTTACACTAGGGTAAGCATTGGGGTTAGATCTGTATATCATGGTTGTGAGGTCCAGGGGCCCTCACGGGTCCTTGAGGTCCCAAATGGACATTTAGAGGTTTGTAACAGTGTACAAATTAAACCAAATGGACCCTTACAGGTACATTTGGTTCCATTTGTACAGTCTGAGTTACGGGGGTCTTTGAAATGTAATCATTTTGAGAAACACTGCTGTATGTGTGTGCGTTTTGTGTGCATAGGTTGACCGGCACTATGGACGCCCTGCAGGGTCAGGTGGACAGTCTGACATCTCGAGTGGAGGAGCTGCGTTGCCTGGAGGAGCTTAGGGTCCGCCGGGAGAAGAAGGAACGACGCAAGACCGTGCACTCCTTCCCCTGCCTCAAAGAGCTGTGCACCGCACCCAGGTTCATAGTCATACCCAATGAATGCACTCTACCGGTAATCTAACCTCGCATCACCAGGCTTTCCACCACGGAGGAAATCCTGGTATTTATTCCAAACTGGCCCGTGTGATCTGGTTTAGAAAAAAATAAAATTGCGTGTGTGTTCCAGTTGCCGTCGCATTGTTTTTGTTCCCAACATAATGAGAATCAATTACTTTAGTCCACGAGTTAGAATAAAAAATGGACATACCAAGCGATTCTTATACCAAAAGAAACAAAACAATTATACCAAACTAAACATTGACAGTAGGCTGTCAATGACGTTAACACCTCATACTTCACTGTTCAGTCAGAAATGTACTCTGTGAGTTTTGGATACCTCAATGAAATTATACGTGCATAATCGAAAAGCAAGACAAATGGTTCTTCTTAAATTTTCCTGAACTGATTATTTACAAAGGTCTCAATCATTCGGAAATAGTGTTTGTTAGCTTGTCCACCTGGCTTGTCCACCTGGTTGACTTCAATGTATCCCATCGAACTTCCGGCTCCAGTTTTCCTCCCAGTGCGACCACTGTCTACCAGCTGGAATCGCTGAACAGATTAAGTGACATTAAATAACCCCGGGTGTTCGGGTGGACACATTCCTTGTTAAATGCGTTCCTTGCTCCCTGGCAGGTATGAGGACGGCTTCCTATTGGCTAACCCGGGCAGCGTGGACCTGGTGGAGCGGCGTCCGGCGGACGAGGAGAACGAGCGGCTGCGGGACATTGTGGCGTCCCTGCGCGCTGCCATGGCAACCGAGCGGAGCCGGCGGGAGGGCGCCGAGCGCGAGTGCACCGCCGTCCTGCAGGAGTTCGAGCGGCTGGAGCAGCGCCTCCTGGGGGCCGAGGGCTGCCAGCTGCGCGTACAGGAGCTGGAGGCGGAGCTGCAGGAGATGCAGCAGCTCAGACGCTCCCGGGTCTGTCTGATGGGCGGCGTGGAGGTAGGCATGGCATCATCATTATTATTATTATTATTACATAATCTGTCTGATGGGCGGAGTGGAGGTAGGCATAACATCATCATTATTATTATTACATAAACTGTCTGGGCGGCGTGGAGGTAGGCATGGCATCATTATTATTATTATTACATAATCTGTCTGATGGGCGGCGTGGAGGTAGGCATAACATCATCATCATTATTATTATTATTACATAAACTGTCTGGGCGGCGTGGAGGTAGGCATGGCATCATTATTATTATTACATAATCTGTCAGGGTGGCGTGGAGGTAGGCATGGCATCATCATCATTATTATTATTATTATTATTATTACATAATCTGTCTGATGGGCGGAGTGGAGGTAGGCATAACATCATCATTATTATTATTACATAAACTGTCTGGGCGGCGTGGAGGTAGGCATGGCATCATCATTATTATTATTATTACATAATCTGTCGGGGCGGCGTGGAGGTAGGCATGGCATCATTATTATTACATGATGATTACCTGATCACTGTCATTTGAGATTATCACAATTATTTTTACATAATCGTGAGACTCTAATCTAAAATGGCTGATCTACAAGCTCACAGCGCATTGCACGCCAACAAAACGAACACATTATTATTACTCCGCCTGTAAGTAAATTCACCAGAAGTTCACTGACTGTTACACTTAGTTTCATATCTGAGATAATAAATGAAAAGCTTGTAGATAGGCTATTTTTTAAAATCTTTTAAAAGTATAAAATTATGTGCTGATGTTGACAGCCCTACGCGGAGGATGGTCTGGAGCAGACGCTACTCACCAACGTCCCAGAGACGGACACACCGGATGAGGGCACTGGGCCGGAGGACGGCAAGGCGGGTGCCACAGGGGACGGCGCGCCGGGCCAGCAGGGGGTCCCGGTGAGGAAGAGCTGCAGCGACACGGCCCTGAACGCCATCTCGGCCCGTGACGCTTCGGGCAGGCGGCAGGGCAGCTACGCGCTCCACGCCAACGGCGTGCGCAAGCGCGGCATGTCCATCCTCAGGGAGGTGGACGAGCAGTACCACGCCCTGCTGGAGAAGTATGAGGAGCTGCTGGGGAAGTGCCGGCGCCACGAGGAGAGCATGTGCCACGCCGGGGTGCAGACGTCACGTCCCGTTTCCAGGGACCCGTCCATTAAGGAGTACAGCATGGTCTCTGCCTGCGGACCCTCCACATCAGGGGCCGCCTGCGCCTCCTCCGGCCCGCCCTCACCCCCTCAGACGCCCTCCACCCCGGAGGCGCTGGAGGGGATCAGTCGGCAGGTGGAGCAAGTGGACAAGCGGCTCGGCCAGAACACGCCGGAGTACAAGGCTCTCTTCAAGGAGATCTTCTCTCGTCTGCAGAAGACCAAGAGTGACCTGAACTCCAGCAAGGGCAGAAAGTCCAGCAAGTCAAGCAAAGGAAAACCACCCAAAAAACCCACTCTGCCTGATAATGAGACTTCATGATGCACTGAAAGACTGCTGTTTTGACTGCTCCTAGTTTGGCCACTCATGTCTGAAGCCTAATCCATACTATGACACTGCCAAGCAACATCTTCGGGCGACAGACTACAAATTAGGCTTTATTGACGGGCTGCCTGTTGTCAGGGCAGAAGGTGTTTAATGATGGTCTGTTTTGGATAGTCTCACATAGCCACACAATTTACAATCTCTGCCTACCGATATGTCTGGGGAAATATAAATTCAATGTAGGGGCTAGAACACCATAGAAATCTCTAAGCTAAGCCTACTGCTTTAAAAACCGATCCCGATACTGTCTTGCATGGTTTTAAATCTCTGAATTGCAGCCACCCAGTTTTAGCCCCTACAATGAATTTATATTTTTTTACCAGACGTGATCTCTGATCAACTGGCTATGTGAGATGTTATGGATGCCTTCTTTGCACTTAGACACTAGCTTGATTCAACTTCAAACTGCCAAATGTTACATATCACTGCACAGATGTGTGGCTGGGTAACAGCTTGTGAGATAACAATTCTAAAGACTTTAAAGACAATCCAGTGTGATCTACATGGGATTTGTTATTGATGGAGGATGGTACTAATACAAACATGATTTAACTCTATTGCGAATGATGTTTTTGCGAATGATGTTTTTCATTACCGTTTTGGAAACCATGATTAATAACGCCACGTAATTTATTTAAAACTGTAATAATTTTGCTGATGTTCCGATACTAATTATGCCAAGAAAGTACATCCGGCATGAATGGATCCATTGAAAGAAGAAAGACATAGGCCTACTATTTTACCTGATTTAAGATCAACAAACGATCAAAACCTCAAATCAGTTGTCTTTAATATATAGAAGACTCGGTGTGACAATGCAGATAGAAGTAATGTTAATGATGTATAAATTTGGGGTTGTTTGTGTGTGGATGTAAGGAATTGTCTGGATAGCATTCCTTCACAAGAAGTTGCCAAAATGTGTTGCACATAAATATACATTACATTCAAGTAAACTGGGTTCTCTTGTTTGTATGGTTTACCATATAATTTATTTGGTGAAGGCTGACTGACTCCTGAAATGCTAATGCTACTTAGATGTTGTTTAACCACATTTAACCCTGGCGTCCTCCACATTTGTCTAAAATGGCAAAAAATGTACGATCTACAAGAGCTTGTAGATCGGCTATTGCCGCTATTTGATGAGTGATTTATGTAGCGTTTCAGTGGTTAGCATACATGAAGGAGCTTTTAGAGGCCATATATGTACTGTTGCATTTGTACTTGGGGTTTTGATTTGTGTTAGATGTTACACACTGTACACTGTGAAATACACACTCAACGTTGACATCTTATTTGTAGTTGTAAAGAATGAGTCATTTAAAATGTGTTCCTGCACAATTAAAAACATGCAACACCTGGATGGATGCGTTGCTGTGGTGGTTTAAAGTGTCCAGGGCTAATGACAATCAGGCTAATGGAAAAACACATGTTCAACAAATGAGTTTGTTTTATTCTCCCCCCTCACATTACTTTACAACAGTATTTTACGAATGCCATTTTTACATTTTTGACCATCTGTGTGTACGTCTGTAATCCACGTAACTTGAGAACCGTTCGACCCACCAACTTCAAATTCGACACACGTGTTCCACACCACCACAGGGAGTGCATAATCACAATTATGTTCTGTGACATCTGCATAGACTCCATATTTGGGCATGTCTGACAAAGAACTGCATAGACTCCATATTTGGGCATGCCTGACAAAGAACTCCATATTTGGGCATGCCTGACAAAGAACTCCATATATGGGCATAAAAGGGGCACAGACATAACTGGGTTGGGAAAGCATTTCCAACTTACGTTCAACTTCCAAGTAGGCCTGCTCTATTTTATATAACTAACCCTAAAGCTAGAGCTCTACGATGTGAGCATGTACTGTAGATCGACTATTTTCAATGCATGACAATTCCAACCAAGTATGAAATAGGCTACTGTGACAGGTCACAGGCATAATTCCAAACTTAACTTCTAAATGCCTAACCCCAACCTGAATGTAATTCCTAATTGTAAACCTTACTAAAAAAAAAGGAGGTAATTCTAAGCTAAGGTTATCCCTCTATGGCAGTGATTCTCAAGGTGGGGTCTAGGGATACCCTGGAGACTGTTCAAGAGGTTTCCAGGGAGTTAAATCCCCACTCACCCAGCGAAATGATTGATAGTTAATCTTCACCAATCACCATATCATGTATCAAAAATACCATGGACCAGCTATAATAGCTATGGACCAGAGCTACCCATAGGCCAGCTTCTATCCAGCTTCTATCATCTCCGCCTTCTTGCCAAAGTAAAACCCTACCTCCCACATAAACAATTCGAAACCGTCATACACTCCTTCATTTCATCTAGACTAGATTACTGTAATGGCCTGTACTACGGAATTGACCAATCCACACTCAGACGCCTGCAACTAGTGCAAAATGCTGCCGCCCGACTTCTCACCGGTACCAAAAAATTCGACCACATCACACCAGTCCTCATCTCTCTCCATTGGCTCCCAATAAAACAAAGGATCGACTACAAAATTCTTCTCTTCACCTTCAAATCCCTCAACCATCTTGCCCCCCCATATATGTCCGAACTCCTTCATCACCACAACCCACCCAGAGCACTGAGGTCAGCAGATCAGCCACTACTGTCACTTCCATCCGCTATAACTAAGAAAACAAGAGGTGATCGTGCCTTTGCCGTCGCAGCCCCAGTGCTGTGGAACGGCCTTCCTCCCCACATTAGAGCTGCCAACTCTATAGAGAGTTTTAAATCCCTCCTAAAGACCCACCTATTCTCTCTGGCTTTTAATATTATATAACACTGTTCTCAATGTTGCTTTCTCATTTGATTTGTTTGCTTTATTCCCTTTTTGCTTGATTTTAATGTTCACGTATTATTACCTTTACCTTATGTATCTTATGTTTTTCCTTACCATGTTTTTATTCTTGGTTCATTACTGTTTTATACTGTGAAGCACTTTGGTCAATCTCGGTTGTGAAAATGTGCTATATAAATAAAGGTTGATTGATTGATTGATTGATTGATTGATAGGCCTACATGCGTGGGGGAAGCCCCCATATATTGCTGATATATTGTGCCCAGGTCTCGTGACATCAATATGACATCATCAGAGATGATAGTAAATCATTATCATAATACAGTATATTGATGATCGGTGACATTGGTTATTATTATTATTATGATGATGTGATCATCTGAATGGGATGATACGACGCGGAGGCGGAGCCGCACGACATTGCGGGATGGCGTCACAGCTACGTACCTCCCTCTATATAACCCAGCTGGCGCGCGTCAGCCATCTATTCTCAATCTCTCCATTGTGATTTTCCCAGGCAGATCGTTCAGTGAGAGACAGGGTTTCGTGTAGGTAGGGACCAAGTTAGTCTAGGTTGTACTACCATTTACTAATTCTTTCTAAGTTTAGCGTTATTAGGCTCGGGCATAATGGCCGATAAAATGGATATGTCCTTAGACGACATTATCAAACAGAACAGGTCGCAGAGAGGAGGAGGCCGCGGAGGCAGAGGCCGCGGTGGTGGCCGTGGCGTCGGCCGCGGAGCAGGCGGCGGTGTCGGCCGTCTTGGAGGAGCCACCGGGGGAGGATTTGTCGGCCGGGGCGGCGGATCCGGCCCCATGAGGAGCCGAGGCAACCTCAACCGAGGTCGAGGCAGACCTACGCCGTACAGCAGGGTATGAGAAAAGTTAGAGGAATGGGCAGAAATTCCAGAAAACGGGAGAGAGCCCGTGGCAACCTGAGAAATGCCTGGGCGACATCCTGCTAATCTTCAATAGCTACAACTGGCTAGCATGCTAGTCAACCGAGTGTTTGTCCTCCCATATAAAGAGGAAAGCTCTCTAGAATTGCGTTTAAAGCATTAAATGGAAGTTGTATGCATACTAGTATGTCCTCTCCCCCAAACCCGTTTGTGTTTTCATCCTTTTTTGGAGAAGAGGCTTTTGGAAGCGAGCTAGCTTGTCGGCCATGTTGGCTAACATGCTAACGTTGGATCGTCTGCTAATCTACACAAGGCCGTTGGCGGCGCCATTTTGAATCCTCAGCTCTTGTGGTAGTCCTCAGCGGTCAGAAAGCGGTGCTTTCACCCCTACCAAGTGAAGCGATGGCAGAAGGAGAAGCACCTCACCGAGAAATGCATCTACAAAACCGAAGACCTACCTCCTTTATTGGAGCGTAGCGTTTGGGCCTGGTTGTCCCGACCAGGCGGCCTTTGTTTGGGAGTGGCTGGCGGGTTTACACGACACGGCCCGTCGGGTGGCTTTCAACCGGTGTGGCTGTTAATTGTGGATGGAGCAGTGGACTTTTAACCCTCCTGATAGTGCTTTATTTAAACATACCGACACTACTAAAGTGTGAATTGATCACTCCAGCTCCCAACCAAAATGGCGTGGCTTCAAAATGGACGCTCGCATAACCTGCCATTGCATAGTATGGATAGATGACCCTTTCCTAGCTTTATTTCGCTCCATCCCTCACTCACGGACACTTCTTCCATTCGGAGCCTTTTTATGGCTGTAAATGAACTCTTGGGCAGGCCAGGGACACCTCGAGCAACGCCGGAGGCAACGCTGAGGACAACCAGTGTCTACCTGAGGATCATCTCCCTCGAGATGGCCGTCTGGGGAGGCGCAGATGGCAAGAGAAGAGTGGGCAAATTGGTAGATGGGTGGGCAGTTAGTCGTTTTGTATATGCCTAGAAACTGTGGGGCCTTTGCCATAAGTAACATGGGGATTCTGCCATAAGTAATGTGAATATGTCGTGCTTAGTGTTGGATGTTGGCAACATTTGCCACCTAAACCGTTTTAATGGAACCATACATGATGCATAGCCTGCCCTAGTTAATAAGAACTGTACTGTAATTCCCGTGCATTTAATTTCTTCAAGTATGCACTGATGTACTTGCACTGATTTACCTGCAGTGATTGGGTGGGCAGAGAACATTGGGGGGCATTCATGGGGGAGGGGGAGCTGTGTACACCGGCCCTGTTAGAAGTGGAGCTCCTGCTTGCCCCAACACCTGGCCGTGTGGACTCTGTGATTGACAGAGACAGGCGGGTCCTGAAGTCAGCAGGTGCGTTCTCTTTCATCTGTTGCAGCCTAAGCTTCCGGATAAGTGGCAGCATGACATGTTCGACAATGGCTACAATGCCGGCGGTGGAGGAGGTGGCGTGGAAACTGGAGGGAAGCTCCTTGTCTCAAACCTGGACTTTGGTGTCTCTGATGCAGATATCCAGGTACTGAAAGAGCCCTTTCTGATTTTCACACAAGATGGGCTCTATACCCAACTAAAAAAGTGAGCATTGCTTTGTTGAAATGTTATGATCATGACGTGGCTTGTGGTGTTCTTTCATAGGAACTTTTTGCAGAGTTTGGTACACTGAAGAAGGCTGCTGTCCATTATGACCGCTCTGGAAGGAGTTTGGGGACTGCAGATGTCCACTTTGAAAGGAGGGCAGATGCCCTGAAGGCCATGAAACAGTACAACGGCGTGCCACTTGACGGTATGTCTAATTTTCATAGTGCATGTCGACATGCTTTGGCCCCATAATTGACAAGTGAATAATTATTTGTCTTGTCTGTTTCAGGGCGCCCCATGAACATACAGCTCGTCACCTCACAGATTGATAACCAGCGACGGCCTCCCATGCAGGGGTATGTGGCACCAACATTAACCTATTAATTAAAAGCTAAGCTCACTAGTTTTCTTGATGGTTGTGTTACTTATGTAATTGACGCTTGTTTTGTTTTCCTCCCCAGTCTGAACAGAGGTGGTGGTGGTATGAATAGGCGTGTTGGTGGCTTTGGGGGCATGCAGAGGGGACGTGGAGGCCGCGGCGCAGGCGGTCCCAGGGGCCGGGGGAGAGGCGGACGTGGTGCTGGAGGTGCCAACAAACAGCCGCTTTCTGCAGAGGAGCTTGATGCCCAGCTAGATGCATACAATGCCAGGGTATGTTCAGTGGTGAATGGCACAATTTCTTATTAAATTGACTGTATAAAGAACTTAAGTGAAAGTGTTTTGTGTCCCTTTCAGAAACCTAATTTGGCTTTCTTTTTTTGTCTCCTCAGATGGACACCGCTTAAGTGGTAGAGCTTATTGTCCACGGTTGTTTTCCCTTCCCGTCTGCACAGAAGGGCAGTTTGTTTGGAAAGTGCAGGATATTGTGTACCTTGTTTTTCTCATTTTAAATGCTCAGTGTTTTTTACCAATTTATGTTTTTGAACAAAAAACTGGTTTTGACTGTAGGTTGGGGGTGGGATTTCCCTTTGCCTGTTCCTTTCCCCTGTAGTTTGTAATAAAACCTGCAGTACATATTAACCATATATTGACTCTGCCTGTTTGTGTATTCTTCAGTTAAATAATTTAATATATTGTTGCCCACTTAGTGTGTTCAGTATAATTTCAAGAAGCGGTGCAACAAAATCCTTGACCTTCCTGTTCTATGAGGAATGTTTAATGTATGTTGAGATGAGTTTTGATGGGATGAATGCTGGTCTTCAAAAAGCTGTCTCTTTTAAACTAAAATATTGATAAAAAACAAATGGCTGGGAGAGTTTATGAAACTGCATATGTGCTGCTTAATTTGTAAGTCCAACTTCAGTAATACAAATTGGGTGGAAATGGGCAATTGAGCATCTATTGTATAGGTTTTTTTTAATTGTAACTGATACAATTAACATTGATCAACCATACACTACAAAACAATGTCCACTCAATCCAGAATATTGGTTGAATTTCAGTATGGTATATATTATAACCACTAGATGGCATCCTACTTCTAAGAGTTGAGTTGGGCTGTAACTTTGATATTGGACACGAAGTTTAGTAGGCTGAGTTTAGCTCATATGTCGGTACTATAATGACCGAGTTCTCTCATTTATCCTTAAAATGTCTGAACAGTAAATTCGTCTCATAAATTATTCCAGTTACAAGGTTGTGTGATGACTGGAAATTTTCTTGAGCCTAAATTGATTAAACCAAATGTATCGATTTTCCAATGATGTATGTCTAGGTAGGTGGCAAACAAACTGCTTTGGTTATTGATATTCCCGGAAGCTAATGGCTGTGCTAGTCTCGCGTTACCAGACTGTTGCCTCGCAGATTGTGGAATAGTTGTCTGCTAACAGTTCTCAAGTTACCAGCAAATTGCAGCAACGTTTCCTTCCTGTGTGACACTGGTCTGTTTAAAGCACTTCCACGTCCTAAATTACAATTTGTTATTATTAGATAATCTAATTCTAAATTCAATGTAAGTAATCAGATTCATAACCAGCCTGCCGTTCCATTTGGGTGATCTGGTCACTGGTCAGATTGAGAATGTGACTGTCAATTTGACTATCTTGAAATCTTGGTGACAAGTACCTGTCAACTTGTGTATACGCTTTTCATGCGAATTGAAATTTAAATCTGTCTCGATGTGGAAATTTAATTCATATTAACGTTTTCTTTAAAATACATTATATTATATATCTAGGTTGCAAGCTATGTGTGCTTTTACTGTGAAAGTAATCCACCGGAAATGGTTGTACTAATTATGTGAGACTTGACACAGCAGCTTGGGGCTCCTCACATTCATTCACATCGCCATTCAGAACATTTCAGAGGCGCGTATTCCAGCAGCATACTACAGCAGAACGGTAAGAGCCGACATCATCGTTTAACCACACTCTTCAAAACTATGACTTTATGTTTGAAGGTTTTAGGAGTTGAGTTGCACCTAGGCAGTTTGGATGGCCATTATAAGTACATATGTGGTCATAAATAATAAGACAGTGTTTGTGAGGTGCCACACAAATTGACACCCAACGAGGAACTTCCAACTCCGATGGTTTCCTCCATAGATATATAGTTTCCTCAACTGTTGTCGCATGTTGCTCTAGAAATACTTTCATTTCCGTTACATAGTAATCTGTTACTCTGTAACTTTTTTATCACCATCATTCATTTTATCATAGTATTTTCTGCGAAGTTGGATAGCAGTTGAACAGCAGCCAACGTGAGCTATTACCTGGGTTTGATCTGTGAGATATGATCCTTCAGCCTGCATAGTGCATGGAACATCAATTGAGCCTTGGCCCAAGGGGTATTGCTCAAGTATTTATTTAAACCAATTACAAACACATTGATAGTTGATAGGGGACGATGATTATTAACCAAGTTATTTGAGAAGTTTGGTTTATTCAGAACATTTATGACTAGAGTTTATCATGGCGGCTATCACATTTTCTCTCACACTTCCTGGAACTGACATAGCTTTTCCATGCGTTCCATCCAACGGTGGAGTAGTTTGAATGTTGGATTTCTAGATGATGGCTCCACACCCAGTCTGCCAAATCTAATCAATCATTTACTCTTGAAATAAAAGACTCGTTCAGGCACTGTTGAAAATGCTTGTGACTGCAACTTTCTCTGGAGAAATGAGCATATAATCTATCTAAAAATAAATCTCATTAGTGACCTGTGTAACAATCGCACAAACGGTGACACATACTCCTAATGCTTTTAAAATTTTCATGTTGGCAGGTCATGATACTAGTGTTTGCAAAGTTCAAAGACTTCTGCTGCGGCTAACGTTTGCTCATAAGTCCCACACTGAAGGGACAGAGGGTTCTTTCTTTTTTGAAGGAATTTATCGTACCGAATGACCAACCTAGAGTTCAGGCACTGTTTATGTGACTACCATTACTTTATACGCTGTGCATATCGCGATTGATTGGATTATCCACACATTTCATGTGCTGTGCCTTTTGCAATATACCAAAAACAACTTGTAGACTGTGTGTGTGTGTGTGTGTGTGTGTGCGCGCGCGCCAATATGTCTTGATGTATGATGACTATTAATTCCAATAGTGGAAATTAACAAACAAACATCCAAATACAGATGTGTGTGTATATATATATATATATATTTTTTTTTAAGAAGACTAAAAAGTATCAATGTACTCAATGTGGTGCCGGTGCTACAAGTGTGCTATGTTATTTGGTTGTCACTGCTTACTGGAACCCTTTGTCTTTACTTGTTTCCATTCGCCTCAACATATTTCCAAATGGCTGTGCTGCGAGAAAAGTTCAGGTTGTTTTCTTATTTTTTCCCATTTTTGAGGGGCCTATATGGTTTAATGTTTGTTTTTATTTCAATGTTTGTTTTAAAAACGCCATTGACAATGAAGGGAAACTTAACGTCATATTGTCCCTCATTACGTCATATTGTCTCTTTATTGTTAATGGCATTTAATGTTTGTTTGCACCGTTTGTTTTACATCACCATTACATCACCTAATCAACATGACTTAGACTTTAATATATCAGTGCCCCTCACTTCACACGGGTGTGATTTTTTGTTGTTGAGAGGAGGAGCATGCACAACTAGAAATTATATTTATTTGTGAGTTGTGACAACACTGAAATATAATTTAAATATAAATAAATATAATAATACATATACGTATATTATGTATTTTTGAACAACTGGCTTTGTACCCGTGTACACGTGTACCCGTGTTTGTTCGTACCAAAAAAACGAGCATGGTTGCTATGGTTAGTATGTGACGTCACTGTACAGTAACTATAACAAATGTGTAGTTGCACCACTCAGTTCACACGGCTGTGATTTTTATATTTATTATATACATATACCATACCTTGGTATACCCTCCACTACACTGACCTTAAGTTAATGTTACAATATATTATAAACTATTGCACAACAGTTTACACAAGCCCGCTCTACACTTAGCCTCCCTTTCCTTCCGTTGTGTGATGAATGACATAGACTCACAGTAGTATATCAAGTGGTTCCATAACCACTTAAGCCCTATTTTCTACTTACAAACATTAAAAACGTTGCCTATAATGATATTTAAAGTAGTAAATACAAAAGTGAAGGCTGTGCTTTTTTTTCTCTCATGATCTTTGCATTTGACAGCTAAAGAACGATGGCTGTGAAACCCCAGCATACAAACCAGATGTCGCTAATCTGACCCCATTTGTAATTGCACAATTTGATTGACCGCAAACCAGTGCTGCATTTCCGCATTGTACTTAAATTCATATGTAACCAAGAAGAGGGTCATTTCCCTCACATCTGTATCACTTACAATTAATGCTACAAAAAGCTACTGATGGCATATAAAGTGCAAAAGTCAAAAACCACAGCACACAGAAAAGATTATATTGTTAAATTGCTATGACAATAATACAATATAAGTGTCGTGACTATTTTCTTTGATCAGATGAGGACTAGTCTAGATCTGGTGCAATCAACACTTGTGTTCAAGATGCCGTGGGAAGATAAGGAAGGACTCTTGTGGAATATTCATACAGCTATTTAGTCTAATCATTCATGGACAGTGCTGGGAACCTCATATGCCCATGAGGCGTTGCGACTTTTATTTATTTATTATTTTAAAGTTATTTTGGGGACATTTTCCAGCCTTTAGTTTATTCGACAGCGAAAGTGGAGAGATCAGGAAATGGCTGAACAGAAAGATGAGGAACAACAAGGCTGTACAATGACTAGCCTTAATGCTATGCACTCTTACCAGATGAGCCACCAAGGCACCTAGGCATTTAAGCTCTTAATGAAGACAAAAGCTCACCCCTCTGCTTCTGGGAGAAAAAATGCCAGAGGAATCATTTCTATTCTATGAAAGCCAACCATAGTGTTTTTCCTTTTAGTTTTTTGTTCACCTGTCATGAAGTGGCACATCAGTGGTCCACAGGGGAATATACGTAGCATGCCTTTGTACGAGATATTTTATTGTTACAACTCCTTATACAAGACGGTACAAAGGGACTTTTACAATTATTTGGGTTTCGACTCAACATTTCAGCAACATGAAATAAATAAATATATAGATAACATTAAATAGCATAGCGAGCAGCTGGAGGAGATATTTCTATTACACTGTGGTCCATAGCCAGCACATCAGTCAATCTGCCAGTTCCCTCCATTAAAAAATATAGTGGGAAAAAAGCTTACATTCTGGTCTTCATGAGCCTCGGTCCCAGCCTTACTCATATCATCTGTGAAGAGAAAAGCCAGTGCTCACAATATAAGGCAGAGATTGCATAGCCGGAAGTGTTGTTCCGGAACATCCGTCAGATGTACATTTACCCCGGATAAGATATTTTTCGACCAATCACAACACATCTGTAAACAGATTTGTAAATCGTCAACGTCATTTCCTTGAGCAGTACTTCCATCAAAATCCCTCTACTTCTGTCAAATTCCAGCAATGCACAATGACCTACGGTGTAGGTCTTGCCCAGCGTGGGTCCATGATGGTTTCTCCATAATGATATGGGACTTTCGAGCCTCTGCGCACGCTATACAGGCTCTCGTCTTCAGTAAAAAATAAAAGTACACTTTCGCTACTCTGTACTCACCAAAACAAAGACGCTTTTGTGGAGTTGAAAGCCTACTTTTCTTAAGTTAGTGGGAACACTCTGTGCCCCCCACCTCACAGCTAAAATATACTTTTTGGCCAAAATGTAAAATATGCCACTGGGTGGAGACTCCACTTTGTAAATCTTCGGCCGCGCCATCACAGCGCCACCTCGCTACTGCCCGACAGGTCAGAGGTCCGCATTACACCTTGAGTTACTTAAATCTGCGTGCTCATTGGTTATTCGGCTCTGCAACGTGGGAGGCGCCGTTGCATTAAAACATCACTCAACCAGGAAGAGTGTCCCCGTCGGGTGGATTATTTTACATTTTGGCCAAAAAGTGTATTGTAGACGTGCGGTAGGGGGCTCAGGGTGTTCCCACTAAGGAAAGTAGGCTTTCAGCTCCATAAAACCCTCTTTGTTTTGGTGAGTAGCGAAGTGTACTTTTTATTTTTACAGAAGACGAGAGGCTGTGAAGCGTGCAGCCCCATAGCGTTAAGGAGAAGTCCTTCTAACGCTATGGACCAGAGGTCTTCATTACACACACACACTGGCCTGTTAATATTCCGATACCTACACAGGCTAAATATAGCTGATTTGTTTACACCTTTTATAATGGTTTCATCATCATTGTATTATTATATAGGATATGCATTTATCCAGCCATTGTAATGCTATATTTTTGTCCTGCATTGTTCAGTTCTTCCTGTACCTCTACAGAGGCTGTTGCTGGGGGAGTCAGACAGACTGAATGGAAGCATGTTTCTGAGTAGGGCTGGGCGATATTCAAATCAATATTGTGGATTATTTCAGACTTTTGCCTCGAATATATATATATATATATAGCAGAACACCTTAAGTTGTGATCTTGTAGTTTGGCTATTTTCACTAAAGTATATTACAATGCAGTGTTGTCGTTAATCAGACCAATCGTTTTAGTCAATTATAAAACTTTTTATATAATTATTTTGTGCCGTTATATATATATATATGTTGATTGCCCAGCCCCATTTCTAATATATATATATATATGTTGATTGCCCATTTCTTTGAGTCTCTGGTAGAGCAGAAGTTAGAAGCTCTGACCTTTGAGCTACCACAGTTGCTCGCCTATTCAATACCTACTTCCTGGTGTTATTTATTTACTTTGTATAAATCTTGCGCCACCCCTTACCCTTTATCCCTAAACTTATTTGCATTAGCATTTTGTATTTTTTTTAAATTATATTTAATTATTAATATTTTAAGTATTTTAAAGGGTTTTTCAAAATAGTAAAAAATAAGTTTAGGGGTAAGGCAAGATTATATAGCCCAAAATCTATATTTCTCTCGCAGTTACACCAACATTGTTGTGGAGCAGTTTGTTTATGCTTTATGATAACTAGAGCGGTGCCCGTTGGAGGCTCTACAGCGGTGCCTGTTGGGCACTGGCCTACTTGGAACAATGCAAGTTGGAAATGCATGCCCCACCCAGATATTATGTCTGTCCCTTTTATGCCCATATATGGAGTTCTTTGTCAGGCATACCCAAATATGAAGTCTATGCAGAAGTCAGAATGATAAAGGTTGCTTCCCCAGTAATATAACTGCCACCATGACTGGCCGACGGAAGTATTATACCAATCTATCCTGAGCCTCAGAGAGTAACCAGTTGGATCTCCTGTGAGATTTCTAAACTGTACACTGTACTGGTCTCTTGTCTCAATGCTGCAGTGATCAGAATGCCCTCATCAGAACATTTCTTTTTTTTGCTTCTGAAAACATTAAAGAGACTATTAATATCCCAGTTTATCAGTGTTTTCATTAAGCTAAATGTTTTTAAAAGCTGCTTTAAAGACCTTAACAAATACAACATATTTTGAAAAACGTTATAAAATGATTCTCACCATTTACCTATAAAGTTAAACGTGTGGACTAAATGCCACTGTCTTTTTATCCAAAATAACTGTTTTCAATTATTTGTGTTTCTCTCAAAAAGAGGCACTTACTCTTAACCCATGTGTACAATTACAACAAAAAGTCAAATTCACTTTCAACAACATCCAAATCAGAAAACACTGTCTCTCTTCCTCGATAATGGAGTGCCCTGTATAATTGCACCTAGTCTGGTTAACTCTTGAAAACATTTCATTTTCAAGAGGGAGTATTACCTCCCTCTTAAGAGGGAGTAGTACCAGGCTATATTGCACCAGCTTCTGATGCAAGGCTCTTTATCTTTGTGCAGTACGACAGTAACCAGGAACCTGCCCTTTGACATTGCTAATTGCTATTGACCCAGCATTTTCTCTTTCCATTTATAGAACCACAACATCCCCAGAACACACCTAATCAAGTGTAAAATCATGCACGTCTGTCCTCGCAGATCAAGTGCACCTCTTTGGAGTGAAAAACCCTTTGCTGCACCATTACAATGTATGTGAGGTTAAACACTAGTCTATAGGATGTGAGTCACCAGTGTCTCACCAGGAAAAGGAAGCACCTCTTGAACGAAATCGCAGCCTGACTGAACGGCTTCCGGCCTGCCACTGCAGACTACACTGTTGAGACTCGGCCTAAGATAACATAAATTAAAGACCGGTACCAATGCGCTCACGGTGTATAGCATAAATCCACACATTATAACGACCCAAAGGATGACTCCAGTGCAGACAAATGGGAAGAACTGCAAAGGTTTAGGCCGGGCTTTAGGCATTCTCACGAGAGCCTGACTGACGGGGAGGATGAAAGACACTGTGCGCCTGTGTGTGAGAGAGACATCTGCAGCACAGTGCTAATGCCAAGAGACTGTTGGCACTGTGTAGGGACCAATGACTGCCAACTCAATGCAGGGTTTTGAACAAGTCTCATGCAAGTTTAGATTTCAGACAACGTTGTCTACATCTGCACAGGGGTGCAACAATTAATTCAACTAATTGGTTTAATAATTTTAACTAAATACTAATCAATTTGAATGAAATAATCAATTTGGGAGAAAATGGGAACTTTCAACCTGGTATTCCTATTTTGGGCATGTCATAGGTGAAAGCCTTCAAAAAGTACAGTAGCTAAAATAATATCAGATCTCAAAGTTGTACGTCTATCTCAAAGTTTTACATCGTCAATTAGACTAATCTCTTAAATTGAGTATGAAAGAATCTAATGTTTTCCATCGATTTGCAATCGAATAATCAGCAAGAAAATAATCGATTTTAGTTGTGGCCGTAAATTGGTGTAAAGGGTTTTCCAAATGTAATATTTCCTTTACACAATATCCTGAAAAGTCCCTGTGCTAGTGTAGACAAGACCACTCACTGTATACTGTTTACTAAGAATTGTCATCATTCATCTCTGTCTTGGAGGGGCACACTGAACTCTGTCATTGATCCCTTCAGCTTCCTGCACAGAAACGGGAGAGGACACCAAAAACGGCCAATCCACAAGCTCACTTGGGCATCTTGGGAGCTTGTGCTGTTTTTGGCGCCATCACATGACTAAATATACAGTAAATCAGGCTTAAGAGGTTTCATCTGGGGAATCCTTGATTTGTGACCACTGACACTTCTAAACAGCCCCAATACCACCACCATCCTGTAATCCCGACCTCTGTACTTTTCTTGTAGTGTTGCTAAGAAACAAGTCGCCTAATTTCCCGTCTCAGCTCCTCCAAAACCCCTTGTGTTTTTTAATGGTGAGCTCTTGAGTCATGGAGCAGATTATCTCACCCTCAATGCTCACCGGAGGTAGGCCTGTCACAATTATTACATAATCAGCTGACCACAATTATTTGAGCTAATTGCAATTATAATCAATAATTGCTGTCCTGGCTCATAAAAAAAACCCCAAAACACTTTAAAGCTGGTGTCGCTCTGTTGGGCATTTAGGGGTGAAGAACATTCAAATGTCATTTTCCAAAATCGTATGTCTGCAAGCTCACAAAACCTCTGTGACACATTGTAAGCTTGTAGATCTGCTATTTTTGTTGTGGGACATTTTTGAAAGTATAAAATTAAAGAATTTGGCTTGTTTTGATTTGTTTACAAAAGCTTAAAGACAAATGGATTTAAGTTATTGCTATAATCACAATTATTTGTATGACAATTCATTGTCATCTAAAATGTCATGACGGCTCTAACCGGATGCAGCATTGAGCGTTAACGGGGAGAGCCATGAGGTTGAGAGGTTCAACAGGAGGTGTTTTTATTTTTAAATCATTGTGAGGATGATGACCCGCTGGGTCTTCCTCCTGGAAGTGGTGCAGCTGAACAATGGCTAGGCCTATGCATGGCTCTGTCAGCCTAGCATGCAGCAAGTTTGTTTGTTTGAGCTGCCTGACCCCTAAGGAGGAATGTATTTTGCCACTGAGTCCGTAATGTCCATATTGTTCAAACTAATCTGTTTTATTGACCTATCGGCGATGTCCATGCTTGGTTAAGCGACTGAATACGCCTCATTCATTCTTTGCTTGACTGTCTAGGTGTTGACTTGGCTGTAGAACAGATCCTAGCCCTATGGCCACACTAAAGGTTGGCTAATTGTAACCTTGTTACTCAATACATGATGACGGTCATGTGACAATTGAAAGGGACACGTGCTGAAGTAGTACACATTAGCAACAGCAAGCATGATGTCATCATGCACAACGGCGAGCAGGTCCCACAGTTATTTGCGTAGGGCAGGCTATAGTCTATTGTCTTGCTCTGAATGTGAGGTCCTGTTGTCTGGGATCTGCTGTGTTTGTGAACATGTATTTGCTCAAATATCTGCTGCCGTTATTGCTGTGTTTGTGTTAAACCCACATTTAAACATGTATTTTATTGTCCCCGTTGAACACTTGATTCGGTCCATTGTGGTGGTGTGTAAAACTGGCCATCAAGGTCAACATTTAAACCAGTACCTGTATGGTGGTGATGTGGAAATTCTGATTGAGGTTCTCATGACGAAGCTCCTTTGTAAGCCTACAGACTTTATGATTTTGACAGTCTATTAGGTTTGTTGTTGCATATCAGACTATGTAATGTTGTTCCTGCTTATCAGCCCTATCACACTGTGTAGTATATAAGCTTTCCACTGTCGCTGTGTGACAGGTGACGGTGCTCCCTGGAATAGCTTTGTGGCAGCTGTCAGATTATACAATTAGGCCCCAAATCTGGACTACAGCCAGAGCTGCAGCGTCGGTGGCTAGTGCTACATGATGGATCCGCTCATAGTTTGGCATCCTTGAAAGCTTTGGGATCACTGTATTAGGTGACATTCACACCAGAAAGCTTTACTGTGATTAAAACGAATCCTGCTGCGCATTGTCCGAAAGTTCACTTCGTTTGGCAGGTGTGAAGGCTCATTCGAATCCTAATGCACAGCAAAGCACCGCATTCTACTCCGCCCAAAAACGGGGGTTTCGCTTCGCTTCCAATCGCACTTGATTTCGATTCGGTGCAGGTGGGAATGCAATCCGTAGCAAATAAAGGAAATGAAGCAAACTATCATGTGGCGGATAAGGAGATAAACACAGTTGGAGACGGAGAAGGGATATTAATTTTACGCAGTGCAAAGATGTCCCGTTATCATGTGACGTGGTCAAATAAGGAGACCGAACTGTGCCTCGTTCATGTGCCCAAAAGAACAGTGGCTAGCAGCCTAGCACGCGGGCGCGCACACACACACACACACACACAGTCCCCGACGACACACTGCATCCGTTGCCCTCACTTTATGTGAAAAGTCCTAACTATTACTCAAAGTATATTTTTTAACATCGGCTTTCTGAACACATTGATACAATTCCCTGCTACGTTTCCTTGCTGCGCCTGACACAGCCAGTGTGAAGGCAAACCGCAGCAAATTAAATATGCAAGAATCCAAATTCTCCGCCCATTCGCATTCGAGTCTACCGAAGTATTGGGTGAGAATGTGACCTTAGACTCGTATTCTCATTTATTTGCTGTTTGTGCGCCAAAAATAGCAGATCTACAAGCTTGCGTGTCGCAGACTTGTAGTGACATAATTAATTTAGCATTAGTCGGGGTGATTCAGCGACTGCGTTCAGGTTTTTATAGGTTGTTTGAATGCTAATTTGTATACAGTACATGGCAGAAACGAGTACAACCTGTGCAATAACCACTTAAATTTCAAAGGATTTAATTACTTCAGTCTAAATTAGTAGCTTTAGTAGTAGTATTAAAATGTAATTAAAGACATTTTAAAGGCATTCAAAAATATACTTTTCAGGATTCCAATTAAAACATCGCAAAAAATAATTCAGGATTTCAATACAAATAGCAAAAATAGCCGATCTACAAGCTCAAGATCGGCTATTTTTGCTACGACAGTAATATGCAATGTGGCCCTCTGGAGTTAGTGTGGAAATATAGTGGCCCTCTCCATCGTCAAAGTTGCCCACCCCTGATTTACTATATTAACAATCACACCTGTGTGAAGTGAGGGGCGCGCTCTTATCATCGTACATCATAAAAGTTGGGCTAAGTTCATCTATAGCCACTTGGTATTGCAGCTGTTTGCCAGTCATTGGAGTGGTTAGGCACCGCTCAGAAAGGTGTTCCGTTGGATACTTGGATTCCAGTCAGGTGACATTCTTGGCCAGGTCATAGCCTATTTCTCACTATTTTCTTCCTTAAAGGCTCTAATGTGATTATTGGCAGTTTGTTTTGGATCAGTATCGTGCAGAATATTCCTCTTCTGCCAAGCTTGTGGTTATCTTGTTGATGTCGGTCAGTATTTTGGCTCCATGGGCATTCATTGGTACTATCTATGTGTCATCTCCCGCCCTCTGATTTATGTCACCACACCACTCCTTGACTCCACGCCCTCAGTGAAGGCTTGAAATGTGGCTGGCCATTCCACATACTTTAGGATGGGAGTAGGCCTGTTACCCCAAGGACGGACGGGGAGAGAGTGGTAGAGTGGTAGTACCCTAGATGGAGGCCGGGAGAAAGATAGGATAGCCTTATCGGCTCACCCTCCCATGCACCCTTGTCTCTCTGACATGGAGCCTCATTCTCTGAGAGTGGCATGCGTTGCGTTCGCACACGCAGCTGAGTTGCCAAAACAGCGTACTGCTGCCGGAACAGGAATTTCTGCTTTTATGAGAACACACGGAGGCCCCGTTTCGGAAAAGGAAAAAAATAAGCTTGTTCTCCGCTCTGTTCCTGCTTGGACAACGTCCAGCTGTTTTATTTCAGATCACAATGCAAAGCAGAAGAGGCGTGGAACCGTGGACAGTGAGGCCGCTGGTGGCGAGTGGAGTTTATATATAAGTCCACAGGCCTGGCACCTCACCTGCAGGGCTGAAAGCAATTGGATGCACTCCAGTGTGTTTGCACTGGTGTGATTTACTGGAGCTGTTGCTAGGATGGCTGATAGCAAGCTGGTTTTCTTGTGGGACTGTAGTAGCATTTGTGTACTGTACACTATCTGAAGCCTCCCATACCGTTTAAGTTTATCATCAGTTATTAACTAGTCTCTCTAGTAGTCTATTTACTGTAGGAGTCAGTGGATCCAAGTTTTTTTCTATTCAGTAATATGGTGGCATATATCATTTAGGAAACCGATTTACTTACTAGGTTCCACAGTATATAACTGGTACTTATAACTTAAGCTCTATTTTATAAATCTACTCAAAATATAGCTGATCTACAATCACTATCATGACAATGACACATGTGGCACTGTGACGTGTTGTGTGAAGCAATTAATCTTTCTAGAAATGTGAAATGTTTCACCTACAGTGACATGACATAGTCACACTAGGGATAATGTGATGAAATTAATTGATAAATGTGAGGATATATGACAAATCTTTAAAAACTCGAAGGCCTTTAATGACCCAAAGAGAGAAACTGATATTGACTGTCCTTAGACCCTGGGCACAGAAAAACTCCATGAGTACTGGGTCAACATGTAGAGTATAAAGGATAAAGTACTGTTCCCTGGTCATTTGATATCTGGGATCCATTGTCCAGTTCATTTACGGTACATACATACATTGTAGCACAATTCATATGGCGGGCATAGTGTACTAGACTCGTATGTGCTTCTATTAGTTGTAACTTGTCCATGTTTGATACCATGGACTTCCTGTTTCATTGTTGGGTAGGCAGCTTCCTTTTGACCACGTCCTGGACATTCTTACATTGTCCTGGCGTGGTCATTGTTTTAGCTGCTCTGGGGAAGCTAAGACAGGAGGACAGAGCTGGACCATGTGATGAATGATGAGCTCATATGAACATGTGGCATTAGGCAGGGGTTCTCAACGTTTTTGGCCGGGGACCCCCGGAAATGCTTTGGCAATGTCTCGGGACCCCCGCCCCGCCCCCTCCCGACCCCCAATATAAATTGACTGCTACAATAACCTTAAACCATTTTGGGCGGGAACCCCTTTTGATGTTTTAAGCATTGTTATAATTTAGCTATTGAAAAATAGCAGATCTACAAGCATGAATTTTTTTTTTTTTTTTTAATATTTTTTTTCTTTTTTTGAAAATATTTTGGGGACCCCCCAAAATAATTTGGCGACCCCCCGAGGGGTCGCGACCCACGGGTTGAGAACCCCTGGGCTAAGGAAGGTTGAGGAAGTGGATTCATAGTACTATTGACAGGCGTTTAGCCAGAGAATGAGCATTTGTAGACTAAATGATTGAGATCTCAATCATTGAGAATGATTGAGATTGAAGTCTCTGTTGGCAGCATATGAACATATTGCTAAAGTTGCAATTATAAGACCTTAATATACCTTAGAAGACCAAATATTTAAGAAAGAGGCAAACATTGCGAAAATAGCTGATAACTAGGTAATTGAGCTTGTAGTTCGGCTATTTTCACAACATGTATCTGTGAAACCCAGTCAAACTAAATGTAATGCCTTCAATTACAAATGCTTGTCATGGTGAGACCACCACTGAGTCAAATGAAAGCACTTTCTTTTGCCATCATTGATAAACATTTTATATTTACTTGGCCCGTAGTACCCGTACCCTTGTAGACCAGATGTTATTTATAATAGCCTGTGTTTTACACAGCGAGCACCATGCGAGATCCACAGCTTTGTAAACCATTCCATCAATACTGACTGATTTGATAGGGCTTATCCCATTAAGACTGGGAAAGCATCTGTCTTTTGGCTATTAAAAAAAATAGCAGAGATGTCGCGTCATTACCTGTTGTCTAATTATCTAAAGTCCAATAAAAAGGCTGTAGACAGAAAACCAATGGAAC
The DNA here is from genome assembly GCF_951216825.1 of Electrona antarctica. Lineage (NCBI taxonomy): Eukaryota > Metazoa > Chordata > Actinopteri > Myctophiformes > Myctophidae > Electrona > Electrona antarctica. Next base: position 15,146,734 of record NC_136795.1, on the reverse strand, counting down.
CTTAAGAAATGGCATATTTAATGACTACAAAATGGGACCAGGTGACGTCCCTTCATGATATGAATATGAACAGCACTTGAACATGAACAAAAGCATGATACGACCTGTTATATTGCGAATTTGTCTATATTCGCTCCATATCAGTCCGTTGGTAGGGGTGCCCCTCGAAGCGCAGGCCAGCACTGTTCTGGAGAGCTCTGAGGTGTCTCTTGTTTACCACATGCTATATAGAACTCTCTGCTTGTTTGTGACCTTGATGGGCACAGCTAGAGTGCACACTCTTTTAAGTAATGGTTACTGCTCTTAAAGGTCTACTTTATATCATCGGATACAAGCTCATAGCGCACCACTTTGTGCCGTGCTACGAGCTTGTAGATCTGCTATCTTTGAAAAATCGTGTGTGGTGTGTGTGTGTGTGTGTGTGTGTGTGTCATTTTTTTAATTATTATTTGCTGCTTCTGGGGGTCCCAAAATATTTAGAGATGGGGTCCATGGCCACATGCATATAATTATGGTGGTCCTTGACATGAAAAAGTTTGAGCACCACTGATTTAGCAACATAAATTTTTCAGAAAACTGTAAGGAATTAGAAGACATTTGTAGAATCGACCTCAGATCCTAATGGGTTAATTAATGCTGCTGTCCCTGCTCAGCATCAAGCGTCCCTCTGTACTAATCGCTAGTGACTGCTAATGGACTGCAGCCGGGCGCCGACAGCCACATTAGCACCGCTGTGGCTTCCTGTTGGCCCGCAAGCCGAGGATGGAGCGGCCGGTGGCCAAGGAGAAATGACAGGCAATGCTGAAGGAGCACTTCTCAGATAATGAATCTGTTTTGATCTCGCTCTCCAGCTGTGGTTTACCTCTACAGTTCACAGCATGCCATGGCTGTCCTCTCTTCTGTCTGTCTGACTAGCTCTCTGTCTGACTGACCATCTCTCTGTATGTCTAGCTCTCTCTATTTTAGCCATGGCCTCATATAGCCCTAGACTTCATGTGCCAGCCAGGCTTATCACATGCCCTGGTCTGGATCATGGTGTTTGTGTACACAGAGGTATTGACAGCCAGAGCCCTGCCCTGGGTCAAAGTTCACAGAGGTCACCCTCTGGACAAAGAAGTAAATCTGCATATAATCATGCTGCAGAGGCATCGCTGACACACAACATGTGGAGAACGGATTTAATTAAAGCTCACTAGTCACCATAATGGTTTCATTAAAGCTCACTAGTCACCATAATGGTTTCATTAAAGCTCCCTAGTCACCATAATGGTTTCATTAAAGCTCACTAGTCACCATAATGGTTTCATTAAAGCTCACTAGTCACCATAATGGTTTCATTAAAGCTCACTAGTCACCATAATGCAAAGTGATCTTTCTGCGCGGATCACCGACCAACAACTACAATTGATCACTTTCTCATTTTCTCTCCATTTATCCACTCCCTCTGTCCCTCTCCTCCTCCTTATTCTGCTCTTCTAGAGTCTAGACCATGGCTGATGAGCCGGATCCCACACCAGAGCAGCTGGCGGCCATCGCAGCAGCCAATGACGATGCCGATAGCGGGATCAACTACAAACCGCCAGCCCAGAAGAGCTTACAGGAGATCCAGGAGTTGGACAAAGAAGACGAAAGCCTCCAGAAGTACAAGGAAGCCCTGCTGGGCAAAGTAGACGTCTGTAAAGGTGTGTGCATTCATTTTTATGGCATAGCCGTGGGCCAGTCCATGCTGCTAAGTGCAAACAACTTCAGACGGCCATGAAATCTCTCTAATGCCTGATGAAGTGAAAGTGAAACTTTATGAGTGGAAACTTGTGATGTTGAGTTGTAGTTGTAGAGTCTGCAGACTCTGCATGTACAAAACACCAACATTCTTCTTATCGTCTGTGGGGTAGAAACCTTGCATGACCTAAACTGTTACTTTTCAGGATTCAAATTCAAGAATGGCAAAAGTAGAAGATCGACGAGCTCAAAACGGGTGGCTTTGCCCTGCATTTTGAGCTTACAGATTTGCTACTTTTGTGTGACGCTGTAGTATGATCAAGTAGGGCAGTAGTCCGGCAGCCTTAGGGCTTCTTTTGTTTAAAGTGGGAAATTTGCTATATAGTCTTTTTTTTATTGGCCTAAAATATTGTCTATATACATACATTCATGAATCCACTTGCTGACCGACTGTGTGAATTTTTTTTATAGGGTTTTCTTTGTGACCCTAAAATTAACATCCTATGGCAGGCAAAAATGTCAAACTTTCCTTTTGCTTTAAGTAGCATGTGACATGTCAAACTAGGGGGTTTTCATGATTCTGAATCCATTCCAAGCATTAGTTTTGCACAAAAAACACTCAAATGTGCCCAAAATGTGCTGACCTCATCACAGTTGTCATGACATCTATGGCTGAATTTAGCCCAAGGAGTGCATTTTGTGCAAAACTAATGCTTTGAATGGATTCAGAATCATGAACACCCTAGTTTGACATGTCACATGCTACTTAAAGCAAAAGGAAAGTTTGAATTTTTTTACATTTTTGCCTGCCATAGGATGTTAATGGTAGGGTCACAAGAAACCCCTATAAAAGAAATTGTCCAATAGTGACAGCCGGTCAGCAAGTGGATTCATGATGTATGTATATAGACAATATTTTAGGCCAATAAAAAAGACTATATACCAAATTTTCCATCCCATAAAAACATTGAAGACCCCTGTAGTCCGGCAGGCGGGGGCCTGTCGGACTACAGCGGTCTTCAATGTTTTTCAGCCCCAGGACCCCCTTGCTGAGACTGAGATGGATTAAGCAGGGACCCTCACTACATATTGTATAAAATGTGTTGCACTTTTTTCATAGACTTCTTTGACAGCACTATACGTTTTGTGTAAATTCATGTTTTTTTAGCATGTGGAGATTTAACCACTTAAACCATCAATACATGGTAAACTTGACCTTTCAGCTTCAATCTGTACTTGGTCTGCTCCTTTTCCCTCTACTCTACACCAAACCTATGCCAAAAATAGACAAACTACAGCATTAATTTAGGCTTAGTAACCAATGCCTACCAATACCAATGGCCTGTTAGTACATGTTCATGTTATATAATAATTGTGACAGGCTAGTCTGTGGCAAAAAAACTGGTCATGCCATCGTCAGGGTTCCTCTCAGAGCTGTGGCAGATTGATGATTTCCAGGATAGATCTGTTGACTTGATGCTGTGAGCCCACGGCCCCGCAGACACAATTATAGCACTGCTGTTGGGCAGAAATCCTCCCATCGCCACATTCTAAGTGTTTTTTCGTAAATTAACACCCTACTGCCTCGATCACACCACAGTGTCACACAAAAAGCTTGCAGCGTTTCGAGCTTTTCGAACTTTGGAATTTGAATCCTGAAAAGCTTTGGACGTTTGACGTTTCCACCCGACAGACGATATGTATGCAGATAGATGCTCATAACGTATTGGAATTTCACCTTGTTCAGAGCAGGGAAGGAACAGAGACTGCTGTACGGTACCCCAAGGGGCCTTTGCACTCCAACCATACACAGTGACCTGAATATTTGACTCTTTCTTTTTTTAACGGACCAGATTAAGACTGGATTGGTCACCCACCCAAGCAGGCAGCCTGTTCAACATTAAACGAAGGAATGTGTTTTGTTTCACGCGCGACGCACGCATGTTTTTTTATTAGGAGTGAAAGTGTTGCAGCAGAACAACACAGCGTGTGTTCAAGTTAGAATCAGGGAACCAGCTTAGTTAATTGTGCCACAGTCTGATTAATAAATAACTTTGAGAGGAAGAAGGTCAAGGAGGAACTACACACATTAAAACAGGGAAAGCATCTGTCTTTTTAGATTCTTTTTTTTTTTGCATTGGATATTCAAATAAATTACACCTGTGTGAAGTGAGGGGCGCTGCCTCTTATACACATACATCTTCTCATTCTGGCCAATCACAATTTGTGTCCTCACTTTTGTCTTCAATGTTTGTTTACACAAACACTCACATCTGGGCATTCAATGGCATTCAATGTTTGTGTTAACACAATGTTTGTGCTTACACAAACCCTCAAAGCTGGACATAGCCCCTCAAAAATAGCAGATATACAAGCTAACTTTGAACATTTTTGAAACTGCTGATTTTAGAAGGCTTCAGGTCTTAATGGGTTTTACACCGATTTCTTTCATAAGCTGACATGAATTCATACAGATTTGACCCTTTTGTTTGTTCCTGTGTAGTGGACCCCACCGCTCCTAATGTCAAGGTGACACGACTGACCCTGATGTGTGAGACGGCACCAGGTCCCCTGACCCTCGACCTAGAGGGTGAGTAGTAGTCAATGATGTAAACTAAATACATTTACTCAAGTCCACAGAGCTCAAGTAAACTTTGGGGTACGTTTACTTGAGTATTTATTTTATAATCTGAGGCAAGTATTTTTTTTACTCCACTGCAATTAAAACGGCAAAAGTAGTTAATGTAGCATCACGATCATTTTAACATATTTATACATTTATATGTTGGCTATTCTGATTGCATTAAACTCACGTTGACACTCTATTTGCCACTCACTTTATGCATGCACAATTGCACATACTCTCTAGCTCTCCCTAAGCCTCCACTCTTGAGCATCTCATGGCTGTAGAATAAGGGGTTGTTTTTGGTGTAAAGATAATTTGGCTCCCGTAATATTTTCCATGCGAACACACGGGAGTGAATGCAAGGAAGGGGGAGGGGGTATTTATTTTTCCTGTGCAAGCAGGCATACTAAAGGAATGGAAATTATCAGCAATAATTGTTTTCCTCCAAACATAGCAGGAGTTATTCATTAACAGGCCAATTAGTACTGACAATGATGACTTTAAGTGGGTTATGGAGACTTGGTTGATGAGGCTGCCATGCAAACTACTAGGCCAGATAAGAGACTCTGCCACCTGGTGGACAGATCTGGTAATACCCCATCCCTTTTAAAACTGTTCCAACTTTGGTGAAGCTGTACCTTCAATCTTCTTGTTCAGTCTTCACACAAGATATGACTGAATAATAGCTGGACCTGCCCCAATTGCAACATCATCCATCCAGGCTAATACTCCGTTTATGCTATATTGTTGTGTGTGTTTTGGGAAACGTGCTATTTTTATTCAAACAAAATGTAATTGAAATGTATTGTAATGTTTCAGCTGATGTATACTGTATGCCCACGGTTCCCAAAGTGGGGTCTGCAGACCCCCAATTCAGAATTTGTTTGTTTTTTGCTTGCCAGTGAATTATGGTATGTGTGATATGTGAGTACTGCAGAGGCCGAGTGTGTAAATACATTACATGGTCTAATTTCTTCCCTCTTTTGCTCTGCTCTGTCAGGCAACCTGGAGTCTTACAAGAAGCAGTCATTTGTGTTGAAGGAAGGAGTGGAGTACAGGATCAAAATCAGCTTCAAGGTGAGGTGCTTGCATGTGCATGCTACACAAAATTCTTAGTGTCTTACATTTTGGGTACTATCTCAAAGTTTCAAACGGATACATTTGAACAAGCAAATACACAGCAAATGTTTATTTTTACCTTATTTATTTTTACACTGTATGTGCTTGTTCCAACCGGGCTGGCATTAGACTATTTCAGAACAGGATGTGACATCACAGCTGGCCTTTTGTTTCTCCTACAGGTCAACAGAGACATCGTGTCGGGCCTGAAATATGTGCAGCAGACCTTCAGGAAAGGAATGAAACGTAAGGACCTTATCTTCCATGCATTCTTTCTGTCCAGCGTTTTTGTTTTTTTGAGTGGTGCAACAGCTATGTCCCTATGTCCTTCTTTGCTTCGGGGGGCCTCTGGAACAAATTAATTTGGCATGGGTCGTCCGCGGCCAAATAAATATCAATTTATTGCAACCATGTGACTCCCATTGGAAATGCATTGAGGCGGCCATGACACACAGAACACACAGGACACAAGTGTGTCTTACGTGTGTCTTAAGAGGTGTGAGTGAGGCCTAAAGCGTTATTCATAGTCTGGATTTTCGGTGGTGAGGTGACCACCGAACTACAACATGACGTCACAAGCTGCGGTGAAGAGCAAACCATCGCCCCAGCCCTTCTCTCTGTTTTTATTCACCACCGCTCAACGTTATTTCAGCGCCGGTGGTCACCTCAACACCGGAGCGGTGGTCACCTCACCACCGAAAATCCAGACTATGAATGAGCCTTAAGACACTTTTAGAATGGGCCTCGGGTCTAAATGGAACAGTCTGTATGGTAGAGTTTGTATGTCATGTCCATTATAACTAGTACATCTGAAGTGGTTGGAGCCTGGAGGTGATCTCCCTACACTTCCATTGAGTGTCTGGTATGACACCTACTGGTGTACAAGTAGTACTGCTGCATGTCACTCCCCGACTCTTGTGTTATTACCAATAAAGGTAAGAACATCAAAAAGACGATATATATATATACATTTTTTTGCAAAATAATTATGCAACAAAAAAAGTGAGAGTGAAGACTGTTTTATCGGCAAAACGACATGGTGTTTTGTTTGTCTTCAGTGCACTCGCTGTGTGAATCCCATGTGTTTTGGTTTGTGGGGAGACTTGTTTACTTTGGCTCTACCTCAACAAGCAGTTGATGTCCAGTTACTAGTTCAGCCTAAATATTTATCACATGTCAGCTGGCCTCCTTTTTTTTTGTCTGTCTTAAAGGGCAACTTACCAATATTTAACCTGAATGCTATCATTCTACTGTGTATGAGGACATGCAAAATCTGACACAACATAACATGTGCATCCTGTGTCTCGAGAGCTCTCTCAAAGACGGTGGGGGGGGAAAAAAACAATCTGGTGGTGCTTTTCCTCAATGAAACGATATGAACCAGGTTAATATCTGTGAAGTCATCATTTAAAAGTCTGCATCAACGAGGGTTAAATGCATTCTATTCTATGTTTGTTGGAGGGAAACCAGGCAGGGAGGCCGATCGTTGTGCTCTATCATCTCCAACGGTTGTGGCAGCGCATATCAGCAGGGGTTGTTGCACAGGAGGAGTATGTATAATGCAGGCACTACGTCCTCCCAGTGGCACCGACGCGTTATGGTTTAGGCATAGTTTTACAGAGGTTAGGTTTAGGCATAGTTTTACTGAGGTTAGGTTTAGGCATAGTTTTACCACAGGTCGCATTTACTATGAAATCGGACATTTCTGTCCGTCAGGCGTCAGTGTATCACTCAAAATCCCCATACATGGGAAAGCCCCCATATATGGTGCCCAGGTCTCGTGACATCATCAGGGATGGAGATCCCTGATGTCATAGTAAATGCGACCTGCTGTCGCAATTAGTCTACTTGCCAGGCCATATAGTGAACCCGGACATTTTGAGTACCCTAAAGTTTTTTATGTTAGAAATGTCGAGGCTGGCAAGTAGACCATATAGACAAATCCACAGAGCGCTGCCCTGTAGTTGTCATCAATATGGTCCAGCAACTCTACATCTGACCTCAAACCCTTAGATCTCCATATATGGATAATTGGATATATGTCAGAACCTGTTCCGAGTCTGACCTTCCATATGTTGATCCTTCCCCATCCATCCTTCCTCTTCGATGTCTCCCTTTTTGACTGTTACCGGTCCATTCAAACTCTAGACGGGCCTGCCCCAAAGTTATTAGTGCAGCCGTGCCCGGCAGCCGGCGAAAACAGGCGAGTTCTCAACAGGCCCGAAAATTAAGGCCCGGTCCTCATCAAACCCTGTACACTCGAGAATGTCCCCGCTACCACCCTTAGATCTCCATATATGGAGCTGACCTGCTCTGACATTCCATATGTTGATCTGACCATCAAACCCTGTACACTCAAGACACACTATATATGGCCAGTACAGAATTCCATGTTGATCTGACCTCCCATGTCAAAGAGCCAGCGCTCGCCCAGCAGTCTGATGTTAACGAGGTGGATGCGTGCACGCGATGTCGCCCTTTAGGGCGAGGTCGCTTCTCGCCCTCAGGCGTCTTACTGGTATTGATTCAGTTTGAGATCGCTCTTTACGCTAACCGGAGAACTTTACACTAGATGGAGTAGGAATGCTAAAGTTTAAACACCAAAGTACAGAAACTATGTAATTCATTAGTAAACTAGAAAAAGTGCCCCTCGGGGCACAGGTCTCCACCAGGGCAGGTCAGGTTGTGGCCTCCTGGTGGCGCTATAATAGGCCAATGTGAAAAGGGTACAATTTCTTCTTACGACTTGGATGGCAATTGGATGATTTGAGGCATTTTGTTCCAAAAATGTGTTTTGCAAAAATCCACCTGTTGGTGGCGCTATAACAGGCCAATGTGAAAAGGTGGGATATATTCCTCAGCCTAGTAGGAACGTCTGTGAAAGATTTCACGTAAATTGCACGCTGCGTTCATGATTTGAGGCTTTTTGTTCAAATGGGGCCAATCCTGCAAATTTTTAAAGTCACTGTTAGCCAATCAGGATGGAATATGCAATATCGGACTGATCTGACTTGATCACATGACTATAGAGATACTGTGTAACGATTTGCGGGATTTTTGGACAAAATATGGAGGAGTAATATCCAAAAATGTGTTTTACAAAAGTCGGCCTCCTGGTGGCACTATAACAGGCCGTTCTGGAAAATGTGGGGCAGAGGTTCATCGTTGGCATCCAGGGAGTGTGTGTGCAAAGTTTGGCATGGATCGGGCCAACGGTGCCGGAGATTAGCTGGTAACGGACGGAAGGACACACACACGGGGACACACACACACACACACGGACGGAGTGCAAAACATACTCTCTCCCCATGCCTTCGGCCTGGTGGAGACAACAATATCCTGAAATATCATTGGTATTTACATACTCACCTTTTAATCATTATCTAGCTGACCATTTAATTGCAAAAATAATTTGATCACTTTGGAAATTAACTATTACATCTTTGAGTTTGACATACTATACTGATGAAGACAGCATGTTAGCATAATGATGACAAACTTGTTTCTCTCCACTTTTCGCTGCGGTGAGTTGGTAAACCGGGGTAATTTTTGCCCCTTGAATAATGAACCTCAGTGAAAATACTGGAATGAACACAGACTGAAACGATGCTGGCAGTAAATGTGTTAAGGGTCCAATTTGAACTCACGACCTGACCTGACTCAAACCGTGACTTAACCTCTCCGTTGCTCTCTCTCCTCTCTCTGCCTCCTCCGCTTCCTTCCCGCATAGTCGACAAATCGGACTACATGGTGGGCAGCTATGGGCCGCGTCCGGACCAGGAGTACGAGTTCCTCACCCCGCTGGAGGAGGCGCCCAAAGGCATGCTGGCCCGCGGCACATACAACATGAAGTCCAAGTTCACCGACGACGACAAACACGACCACCTGTCCTGGGACTGGAACCTCACCATCAAGAAAGAATGGGACTGATCCTTTGAACCAGCCCACATATCCACCCCCAACACCCTGCCGACCCTACACTTCCTACCGTCAAATCCCTCTTTCTTTTCTTAAACAGTAAAATGGAACTCTCAGAGTGTGCAAATGTAACCAAATGGTGACGCTGTTTCAACCCATGTTCTATATAAGTCATCGTTCACCAGCAGAAGTTGTCAGTTGACAGATCTTGGTAACTGACCTGCTCACTGACCAATGGTTGTGATAAACCAACATTGCTGGGTGAGATTGCCTTTACTTAATAAGGCCTCTCGGCTTCCTGTGTGTTTTTTAACCGTGTTTCTTGGAGAAATCCTTCGTGAGTTCTTCAGTAAAGACTTTCCAACTTTCAGTGTACGCGTATCTGTGTTTGTGTCCTTCCTCCTAACCTGACGGCGGGTCCATTTGGTTAACATTCGTAGACTCTAGAGTTAACCAGTGTATCATTTGAACACTGAGGATTTTTACTGTGTACTTTGTCTGACTGCCATCATCCTCCACAGCGTCTTGTTTCTTGATGATGTTTATTCGTTGATTAAAATCAATCAAGGTCTTTGCTCTCTCCCCGGCCATTCTCATCCTCACTCTTCCAGTCGGGACTCCTCACGCACGCCTGTTTATTATCGTCTGTTGCGTGCTTTTCGAAAGCGTTTCCGAAGGTGCGCCACCGGCACGCAGCAAAGTATAATGTCAGGCTTCACTCATTCCAGTCACTTCCATCATCATTCCTCTCCAGCAAAAAAGAAAAACTCCCTCCAATCGTTGGACCAATGTGTACACTCACTGTATGGAGAAAGCAAACAATGTGCACTGTCATGAATTTAATGGTTACAGTTTGTGTGTGTATATACTGTATGGTTAAACATCGTCACTTCCTGTACCTTTTTGTATGAGCCTACTCACTCCTTTTCTGTTATTGAGACTGCCTTCCCCCACCCCAACGGTGAATATATTTTGTAATTTTTTTCCAGATGTGTTTTATATTAATGTAAAGGACCGCAATCTGCCTTTTGGAAAGACTGGTAAAGGGAGGGAGGTGGGTGGTGGGGGGAGGAGACATTGGCGTAAACATGCACAGCAGCTATGTGGACCACTTGGCAGTCACCACAGAAGACCACTTAAAAGCCGCTCAGAGTGTTTGTGCCTGGTTCTGCAGCTCTGGTCTACCAAGTGGTTTAGCATCCCTGCAAACTGCAGAGGAGGTGTGGTGGAGGGGTTGCCGTATTTACCTCCAGCCTGTGAGGCGGTGCTATATAGCTCTGCGTTTTATTTTCAAGGACCCCCAGTTTGGTATGCTTTAGTCACTAAAGTTTAGTGCATAACTGAGTGTCCACCGTAAGGGTCAGTTTGGTTCAATACTTAGCCTGGGGAGCCCTGGGGGTCCTTGGAGCCCACGTTGAGAACCGCTGTAATATAGCCCACCCACCTCCGGCTCCCTGCTGAAGGTGATGCTGTTCCTCCTCTTACCAATGTGTTGAGTCAGTCAGCAGTCATGTGACCTTATAAAGAGAACCCTTTTATGAAAGTCGTCATGTAGACTACCTAGTACCTGTAGACCCGTTTGCCTTCAGAGTATATATTTGCCAGGGCATCTTGCTAACCGACTTTGACAAACGCAGGAGTGTCGGGGGGGCTTAAGTGCAGGTGCTACTTGTGATGCCTTGTTTTTGTTTTCTGACCCCATAAAATGTCCAGTGTTTCCTTGAATGAACCATTTTCTAAAATTATGTTATTTTGCATAGTTTTATTGTCGGGTATGTTTGCTGGGACCACAAAGTGTCTCCTCTGGCCAGTTTTCAAGTTTTAACACTCCCATCAGCCAGAGAAAAGGCCTCGCTTGCTTGTGGCAATGGTGTGTATGTGTTTTTGCACTGGTGGGCAGCGAGGAATTTCACACAAGCGTCTGTTAAACCGCTCACCTCGGGTTACTCAACGGCAGGATTACCAACCCTGACTGTGCCTCTAGCCTTTTAAAATGGCATGCTGTTCTCTATAGAGCTCTTTTGCTGTCTTGTTGGGGCACTCAGGATGAAGTAAAACAACCTAAAAGTACAGTATGTATCTACATTTTGACAATGTGTATAGATAGACTGAGGCTTAATGCATCAGGCACGAGCAATGCATGCTTCGAGTTTCAAATGACACAAATGTATTCTAGCATGTTAGTTTTGATACACGCCATAACCTCAGGGCAAGGCTGGATCCCATTGCTTTATCTCTTGTTTCATGGACTGATTTTCTGTATGGGCTGGATTTGATGTGTGCTACTTTTCTGCGCTACCCGAGATTACTGCTTACCCTGTCCACAATAAATTGTTAAGACTGGGCCTACTTGTGTGCTGTTGTTATATTCACCAATATAAATCCAGAGAGTGAGTGTCTGGTAATGAGAAGGTCACTGGGTTGCCTTCCTGCCTGCCAAGTGTTGAAGTGTCCCTGAGCAAGGCACACCCCTAACAGCACATTGTGACCTGCACAGCCATCAGCTGACTGAAGCTGAAACTGCATTTCACCTGTGAGATTAATAACCTAGCATTTCAAACGTTTATCCTGGCCAAGATAATTGTGATTGATATTATCCCAAATAATAGTAAAAATATATTGTACTTAAAATGTCAGTAAAGTATACTGGAATGAATTGCCCAAGAATGCCTCCCCAGCCGGATTGAACAACCACCACCCAGCTGCACTGACCTTGACCCTGACCTTGACCTGACCCCAGCCGGATTGAACAACTACCACCCAGCTGCACTGACCTTGCTGGTCATGGAGTGCTTTAAGAGGCCACCTTGGACCTAATCTCGCTTCACCAGACTTTCCACCTCCTTGGACCAATAGTTATTTCCAATAGTTCCAACACCATCTCCCAAGTTATAGGCTACATGCCACCCTGGCACCCTCCCGTCTCAACAATAAAGGTGAAGGGGGTTAATGTTAGCTGGACCTCAAAGGGCAGGTGACATTAGACGTATCTATGGCAGCACCAGTACAGTGTTGAATGCTTGTTGCTTTTTTTGGAGGATCTGTACTTTACTTGAGTATTTTGAATACTAACATATTGTGCCTGCTTAGAGTGAGTGAGTTATGCAATCAATATCACTTGGGTGCACAATCTATGTAAAGCGCCTTGGATAAAGGTGCTATATAAATGCACCATTTACCATTTTGGGTAATTTTCCCAGACATTCTACTGTGACTCCACTACATTTCAAAGACAAATGTACTTTTGACTCCACTAGGCCACATTTCTAGGAAGAGAAATAGTACATAATGAACTACTAAAGTCCTATTTCAAACTGAAAATATCAGCTTTACATCCGTATAGGCACAGAACACCTTAAAACTGTTTTCACATGCCATGTAATAAGCCACACTAAAAGCAAACATATTCTGATCTGATCTAAAATCTGCAAGGTTCCCATGCTGAGACATTTCTCTTTTGCCTTTATTTATCTTGTATGTTTTCTTGCACCTGTTTAACTAAGCTTTTAATCTATTTTACATACACTTGCTTAAACCACCAGCTTAGTGGCCAGCTTGTTCTGTCGGGCATGTCCAAAATATTAACTTTTTTCAGGGAAATAAAACAAAAACAAACCAATCAATTCCCCTACATGTAACCTGAGTTTTCTTGCAGATAATGTTGCATACAATCAACTTGAATCTTCCAAGCAATCTTATTTACCTTTTACCTTGTAGCACTTTTATAGCGGCATAAAGCTGAGTCATATGATTTATTTCAGTCCCATGAATTCTGCAGTGAAGATTTTTGCTATCTTTTGGGGGATTTATACATATTTGGAGTCTCAAGTGGCTGCACAAGGAATTTCTACACAATCACACATAACTTTCACATCCCTCTTGGCAAGATGTCATTGTATTTTTATCTTCATGGAAATCTTCCAAGGCTCTGTCAATCTCCATGTGGCTCAGGTATGTCTGTCCTTATGTTGGAAAAGATAAGAATCTCTGTTCATGATGCGTCCATGAATAAACTTTAAATTCTTACAACCCTGACCCCTTTCCTATCTGTCTCTTTTTTTTGTTCTGTTAGTTTAACTTTAATTCTTTCTTAGGCTTATTTATTTTGTTTTCTGTCTCACTTTTTCTAATGTCGATTTAACTTTTCACGTCATGCTTATATCATTCAGCAGTTAACTTTATATTGAACATATTCGATATATTTTTATGTCAATACGTAAAGTAAAACTAATTGAGAAAAATAAAACTCTGAACATAGCAGTCTGGATCCCAGGGGGCTAGTAACTACAATTTTGAGGAGTATTTTGTACTTTTACTCCACTACATGTCAGAGGCAAATATTGTACCTTTACTCAACTAAAGATTATTTGAATAAATTGATTTTGAAATAAACACTTAATCTACAAGCTCACAGTGAGTTGCATCTTGTGAGGTTGTAGATCTATTAACAGATTGTGTGTACACATTGAACTTGTGAGTACTTATTTTGATGTACCAGACTATTACTATTAATTACTGTAACTGAGTATTTCTAGATTGTGGTATTGGTATTGATACTTAAGTAAAGAATGTGAGTACTTCTCACATAAGTAACAATAAGTATGTACATTTACTCAAGTCCTGTACTTAAGTACAATTTTGAAGTATTTTTACTTCACTGGAGTAATACTAGGTCGAAATGACCCCACCAGTATAGTATTTGAGAAATAGAAACAAGGAATAATTTTAGTGGTTATCACAAGAAAATGGTGTATTCATTGGTGTTCCTGAGTGCCAGCATGAAGTTAAAGGGGAAAACCACCCATTTTCAACATTTTACTATGTCATAAATATACCTTAGAGCTGTTGTGTGTAAATAATAAAAAAAAGTCCCCCCATTCTGTGTTTCCTAGAACTGTAATTATGACAAAAATCTTTTTCAGACCTCTAGTTCTAGGAAACACAGAATGGGGGAGCTTTTTTATTATTTCCACACAACAGCTCTAAGGTATATTAATGACATAGTAAAATGTTGAAAATGAGTGGAATGCCCCTTTAAGTGTATAGTTGTCCATGCTTGCATAGAGGAACACTAATGAACAGACCACAACAGACCCAAAATAGACCTTTTTCACAGCAGACATTTTGACCTGCCATAGAAGAGTGTATTACCTAAAGCTATATTTAATCTGACATGTCAAAATGGCTGCAGTGAATGGCTTATTTAAACTAATTAAAATTTGGTTCAATTACGGTCTTTGGAAAATGTTTTTTCATGTGCATAATTGAGATGTTAGATGGTGATAATAAAAATCATGTGCAGTACATACAGCATTCCATTTGGTGTCTATTCAACATCAAAGCAAGTATTGTAAAAGTCTTTTATTAGATGTTTTTTATTTCAAGGCTGGGAAGTCAACCGAGGGGAAGATCTCTACTTCAAGTCCTTAAGAGAGGGCAATTTATATTAAAAATATTGGCATTCTACATTGTATTTGGCTTCCACCAACACTCACCCTTATGCCTAATATTATACTCTGTCGTACGACGGTGATGCAACGTGTTGTTAGCTTGAAGATCTGTTTTTGTCAGCAAGTGACACTGTCATGCGATGGAGTATAAACTGAGCTTTACAGTCCGTCTATTTTAATATGGCCATTCCAACACTTCTACAATTTATCTATCAAACTATCTTCCAAAAAAACAAAAAAAATAAAAGTCAGCCCTTCAGAATTTGCCTCCAAAGTCAAATTAGTAGATTTTTTAAAGAACCTGGTGTTTCTATTTAAGACTGCAGTCTTTCTGTTTCCTGTGCAGTGTTTGTGAACAGTTTGTGCCTCGGTTTCAGGATGAAAGTATGTGTCAGTCCCGTTCACATAAAAACAGAATGCATATGAACAATTTGAGTTTAAAAAACAAATTTGATCCAAGAGGGGGGAGAACTTCCGTTTTTTAAATCCCAGTCCTCTTGCGTTGCTTGGTATTGGTATGGATAAAGATAGAGATAAAGAGAGGGGGGAGAGAGAGAGAGAGAGAGAGAGAAGCAGAGACAGAAACAGGCAGGTGTATGGTCCAGAGTTTAGAGAAGGGATCAGCTGTCTGAGCTACACTGGCCAAGAGGGCTGATGGGGAAAAGTTCCAGAGGATCGCAGGCGGAGGGGAGAAAAACATGTGCTAGACCATCACAGGAAAGACTAGGACTTCTTGGCATCCTGTGTGTTGCGTTTCTTGAGGTCACTTAGGTCCACTGGTGTGAAAGCTGCAAGAACAGACAGAGAGTTAAGACAGTGTTATTGTATTGGGTTTGATCATTGCTAGTCGGAATCACACGTCAATATGTCTCTAGGTTTTTCCAAAGAAAAGGTCTAAGGACATCTCACTTTGGCTGGGCTGTAACAGAAGTCCACAGTTGCTACGTGGTTGGTCTATTCATGGCTGTCTCTCTAACCACTTTTCAAAAATTGTGACTCAGAAATGTTATATTTATATCTAATGGAGTGGTTATCATGAGACTAGATCACTGCTAAGCCTGTGTTCAGACAGCTACCAACTTGTCAGTTGCTGAACTTGGTGACACGTCGAAGGCAGGGTAAGAGCTGTTTCAAGTCATTGCAGATTAAGGTGTTTCAGAGTCAGACTTAATGAGCAGACTTCATGGTGGTCAGATTACATACAGTCTGCCAAAAGAAATCAAACATGCTATTTGCTCTATTTCGTCAGCCAACAAGGAGTGGACGGTGGGCTAACAAAGTCAGTGCTCATGAGCCCGTTACACTGAAGGATAATTACCGCTGACTGTTGACCATGACTGGTTCCAGTTGCCGATCTGCTATATCGGGTTTAAAATCGGGGGATTTCTGGTCAAGTGAAGTGAGACATAAGCTGTAACTGTCAGGCACTTACAATGTAGGTTAGGATTTGGGTTCTTTTCAACATATTCCTGTGGTCCACGGTCATTGCGTTCGCTGTTTTGTGTTGATCTCATGTCTCGGAGAACACACTGCCAAGCTGTGAAGGAGGACAACAGAGACAACATTAAATCTGCTTTTCATCCCCTTTCAGGAGTCTCATCCGGCATCCTGTGCTGAGAATCGTGTGTGTGGCCAAAATGCTGAATGTATTGGTAAAAAAGGTATGCTAGTGATATTTGCTTTCTTACAGGCAAGAGGTCTTATACACAATTTTATTTGTGTCGCATGTTTCATCAATGGAGTTACACCATCTATCACACTCAATAAAACTAAAATAAAGTGTATCTACACTGAAAACTATATAACCACCAGAAAATAAACCAGCTAATATTGTATGAAGAAAAGACAAAGTAAAATGACGGTTTGGTTAAACCTATGCCAGCAGTATCTGAGGTTTCACTTACTATCATGGATAAAGCGCACATTCTCTTCATGTGCAGGAGTGAAGAGCTCCCCACTGTTAGTAGGGGACCGGGGACTGGAAGTCCGTTTATAACTGTTCACCATCCTGGGAGCAGATGAGCTTCACAAACATGAGAACAGCAGAGATTAACGGCTAAAAGCATTGTAAATACAAGGGAGTGAAGGGTATATGCCACTTTTTTTTGCAGAGAAAGTACTCCAAATGCTTGATTTTCAATTACTTAATTATGTGGACAAAAATAATACATTGCCATTTTGAAAGATTATTACAGTTGCATTTTCATGTAAACTTCAAAGACAAAAAAACAGAAAAATGCCTCAATAGTCAAATGTGCACAGCAGTAGTCATTTAAACCACAAAGTGCTCCTCTTTATTTGAGTAGAACTAGACAATTAGTCATGGGTGATACATTATTTATGTGTTTACAGAAGCTAAACATAGGAATCTCATTCTTTCAATTATTGGATTTCAACTGTAATTACAACAGATTAAAATTGTATTCTCAGACTGCGTGAAATCCAATAATTGATATCATTATTAGTCCAATTTGGAAAAGTAAAATAACGTATTAGTGCTTGTTATATGCAGGATGATACTAAGTACTTAAATCTCGAATCTAAAGTAACATAACATAACACCACAATATTGTGACACCATTACGTATAGCCATCAACTGTCCTCAGACCTGGTCATTCTGTTTGCAGTCTGCACTTGCTCTTTGCTCCTCTGTGGCGAATGGATACTGGACAGGAAGTTTCCAAACGTTTTCTGTTGGATAAGAATGGATAATAGAACATTTAAAGTTAAAGTATGATTATTAGGCTAAACATCAACACCACCAACTTAGTTCAATTACACAGTTGTTTAGCGGGTACATTTTATTCTGTGATTATCAAGCCCCTTTGTTCTGAGAAGATCATTAAGTAAGTAATATAGTAATTTTATAGTCATTAACTAGTAGTTTTAATGCTGGGGTCCAGGGACCAGCAGGTGTCAATGAGTACTGGTATATCATTTCCGTATCGTATTTCCTAGTGAAACAGGGGTTGTATGCATCTCAGCGATGGGGCAGGATTGAACTGCACTGGAGCTTTGAACATCCAGATGCAATTCAGAGGTAAACGTCTTGTATCTGGTTATGATGAGCTCTGATTTCGGCCATCGAAAAGTACGATGACCCACCTGGCACGTAGATGTCACGTCGGCAGTGATTAATCAAGTATTCAGAAACATATTTTTGTATGTTTTTTGTGTAAGTGTGTTTAGTAGAGATGCACAGATACCATCTTTCCCTTCCCAATACCGATTCTGTTAGTAATTGATAGTTAGTAAAATAATACAGTACGAGTATAAAACAGTTGTTCAACATCAACTGAAGCATTCAAAATGACTAAGTGAAATATCATGTGATAAATTAGGTGGTATCCGAATGGACTGGCATTCTCACAGATACCAGCATCTCAATATTTGCCATTGACAATGAACTGAGAAATGACATTAAACGCCATTGACATTGAAGGGAACATTGTCATATGTAAACGAACAAATCATCATTCAAGATACAGTACCACCCTGGTGTCTAGCATAATGCATCGTATTTTTGATAGACAGGTGCATATCATCATGATATTGGTTAGCCCCTTTCGGAACCCTCGGTTAGCTTTTCTGAATTTTGGACGCGCTACCCTAGGGTCCCTGACAGCTTATTCCGCCCTCCATGGGATGCAGATTTACATACCCTCTGTTCGGCGGCGCCGTTTGAGTGTTGGTGAGATGTTTCAAAGATGCATAACACAGCTATAGGAGACAACGGAAACGTGTACGAAACCGCATTAACCACCGATGCCTTTTTTTTAAAATTTTGCTTCGCTGAACTTCTCTCTCCTCTCTCTTCCTTGACTTCCTTGTTGACTTCCCATTGTACCGCCTCCCGAACGGCGACTGGCTAGCTGCACGTCCTAGTTACTGCCTCTGATTGGCCGACCGCGTGCATGCAGGATGTTTATAACATAGACATATAAAGGTAGACGCCCCTTTCGGCTCTGGAGCGTATGTGCTCAAGGGAGGGCAAAAAAATCCTGAGATTCCTTGCGAAGCCCTGCGAAAGCATGAGTGTGCGTCACAGAGTGCATGTTCAGGTCTGATAAGACCCGGAAAAGATGCGCTGTGATTGGCCAGTAGCCACTTGAGTGGCAGCGTGACGTAGTGTGCCGTCCACTCTTCCGGTGTACCAGTGTAAATTCTTCCGCCCTCCCGTCAACACACATGGCATCTATTTTTTTAATATCTATGGTTTATAATGCTGTTGTGTCTTGGGAGGCGGAACATGGGATGTGAGGAAGAGAGAATTTCAGAGAAGCCAAAACTTTAAAAAAAAGTTTAAAAAATACTTAACGGCATCGGCGGTTAATGCGGTTTCGTACACGTTTCCATTGTCTCCTATAGCTGTGTTATGCATCTTTGAAACATCTCACCAACACTCAAGTGGCGCCGCCACTCTCCGTGAACAGAGGGTAATCTGCATCCCATGGAGGGCGGAATAAGCTGTCAGGGACCCTAGGGTAGCGCGTCCAAAATTCAGAAAAGCTAACCGAGGGTCCCGAAAGGGGCTAGATATTGGTTAACTTTAAATTGGTGGTAGTAGTAGTACCTGCTGATCTAAGAAAATATATATATATTTTTTTTGCATCCATCTACTGTTAACTATGTACTTATTATGACCACCTCTAAAGGTGGAATGACCATACTTTCCCTTTCAGCTGGCCTTTAACCACTAATATTAACCAAGGGTCCAAGGGATGGTATAGACTATAGACAATATCATATTTAATCAATAGCAAAGGCAATGTTCCTTGGGGCAAAGTCAAATCTTAGCTAATTGTGCGAGCATGACTTTAACATAGTTTAAAAATACCTGTTTAAAAACAACACACCGCGTATGAGCAGTTGAGCACCAACCCCGAACGCAAAGCTGCGAATCTAGAGGGCTTTGTTTACGTTTAGGCTAACATTAGCATTGTTAGCAACAGGCAATATAGCCAGACAACAATAATAACAAAACATAACTATGATCCGAGGATGGTCGTTGACACTTAGTCTAAACCACAGAGAAATACCAGCTGATTTTGAGTGTGTGTTTTTTACGTGTTGACATCGCTATCCCACTGTAATATGGATTAATAGCCGGGCTAACACAACGTTAGCTAGATGCTAACAGACCATTGACGTGCGAGTACACTGATGTCTTATCGAGGCTAGCATCATTTAACTCTGATATTTACTAGAGGGAGGTGACTGGCCTTAAACGAACCATGCACTGCATTCATAATGTCAAACAGTGTTTACAATTATAAGCTATTGCGCAAACCTTTTCTTTGATGTGTTTTTCTTTTTCTTTCCTTATGCAGACAAAGGTGTGTACGCTGTACACGGGCTGTCCAAGGCCTGGCTAAAAAGTAAAACGTTGCCAATGCCAACCAATCATTTCCGGGCAGGCAAAAGAAACGGAAGTGAAAGAACTCTTCTGTTTTTGTTTGTTTGTTTATTAATTCGACATACTTTTATTTTATTGTGTTGGGTACAGTTCAAGGAATGTACAGGTCAATTAAAAATCTGCTAAGAGGATACAACCAGAAAAATTACTATTACAGACTTTACACAAGGGTTTGATTGATTGAAGCCGAATCTGGGTTGTACATGCTGATTTGTTGAACTCCCTCTGGTGTTGTGGGTATGAACTTCGTTGATGGACTAAACATCCAAGGCTGAGAGTGAGAAAATGACAGCCAGGAGAAGGAGGCTGGTCGGTGTCAGTGATACTGGGAGGAATTGAGTTGTGCTTGAAATGTACTGTAAATCTCCAATCTGTTAATAAATGCATCAATCAACCAATCAATCAAGTACTGGCCAGCTAGCCAGAGTATGGAGATGGAGTGGAGACGCCCTGGACGGAGGGCTCATCATGAATAGCCATCAACATGCCAACTGACTCAGTAAGTATGAGGTTGGAAATGCAGCTTAGTTCAGAGGAGTGAAGTTTAGTTGAATAGAGTTACAAAAGCTTTGTGTGACTGTGATGCAGTAAAGTGAGGAAAAACAACAACATTACAACAATTAAACAAAGCTGTGATGTGACCATCTCAGATTTAAAGATGGAGTGCCATGATTTCTTTCCACCCTAAAACATGATCATCAGGTCTTATTGTTATATAAGGAGGAAGAATTTTTAAATGGAGGAAGAAGTCGTTAAAATGTCATTTTTATGTGTGCATGCCCACCAGTTCATTAAGTATGCCTGGTTTGCCTGGTGGGTGGTGATGGGTGGTGATCCACCTGTACTGAAGCCATACCCACAGCTGTTGTTGTATGATAAAGGGGGAGGGGCTGATAGTGTGATGTCACTATATTACAATTTTTTTTCATTGGCACGTTTGACTGAAACCCTAAATACAAAGTGAAGACATCATTCATTGCACATAACAACCACACCAAGGGGTCTAATGAAGTACTATCACCTCTTAAACACATGAAAAATTGGAAAAAGTACAAAAATCACGGCACTCCATCTTTAAGATGAGATGAAAAGAAAGACTTAACTAGTCTAAATCAACCCATTTCAACCAACTATAATGAGTAAAATATTCAATCATTTAAATGCAATGTGGTTGTTCAACTTGAGTTGGCTCCCACGTGTCAGTTTTCTCCCCACCAGTTGGGTGCCTGACTGACACAGTGCCCTGCCAGCTTCATCCTCTCTGACCTTGTCTAATAATCTAAAAGATTGTAGACCAGCTATTTTCACTATTTGTTATGTGTTTAAAATGGGTTCACGACCCAAAAATGCATCCTGATTTATTGTTTGGGAAACAGACTATTTCTGTGGGCTTTGATTTTACCCTGGCACTCCCATATGTTCTATGACTCTGGGATGCCATCTAGAGGACATACACAGGACAGCTTTCTCAGGCCTGAGCTCAGAAATTAGTAATTTTCATGGCCTGCCTTAGCCTGGTTCCAGCCCATAGGCCCAATTCCAATGTACGCCCTCAAGCCCTAAACCCTGCAGCTGCTAAGTGCTTGAGGTTGAGGGCTCCAAATTGTAGTGAAAGCAATGGGACAGCACTTTGAAGATGAGTCTGTCATTCATGACACTTAACATCACTTTTAAAACTCTTACTGTCCTTATTTACAGTCAGTGCTTAGTCTAAACATATACAGAGGTAACATCGAAAAGGTGTAGGCTGAAGCTGAGGCTTTATTATAGAGCGCCGAAGTCCTGATGTCACTCGCTCATCCCCTGGTTCACAGAAGTAATTTCTCTATGGAGAATAACATGGGGTCATCTTAAAATCGTTTCATATAAGCATTGTGGTCCAAAAATAAACAAGCTGTCTCTGCGTTATTGTCGGGGAGGTGTCTGTATCGTTTGCGACAGTCAGACTGACTGACTGACTGACTGACTGACTGACTGACTGACTGACAGAAGTAGTTCATAATAAATCGGATAGGCAGTGATGGGTTTAGGGGCCTTTGGGCTCTGGCACAAAGTAGGCATAGACGTTTCATATTGATAAAATATGTCTTTATTTATGAAAACATGTACAAAAATAATTCTTAAAGAAGCACTTATAAGACTTTTCATCGCAGACATCTCTTATAGTTGCAGCACACACCGTTTCTCATAAAGAACATAACAGCAATACCCAGGAGGGGAAATGGCAGCATGGCAATACAAATGCATATGATTGATTTCAGGCCTACCAATGAAGTAGCTATTTAGTTATTCCTCGCTCTGCCCAGCAGTGAGGCCGCTAACTCTTCAAGTATGACGCGTCAATCTACCTTCAATATGTATTCCATTTGAACTATCATGTGAAAGGACTTGGTTTCAAAAGGCATCCTTAAAAACCTAGTGCTTGATTTGAAAGGTTGATATAAGAAATATATGATACTGTACATCTGATAAAATGCTTGAATTCAACAGTGCATGAGATTAATTCACAGAAAAAAAATTGTATATACAGTATATACATATTTTATGTATATATATATTATATATCATGTTTTTACTTGATTACGTTCCTCATTTCTCATGGAATCAATATTAAGACCGGCACCACAGATGTCCCCTCTCCCCTGTTGTATCGGCAGATTGAGTTGAGGTGAAAATCTCAATGGTTTACTGCCAATGAACACATTGGCAGTAAAGTCATGTGAGGGGGAAAAAAATAACAGCTTTAAATAAGTGAAGCTTCAGAAAGACAAAGTCATCTTTACAAAGCATAGCCCAAAAGTCATGGTTATGGTTACAAAACAAAGACAGGAGAAAGTAATTATTTGTATCACCCCCGATTAAAATAACAACAAAACAAAACAGTTATTTCTGGAGCAGAGGCGTGGTCCGAGCACTGGCTATCTTTCCCACCTGGCACAAATCCTCAGTATTAATTAAACTCTGAGAGGGTAAAACCAAATGGTCCATTTTGGTTACATTTGCACCCTCTCAGAGTTACAGTACAGAGTACAAACTGATACATTAACAGTGAGGATTTCACTGTGGAAGGCACTGTATGGTGCACAACATATTGTATGTTTAGCAGTCTCAAATGGCAGTTCAGTTCACCCTGTGCATTCTTTCACACTGAGCTCTCACAGGTCTGTGTGCTCAGGCACAGATGCCGGTCTCAATTTCTCAAATAGTTTGGCCAGATCTTTGCATTCTGGGTCAATGAGGTCTCCTGGTTTCTCCCCACCCTCATTCTCTGCCTCTGTACTGGCTCCCCTGACAAGCAGGTATCTATGTGGGGAATACAAATAGAAAGATATTGTTAAAATACCTACAACACAAAAAAATAATAGTCCCTCTCATACACTTTTTTGTACTGTAATGATTTCAATTTAATTGAGTTTTAGTGAAAATAAACTATGCTCCTCATTTAGCTGGCAAAATAAAATCACTGAAGAATGTCATAGTTTGTCAATCATGTGGCACAACTCAATGTAGAGGCTACATTGATTTTGACCTGCAACAAAGCATGCAATGTAAGAGTAAGTAGCCGGCTTGATGTACAAGTACATCACCCAGCCATGATGTTCAAGTACTCCCCCTGGACATGATGTTTGTATATCGCCAGGACTTACCCCCAATCTAACCCTTGGCCTATTCATACTCCATTTTTAGGTGATAAGATGACCACCGAAAACTACAACATGACGTCACGCCGCAGTGGTAAGAGACTCAACACTCACCCAAACACTCTGTTTTTACTAAAACTACAACATGACTTCACTGAGCCGCGGTCGTAAGCAACTCAACACTCACCCAAACACATCTCTCTGTTTTTACTAAGGTCACCTAAAATTGGAGTATGAATAGGCCTTGAGTCTATAGGCCAAGCATAAAGGCATTGATTGGGTCCCATTATTCTAGTGGTATATGACCCAGTCCGGGGAATTGAACCCAGACCTCCCAATATCAGGACCAACACTAACCACAATGCCACTGAGGTGTTAACTTGCAAAGCTCTTTATACCTATATATGCCTAGACATGTAACTGCATTTCATGAGTTTGACCACTCATATGAGCTTTACAATGTACTTCACATACACTGATGCAACCTGCTCATGGGGAGCATAGTGGTTCAGTGTCTTGCTTAAGGACACTATGACAGTATGACACTCAGCCAGGAGAGCTGGGGATCAAACCAATAAGCTCCATCTCCCAAGCCACTGTACAGTTGGAGGCCATCGATATTGTCCTTTTCTTTTTGCTGAGGTTTGCGTGATCTGCGCAAAAGGACAGTTAACCCATTTTGGGCGGGAACCCCTTTTGGTGTTTTAAACATTATGTTATAATTTAGCTATTGGAAAATAGCAGATCTACAAGCTCATAGCGCGCCACCGAGTGGCGCGCTACGAGCTTGTAGGTCTGCTATTTTTGAAAAATCGTGAAAATATTTATTTCAGAAAACTGAAGGATTTAGAAGGATTTTTTTTTAAATTTTGAGGTCAGGCCTAAATGGGTCAAATGATAAGGGACAATATCGGTGGCACCCAACTGTATGTAGCTCTACAAATATGTCTGTACGCTGTACATGTGGCAAAGCGTTAAATTGAGCATATTCATACTGCATGTTGATAAATTGCAAATCAACTACTACACTATTGAAAATGGCATGAATGTCAAATTAAATATACTGACTGAACATCTGATATTATATTAGATCCTATTATCTCATATACAACAACTTCTATGAAATACCTTTGTCCTTTGTACATGTTCATGAAACCATTTGTTACATTTTAAAATAATATCCTACCACCGTTTATGTTTAGAGTCAAAGTGGCAGCAGGTGATTCAGTCAGACTTAAATTATATTTGTGTAAATAGTACTAGGCTAGTAGCTTGTCTGATGATATATTTGTACTGTGTACTGTGAAGATAATATAACTTTTAATATTATAGTGTCCTGATTTGAATTGCTCAGTTTCGTTTGTTTTTTTGTTTTTAATGTTTTTTTTGTGGCTTTCGCCTTTATTTTATATTTTTTATAGAGGGACAGACAATAGGCTGACAGGAAATGGGGGAGAGACATGCAGTAAGGGCCGTCGGGATCGGGAGTCGAACCCGCGGCACACTGCCAGGCTCTGGCTACCGGCCAAGGTCCCTGGACCGCTGAGCCACGGCCCAGGCCGAATTGCTCTGTGTTGATACTTGATATCTGTGACCTTATGTCGGAGATCTTACTTACTTACTTACTTATTTACTTACTTACTTACTTACTTACTTACTTACTTACTTACTTACTTACTTACTTACTAATTACAATATAGTCACTTTTGGTGAGTGACACCTTCACGTGACAAAGTAGGCAATTATACTTAAGTGCATGTAATATACAGAGCAAGCATATTCAGTAAGTAGATAAAGTAAAGTTGTTGATTAGTTGTTCAAACTATAATTCACTAATGTACCGTCAATGTGTGCTGCATCTTTCGTTCACGTAATGTAAACTACATTCCAATGAGAAGGACAGCACTCACACAAGCATGTCTTTAGATTTCATTAATGGCACAGGCAGTGCCCGTCAAATCTAAAGAGCGGGCTGAATTGAAAAAGTAGCTGACCTAGCAATGTCTGGATAGCCATCGCTGCAGGCCATGTGAAGAGGCGTCCAGCCGTCCTCATCTCTCTGGTGAACATCTGCTCCGTGTCTTATCAGCAATTTGACCACCTCCAGGTTGCCTGTCAGCACAGCCTCATGGAGTGCTGCCATACCTAGTGCGTGCACACACACACACACACACACACACGCACGCACGCACGCACGCACGCACGCACGCACGCACGCACATACGCATGCACGAGCACACACGCGCACACACACACACACACACACACACACACACACACACACACACACACACACACACACACACACACACACACACACACACACACACACACACACACACACACACACACACACACACACACACACACACCTTGTTAGGCCTATGATAGTTTCATGTCTTTTCTGTGTTTCTTCCATTCCCTGAGTGGTCAAACACTGCTTTGAAAAGGTTGGTGGGCCTTGAAGACAACAGATTGAACTCACCTGAATGGAAGACCGTATCCACACGAACCTTCCTCGCCCTCATGAACCGTCCAATCTGCTCTGTGTCTCCACGCCTGACAATGTCCTGGAAGATGATCTCATTGGAGAAGTGCACGGCTCGCTTTGGAGGCGCTTGAACGGGTACTATTATAGGCGCTATTACAGGTGCACAAGTCTCCTTCGCACCTGATTGTCGTGTCGAACTGTATCGCGATCCTTTGCTGTATGAGGGGATGTACGACGTCGATGTGGACTTGTATGGAGCCGTGTAATGTGATGATGATGAAGATGATGATGATGATACTGTTGGTGGGCTGTGGTATGATGGGGTATAGCTTGTCGGGGAGTACTTTGCTACGGGGGAGTACTTTGCTACGGAGGAGTACGTGGATGAGTAGTTGGTTGGTGTGTAGTGCGTACTAGGAGTGTACTGGCTAGTGGTGTAGTGTGTCGGCGTCGACGGCGTGTACTGTGAAGCTCGGGTGTACGCCGACGCCGGTACATGGTAGCTGTACTTCATCCCTGTTGTGGAAGCCACAATGCCTCCCCCTGTATGCTGTCAGCCCAGGAGGAGGGACGGAACAAATCCACACGCCAAAATCCAGCCAAAGAAACAAATATCCTTTATTTCCTGTGGCCTTCTACACACTCTTGGTGTCTTTTCTTCACTGAATTCTCTCTTATCCTTTTGGTTCCCAACTTGAGTAGCTCCTGTGACAGCCTCTTCAGTAGACGGTGCACACTTTCCAAAAGCCTTGCCTCCACTTCACTCTGTGTATCATAATCCCTTTTTATCACATATTATTTTGTATTCCGATCCTTCCACTTGTATCTCTTGTGTTGTTTCTCCCGTCTACATTTGAAACTGCATTTGCACACAGTCACTTTGCCTTGACACACGGTTCAGTAGTTGTCTGAGGGGGCCGTTCAGAGAGGGTCCCTATATATCCACTGGTGGGCTATTTTAGGGCCAAATATCGAGTGACTTGAGCTTAGAGATGAGTGGCCCCTGACCAGCCCCTCCCACGTTATGCTCACATGCTCATTCGTTTCCCTCCCACCCCCATGGCCCATAAAACCTATTGACAACCATAAGCAGAGGAATTGACCCAAACACATGCTTAAAGGGGAAAAACACCCATTTTCAACATTTTACTATGTCATTAATATACCTTAGAGCTGTTGTGTGGAAATAATCAAAAAGTCCCCCCATTTTGTGTTTCCTAGAACTGTAATTATGAAAAAAATCATTAACATGGTGAAACACATCTTGATGACATCATCAAGATGTGTTTCACCATGTTCATGATTTTTTTCAGACCTCTAGTTCTAGGAAACACAGAATGGGGGAACTTTTTTATTATTTCCACACAACAGCTCTAAGGTACATTAATGACATAGTAAAATGTTGAAAATGAGTGGAATGCCCCTTTAAGTTGTCTAATAATGCCACATATATATATAGAAACATCTAATCAATATTAAATACCCTTGACATCTGAGTGAAATAAAAGGATTTCAGTGCTTCAAATGATTGTTTGTCCAAGGCTTGAATGGATCTGAGGCATTTCCTAATTGTGGAGCGTGATAGGGAACAGCATGGGTCATAGTGTGTGTGAGAGTCACATGTTTCTGAACGATTGATTTATCTATAAATAAACTTCAGTATGACATCAGTAGGAGTTTTTAGAATATGCAGTTGATTTGTTGCCACAATTCTTAAGCCAGAGCGAACTCACATTTGATTTCCAGAAAACAGTTCATTCACAACGTTTCAACATTTAGGCTAATGTTACTGCCATCTGTTCGTGGCGGTGAATCACTGTGTGCTTATGTCATTAATGTTGTTTTTTCGTGAGGTCTACATAGACATGGTCGTAATTCACATGGAAAATGTTCTGAACTTGCCCTTTATCAGAACAAACCCATATAGACAAATAGAGTCCAGCTATATAGAGGATGTTAAGTGTGGGAGTGTGATCTTTGCCAACTGTCATGTGACTCATGTCAAAGGGCCATAAATCTAACTTCTAAATTTAACCATACTCTCTACACGGCATTAAAAAGTCACATGGTTTTGGTAATCACATATCCAGCCCTTAAATAGGGATAATATTTTGTCAAACACTTGAAATGAAAACATGCATATTGACTTAATGAACAGCGGCAATATTATCAGTGAGTACCACACATTGTACCCGTAGCATTGTGCTGGTAGCACCAGCTGTCCCTAGACAGACTGTAGAACTGGATCTATCCAGGATCTTCAAGACTTTGCATGTGGACTTGGAGACATTTCACAGTAGCTTCCAGCATGGCCCTCATCCACTGGTTTTCTCTTACTAACACTCATAAAGATGCTGCTATGCCATGAGGGGAATTAAACCCTGTGGAGGAAGTTCAGGAACCAGGCTTTATTTATCTCGCAGTGATGCTAATTCTTAATTGAGCCCTAACTCTGTATATTTGACCTATCTGCTTTTCAGTTTTTTTCAGTTTCTTTTTCAGTCAAACAAACTGATCAAGTCTGCTTCAAAATGCCAAGGTTTATGCTATCACTTGACAGCTTGCCTTTTGAGTAACTACAAACATTAACAAGTTGTTAAAATTTCCTTGCTTTTGGAGCATGCATTTAATGAACCATATTGATCTGGATATTAGCACAACCCCAGTTGCCCAAGTTATGTCACATCTAAAGTGTAAATGATCAGTGAATTCCTGTTACGGTCAGACTGATCCCAGCTGTTGCTGGTTCCTTCAGCACATTTATGTTGCACCACTATAGGCGTCTGTAGATAGGCGGGAGCTCATGTCTAGACAAATTGAGGTGACAGTAATTGAATGTTCGCGGCTCGAGGATGAGACCTTTTAAAGCAACTATCGAGTTCCACAGTCTCTTATATGCTGGGTGGGGGTGCGTGGGTGGTAGTGGCCCTTTGCGGTGGCTGATAATATCCCTTCGTAGTTTTCCCTCCTTTGTGTCCACAACAGCACCTCCTTCCATGTCCAGCAGAGACCAGTGGAAAATGTTTGTTTGCCGCACGCCGATGTTACTCTTGGATACGTGCCATTAACACGTATCTCACGTGTTCCATGTGCCCACGCGTCGCGGCCTATACGCATAGCTGATGGCTTATGGCTATGTATAGGCGCAGCTTGCAACCCCCAACCTGCTCTTTAGGATGCATGTCACACCCTGTCAAATGACCTAGAAGCCCCTGTGTGTTTAAATATTCAGGTGAGAACAACATTATTGCCACAAGACCCTGACAGAAAGGACGCTTATTCCAAAGTTTCACGTTTCACTGCTTAAGCCTTTGTCGTACAAGCTCATAGCGTGTCGACACATTGTGAGCTTGTAGATCTGCTATTTTTGGTGCACGACACGGACGTACAACAGAGCATAAATGAAGCATTAACAGAGTTATTTGCTCCTTGGTTCAGCTATAAACCTGTGTTGCTATGTGAGCTGACTAGTGGGTAAATATGGCCTCAAAGTATG
The DNA here is from genome assembly GCF_951216825.1 of Electrona antarctica. Lineage (NCBI taxonomy): Eukaryota > Metazoa > Chordata > Actinopteri > Myctophiformes > Myctophidae > Electrona > Electrona antarctica. The sequence goes on along the minus strand of NC_136795.1, from coordinate 15,116,857 downwards.
TCTTACTGGAGTATGTCTTACTGGAAAGGAGCTTATGTAGGTTTTAATAAACACTTAACACACCACTATGTGTTTGGGCTCATGTGGTAGAAAGTAATCCAGGTGGTCATCCTCAAGGCATCCTCAACAGGAGAAGGAAAGCTATACTTAATTCATACTTTATTTCATGACCCAGTTGCTCAACATAAATGTATGATTTATGATGTTGTCGATGTGTCAACCACATCATCTCAATGTCCTCTGTCTGTTCCATTCAAGACCTGTATTGCATGGCTGTCGACTCTTCATCTCTGCCCTCTGTTTCCTGCCTCTCTACTATCCAATTGAAATAATGCAAAACAACAATAAGAAGAAGAATGAAAGAAGAATAAAACTAACAAACTGGTCACGACAACCTTTTCAGTTTTACATGCTGCAACATGACATATTTCAGCCATATATGGCCCGATAGTCGATAACGGCCCAACATGAACCCAAAGTCAAAAGATCGTCCTGTTATCAACAACATGTCACTGGAGCTTATCCGTAGGCTGTTTACAAACCACACAGCTATGGATTGCTTAACTCTATTGTTGACTGACTCATGTGATTATGTGAGACATGTTAGTGGTTTCATGTCCTAAAAATAAGTTGCATCAAATGCGGTTATGTTTTGTTTTATTTTCATCGCTTGTGATAGATTGTAGCAAAAAACAAAAACAGTTCAATGTGTATTCCACTCACAGGATAGTGAGTTGGACGCATAATCTTAATGTCTCATGGTTCAATTCTGTCTGGGGAGATACATGTCCTTAGCTCCCTGGTGGTGATGTCATACACCCCTCCCCCTTCTCTCTAGCTCGCTCTGTCTGTCTGTCTGTCTGTCTGTCTGTCTGTCTGTCTGTCTGTCTGTCTGTCTGTCTGTCTGTCTGTCTGTCTGTCTGTCTGTCTGTCTGTCTGTCTGTCTGTCTGTCTGTCTGTCTGTCTGTCTGTCTGTCTGTCTGTCTGTCAGTCAGTCAGTCAGCCCGGGATCGAACTGGGAACCTCATGGTCCCCATCCGACTGCTCTACCGGCCACTCTACCCCTGATCCACTGCCGCCCCAGTAAATGTAATATGTCAACCACTTTGGGAGTTACACACTCTGCGGTGTGCAGACTTTATTTCCCTTCCCAGTTCCTTTGACTGACACATCTTTCTCCTTCAGTTCACATACATATAGTTCCGCAGCTCAACCTGGATTTATAAAGAGGGCTCGGCACACCTTCTGCCAAACCAGCACATTGTATTATACAAAACGCTGCTGCTTCTGTCCCACCCCTCTGCGCGTGGCTTTGTGAGCCTCTTCCCAGAAAGTGCTCCGAACCGAGACCTCCATGGGGGACTTTCCTGGGGTGATTGCCAGGCAGCATACTCTAATACGAGAACACACCTCGACTACTGGACAGTAAACACCACAGACCTGCTAGTCTGTCGGTGTGGATCTCACCAAGAGCCCAGTGGGAGATACACGCTCGGGCCGAGGATGATCCGGTGACAGCACGCGTATACCGGGCTAAAAGGAAGAAAGGCCTAGAGCCAAAATCTAAATCAGGAGCTAGTAATCCTCAGTGGGATGTAGAGAGAGAGGGATAGAGGGAGATGGAGAGAGAGACACTATGATGCCAGCAGGAGGTCAAGCAGTGCAGGAGGTCAAGCAGCCAGTACAGGTCAAGCAGCCCTGTAGAGACGCATCCATGTAGGGACACTAATGATAAGATGACCTCAGATCAGGACGTTCCGCTGCTCTGACCCACAGCTATTGACCCATGCTTGTTGTGACCCAAGCCAATGTAGGCCTACTATTTAACCAATTAAGCCCTCTACACAGTATATACAGTACAATCTACAAGCTCATGTGGTGACAACTTACTTACTGAGAATATCTTTGCCTAAATAATGGCATGACCAAAATAGTAATATAATTTGAATAATAATGAGTTGGCAATTCATTGTTTGACAGCTGACAACAGCCATGCTTTTAGTAATTAAAAGTGCACTGACAAACAAACAAAATGTTTTGATCAAACTCAAGCTCCTGCTTCAGGCAAACTAATGTTTTTGTAAAGTTTTTCAAGGCACAATTTAACAAAGCCTGCTCTTAATATTTAATAAACAAATGCATGCAACACATACTGTTACCAGCGTAAACAACACATGATTAGAACATTTATTTATTTTCCATTACTTGGCTCATGCAATTGCATAATGTTGCCATACACGATAGCGTGGCCCAACAGTTGTGTGATCAAATCCTGGGTACCTATACACCTAGTAGAGCAGCTATAGCTAGTGGAGTGAAAATCATAACAGCTGCTGGTGGATGATAGAGATTACACAGATATAAAGGGAGTTAGCCCAGTATGGCTTTGAGCATAAATAATATAACAATGCTGCTGCTGTCTCCTTAGGCTTAAATGGGCATACCAGCCTTTTAGATATGACGTGGATCCTTCGCCACTCTTATTTTGATACAATTTGATTCCTTCCTTCCATTATTTTTATAAATTTGTTTTTCCGATATCAACCTATGATTGTTATTGAAGAGTGATGCCTCTCAAAACATATCTTGCTACACTAATTGAAAGCCCTGTGCCTGTTTATCCGTTCGCCTTCTGGCAAACCACTCCGTTTGCACACATCTCTCCATGCACAATGACAATACCTACTGCATGACTGTCCAGACATAAAGCACTATGTTGCTTCCATGCAACTGTCATAATTACTGTACAGTTTGCATTTGCATGAAATACCATGTTATTGCGCAACATTTCATGGTGATGCACATTACATCACATTTTAGGTCACACCCAGTTCCACTACACACACACACACACACACGGCACAGTATGGTACGTTACGGTACAGTACAGTACAGTACAGTACAGTACAGTACAGTACAGTACAGTACAGTACAGTACAGTACAGTACAGTACAGTACAGTACAGTATGGTACAATACAGTACGGTACGGTATGGTACGGTACAGTCTGGTACAGTACAGTATGGTACAGTACACTGGCCACCTGGATGGCATGGCGTGGCACTAGAGTGAGGCCGGTCGAATTCTAGTATCTATAAAACACCTCAATTAGGTGTAATGTACCACTATTGCTATTCTGATTTCATAATTTAGGTCCATTATGCCATAACCTAAAATTGTTGCCTATAATGACATGCCCAAAATTGGGCCGCCAAGTTGCAAGCGGTTGCATAATTGCTGTTACCGATGATGAAAAAAGTAAATTAATTGCCAATATATCAGCCAGATCGATATATCTGTCGGTCAGGCTCTAGGAAAGGAGGCAGCATGCCTGTAACATTTCCATAGTCCAGAACACAAAGAACATAGAAAGAAGTAGCTGAATGGTAATCGCAAGGTTGCCAGTTCGAACCCGGGCTCCCCCAGAGTTAGTGTTGAAGTGTCCTTGAGCAAGACACTGAACCCCTAATTGCTCCCGATGTGCTGGTTGGTGCCTTGCATGGTTTCCGCCACCATCGGTGTATGAATGTGTGTGTGTGAATGGGTGAATGTAATTCACAATCTATGTAAAGCGCCTTGGATAAAGGCGCTATATAAATGCCCCATTTACCATTTACCACTGTATTCAAAACAGACTATTTCTATCTACCTTAAGTAGATTCCAGGGACTCCAACAAGGACCTTGTGGCTGGAGTGGGAGTCACGAGTCTGGACTGTATTTTTGTAGGAGGAAGGGATTGGGAATAGGAGTACTGTATACATAGGGTACCCATGGTAACTCGTTCCTCTGCAAATAGGTCAGCTGGCTGAGCAAGCCTCAGGGCACTGTTGCTTTTTTCAACTGTTGTTTCCCTGTAAACAGAGTGAGTGCCAGAATTGAGGAGGAAAGTGCCCATTTGAGAATTGCTGTTGCCCAGTTGACATAGCATGAACATTTCTGTGCACTCTGCTCAGTACACCCAGTGCAGCAGTGTCTCTAAGATTAGATTATAAGTACCGGTAGCCTAATTATTTGGGGGAAGACATGCATAAGCAGAAGGCATAATATTGTTGAGAGTATATTATGGATGTAACAATATTGTGGTATGTTGTGACATTGCAATAACCAAAATGTCTCAATATTATCACGGGACATGCGATGGCATATGAAAAGTTCCTTGTTTTGTTTGAACAGCAGCAGAGTAATGATATTGTATACGTCCCTAGAGTACAGGAGTACTCAATGTGGGCCTCGATGATTAACAAATATCACCTAATAGGTGTTAAATAGTATCAAATTATTCGCAGAGTTTGTGCGATTCACAAATAGATAATGGGACATTTGTCAATTGATTTATAGTGAACATCAACTGACATCATATGGCATACTCTATATTACATTGACACCTATGTCAATGGCAATTTCCTTTTCTTAAAAAAACAAAATTAACTAAAAACAGAGTTTACGGCAAACGACACTGTTGTACGACAAAGTACGGAATTAGGTTTAATTGGACCCATTATGTGTACTGGTATGCAGAAATCCAGTCGTGTAACATGCAACCTACAAATAGACAGGCTTTCAGGGCTTTCAGAGCCACCACCATACCAAGTTAGCTAGGCATGCTCAGAACAGGCCAACCACAAGTAAATGGACCCGTTTGCTGTGCAAAAGGAGACTGGCAGCCATCTGCTTCTACGTGCACAGCATGACCCTCATGGTTCCCATGCCTCCATGCCTCCACACTACAAAGTCATGAGCACATAGAAACCCTGGATTATTAGACACACCAATTTATTTGTATATCCCAAAGGTCAAATTAGCCTTCGTGATTTTGGGGTCAAGAACATATTTACAATTAGTGTAATATCACTTATTTGCCGATATCTCATTTGGCTCACCATTTGAAACACATTTTAAACCCATTATCGGCCCTTTTTGCCTTTTTGTTTCCCGTATACGGTTACTGCACTTTGGCTTTGTAGGGCTATACTCCTTTAATTGCTGTATATACCGGTACTTTGTTGTATGAGGAATGGTGCAAATAGCCGATCTACAAGCTCACAATGTCGCAATGCATGGTAGATGTGCTATTTTCAATATTTTAGAAAACTGTGTCTTAATCTTGTAGGTCATTCGGTAGAGCCCTCGCCTTTGGATCACAAGGTCATGGGTTTGATCCCGGGCATCGCTAACTCAGCGAATGAGTAGCAAGGCTTGGGTGTGGCAAGTTGTGCAGGGATACTGGGAGTACTGGGAGCTGATGGTATGTCTGGCTGGCACTCCACCTCAGCAATCCATCTCTCAGGGGTCTAGCGCAGTGTAACAGGGACAGAGTCCCGTATTATCGGCTGATACCAATTTACAATTTAGGCAATTAGCAGACTCTCTTAATCCAGAGCGATTTATGGCCGGTACACACCAGAGAATGAGCGTGTGACGCATGCAAGCCTCGCAGACGCACATGCGCATTAATAGATCCAATCCTATTTTAAAGCTTGCATATGCGTTATCCGTGCAGCTGTGCCGATATCAATTGGATCTTCCGTGCACAATGAATTCCACGCATACGTGCGCTTTGAAAAGCCTGGGGTTGTCTGGGCGTTAGAGTAAGCAAAGACAACACAAGCCAATACCTACAATCAAATGCATAGAAATAAAACCAAGTAAACCAAGATCATCAGCCTAACAGTATAGAATATCCAAAGCAAATCAAGGTACATTGAAACTATAAACACTATAGAGGGTATGTGCATGCATAAAGTGAATGGGAAATCGAGTAGCAAATCGAGTGGCAAAGTGAGTGGAAAAGTGAGTTTAACGTCGCTTAACATCGTCTAATGCAATCAGATAGGACTTTTCTGTTTGGATGTATGGGTTGTCAAGGCCAGAAAGTAGTGTTTTGGTACTCAGTAGGCGTTCCCGCATAACTTCCGGGTATGATGATGATGTCACGCGCATACCCTCTATAGTGTAGTTTTTTGAGGGTTAGAAAACTACAATTACGTCATTCACCGCGGACACGACACATCTCTCTGTTTTACTCACTCTGCAGCTATCACCCCCCTGTTCACTGATTGGTCTAGAAGTTGGGTGGGCAGTTTTGCAGGCACACTAAACCAGAGGGAGGCGGGGTCAATGCTTAAGGACATCACCGCGAGTATGATGGCCTCGACTCTTTATGAAGGTGAAGGTGATAACTTATCACCTGAAACTATGTATGAACCTTGAGTCTCTTCAGACTACGGTGGAAGATTCAGCATGCAGTTCGAATTGCAAATTATGGGGAGGTTGGACAGCTACTGGTTGACAAATAGTACTGCCTGAAGTTCATAAGCGCAGTATCTTCCCTGGACAGTATGCAGACCAAGGTCCACAGGCAGGATAAGAAACACTAGCTGAAGTCTAAAACAAACCACCCATCGATTATAATCTGAGTCATGTCAGTTGTACGGCTTTATCACGTTATCACAGTGCGCTAAACATTTTTTTTTTAATTGATTTCCTATATTTACTACTTTCAGTGTACAGCTTCAGTGAGGGATTTATTTATATAGCGTTAATGTATTATTTCCTGAAACAATCTCTGATTGTGTGATATTATGCTAAATAAAGTGGGATCCATGTATGTACTGAAGTCTCAAACTGATCAATAATCCAAACTAATAATATTAGTACAGCACATAAATGGCCTGGTCTCAGCAGTGTGAGATATTATACTGGAGTGTGTGGTTCCCAAGGACAAACAACAGGCATGGACATTTAGTCTTACTGGGAATCTCATGTAAGATTCTTACAGGGAGCTGTCAGTCATTCCCATCAGCTGTTTACAGCAGGTGTCATAAATGTCTGGAACATTCAGACAGCCTTGTGTACTGACAACAAATAGTTTACCAATCATATGTATCACTGTTGTTGTTGTTGTCGAGCACTTTGACCCCTTGACCCCAGGACATTCACCTTGTAAAGCAGGGGTTCCCAAACATTTCTGCTTGAGACCCAAATATGACACATTTTCCTCTGACCCAAACTTACAAAAATACATGAATTGACCACTTAACCCATTTGAGGCCGATTATATGACTGCCTTCTAAATAACTAGTTATCACACAATTTCAAGGTTTTTCAAAAATGCAAAAAATAGATGTACAGTACAAGCATGCAGCTTGGCACAAAAAACTCTATAATAACCTAAATTAAAAATAACCTATCTTCATATAATTGGTCCTCACTAATGCTCATTATATGGTATAATTTCTGTCTATGTGTCTCAGGAGGGTTGTGGACGGTTCAGAAACCTGCCTACCAGTGACATCATCAATGGGGAATCCAAGCTAATTGTGAAACTGAAGGCTTTCTATTCCTGGAAAGTTAATATGCTAATGGCAGCCATTGTCCTTGCATTAAGAAAAAAATAAAATCATTTGAAATAATTTGAAAAAAAGTAATATGTTATGTCTTAATAGTGACTATATGGTCAGATTAATTATAAGGAGTCCAATAACAGGTGCAAATAGCTGAGCCCACCAAGCGGTCGTCTGGAGGGTGCAAATGTGTTTTTTGTTCCAAGCGAAATAGAAGGAGTAGACAGGCATTGTCCCAATGTTGGCGCAGAAAAGAGCAAAAGGTTTGAACGCAGGCACCTCCTGACTGTGCATATCTCCACATAAACACCTCGCCCCCTCTAATAATTTCCAGTGACCCCATGAAGTAAAACAATATTAAATTTCCATAAACTGTCCCTTGGGAACAGTTGGGAAGGATCACAGGTTTTATAGACTGTTTAGAATGGTACTTCGTGCACCAGCCAATGCTCGCCGGTCCAGGTGGGACAGACCCCACAGCAGTGGTGCACAGTAATAAAGTACATTTACTTGAGTAGCCTGTTTTATGTCTGTACTGTACATTATTTGACTTTTTTTTAAAAACATGACACATTTTGGGCTTTTGTCGCCACTACATTTCTATGAAGGTTGTTATATTTGTTTCCTTTTAAAGCATCGCTTCATAGCTTCAAGTCAGCCGTTCATTTATAAATGACTTTTTCAAGTATTAATAGTTTGACAAGGTTAAACATTACCACCTAACTGCCACCAGATACCGTTTCATCTAAGTTGAGATGATCAAAAGTCATCTCCATGAATTCTCCATGAATTCAAGGCTTCGTGGGGTGTGTAATTGATAGAAAATAAACTACTTTTTGTGTGAACTACTAGCTATACCTACTTCAGTAGTTTAACTCCTTAAAGTACCGGAACTGGAGCAAGTTGACATACGTAGTGTGGAGGAGTGAGTACCAATACTTTGACTCAAGTAATGGAGTTGTGTACTTTGTTCACCATTGCCCGCCCACACAGTGAGGCCCCTACAGTGGCTGACATTGACCAAGTATGAGGAATTCTACCCTGTAAAGCAGCGCTGGCAGTAAACGGGCCCAGCAGCTGTCTGTGGCACAACATGAACTACAGTGGTCTGACTTAGCACAAGAGAGGAGAGAGAGGGGAGCAGGAGCTGGGCCGTTGGACTGTTTGCATGCATGGGATAATGTTACCCAGGTTGGGCCCGCATCCATGGAAAAGGAGGGTGAAGGTTGAACACAGCGCATGTGCGTATCTCATTTGTGGATGCTTTATTGCACAATGAGCCAGTGAGGACAGAGACTCAGACTGCCTCTTAGGGCAGCACATATAGTTAGTATATATATGTATATATACTGTATATATATAGTTAGTAGGCCATGGATGGGGGGGGGGTTCCAATGCACCCCTCTCTGTTTCTCTGCACCACTCTGAGGATGTGCAAGGTTAGGATGACTTGATTGCTCAGTTCTGGTGGGGCTTAAACAATTATAAAGTGTTGAACAGGTGGCTGTACTAAATCCTAAATGTAACCTTTACTCAGCGCATGAATTCGGACCATGGCGTGTCTGTCTGGACTATAACTTCAGATGACACATTTCACACTGCAAACAAGACAAGGTTTATAGTCAATACTTGATTTGTTTGTGCAATTCTGGCTCTCAAAAAGTTGTAATTGGTCGGATTGAGCTTGTGTTTGAGAAGCGGAAACTGTAATGCAAACTGTAATTCAGGTCAGGATACCATTTTCATCCAATCAGGAGAGAGAACTCATACGCGGCGTACAGGATACAGTGAAATTGTAAATGATTGGGGTTCCAGACAAAACTGGAACTAGAACACTATACAACTGAAGCTGTAAATGTTTGATATCTTCTCTCATTGGATGACATTTGTAATCCACCTGAAAATGTATTTTCCCTAAAGAGCTGGAGAGACAGTCTATAGCAAAGATTTCTATCAGCATTAACTTTTTAACAAAAACTTTTCTTTTAAAGGGGAAAACCACCCATTTTCAACATTTTACTATGTCATTAATATACCTTAGAGCTGTTGTGTGGAAATAATAAAAAAGTCCCCCCATTTTGTATTTCCTAGAACTGTAATTATGAAAAAAATCATTAACATGGTGAAACACATCTTGATGACATCATCAAGATGTGTTTCACCATGTTAATGATTTTTTTCAGACCTCTAGTTCTAGGAAACACAGAATGGGGGAACTTTTTTTATTATTTCCACACAACAGCTCTAAGGTATATTAATGACATAGTAAAATGTTGAAAATGAGTGGAATGCCCCTTTAAGCAAAATATCGTTCACAGCACCTTTTAAGTGTTTTGATTTGTGAAAAAACAACAACAAACATAATATTTCCATTTATTCCCATATATGTAATGTAATGTAAAGCAGGAGTATGTTCCTAACATGTCCAAGGGTGGGCAACTTTCTCTCCAACTTTGATGATGGAGAGGGCCACTATATTTCCAAACTCATTCCAGGAGGCCACATGGCTTAATGTTGTTGTCGGGCGGAAACATCTTATCTCCATATTTTAACTTTTTTTCCCTTAGTAAATTAATGCCCTACTTTGTCATTCTAGTATGACACTCAAAAGTAGTAAAAATAGCCACTCTTGAATTGGAATGCTGAATTATTTTTTTATTGGAATCGTGAAAAGTAACATTTGTATTTAATTTCAAATGCATTTAGTTATACTTAAGTTAACTTTATTAACTTAAATACAAATACATTGGACATAAAAAGGCAATACAATTTTAATACTAGTCATTAAACTACTAATATAGATGTGCCGCGGCCGCGTTAGGGCCGATTCATATTAGAGCCGAAAAAAAGTCGGTTCGGCTCTGTAGAGCCTACAATGTGACGTCATTTGAGGTTCGGGGGGGGGGGCGGGTACCGTCCTAAAGTCGGCTCTTCGGTGCTACTGAAAATTTCTGACGAGCCGAAATCATTTCGGCACTACAGCGCCGAAACAGCGGTAAAATAGGAGTATGAATCGGCCCTTAGACTCACTCGGTCAGGCTTACCATCCGACTCTATCCCCCACCGGCCGCCCGGTGGTTCCTAAATCCGAGCTGGGAAAAGTTGGACATTGGCTGTGGAGACTGAAGTAATTAAAGCGGGTCATGTTTGCATTTTTGGACAGCTGAATCATATACTGTATATGCCTATGTTTTTTCTTTAGCCTGCAGGCTGCATTAAGTGAAGGTGCCCATGTATGGCCCTAGAGGAAACACTAATGAACATCAAGCAAACTCCACACAGAAAAGCCCCAGTCGAGTTAGAACCAAGGGTCTTGCTGTGAGGTAACAATTGCCTCCTGGTACATGGCTACTGACGCCTTGACACACTATCCATGTTATGTATGCCCTTGGCAGTAGATGGATAGCATCTCTGTAACTAAGCCCAAGCATGCCGCATGCTCTGGCCCCATAACCTCTTCATATTGTCACACACTGTGGGATATGAAGCCGGCAGGCCTGATCCTTCTCATTAGCCTGGAGATTTCATGAGTTAATTTTAATACAGGAGGAAGACTGGGATGAAGAGACAAAGCTTTGCTGCAGGGCTTGGTTGTGTGATGCAAATAACATCTGCAGATTTGACCTGGTCCTGGTCAGTCGATTCAACCTGCATGCAGCCATGCATTTGTGTCAGAGAGGGCTTTGCATGGAAACAGAGGTAATGTTAAGTAAATACTCATAGTCTAGCTGAGGAGACTCAAACCTCAACTGTGTCCGACAGCAGATACATAGTGTAAAAATGTGCCCTCAATGGCCAATTGACAACTGAGGAACGCTGAGGAATTTGACGTGGATTCACTAAAGTTCAGTAACACTTTTCAAAATGCGAAAGAGGTTTGACATTTAATTGTGCTGTATGCCTCCATTTCATGTGAATGGCACAAATTGAAATTTCAAATGGAAAATAATGACGGTCACTCTGGGTTGACATTGTCCACATGTAATCCTTAGAGAGGTCAATGTAAGAATAGGGCTGTGGATGATTACTGTGAGAAAGGGGTTCATCATTATTATGTAAATTAATCTACCTTACATAATCAAAAGGTAAACATATCACATGACTGGCAGGTGTACCCAGTGTTGGTTATTGCACAGATCAAATAGGCACAACATACTTGGAGATCAGTCTATGATCAGATATAGACAGTATCATGTCATAACCTACTGCTATGGAAAGTATGGGTGTTATTAAAAGACAGACTTCATTTGCATCTTTTCACTTTTCATTTGTTTTTTATGTCCAGCTGAGAGGCTTCCATTGTGCTGCTGCTGCTGTTTATTTATGTGCAACTAGGTAATGTCATATTACCTAGTGCAGGGGTGCCCAAAAGGTAGATCGCGATCTACCAGTAGATCACAAAGGCTGTGCAGGTAGATCACATGACATGCCCCTAAAACATATATAACTTAAATTAAAAAATATATAATTTGGCATCTGACACTTGAATTGAATGAAGGTGACTTGATTGATTGACATAAAAAATGACCTATTAAGCCATAATGGAATATTTGTTTTCAAGAGTGTTGAGCACAATCATCAGTAGCATTACAAAGTTAGACGTACAAAAACTATTTCCATTTCGCCCCCTCAGGTACATTTGTTTTTACTATTTTCAGCAATGAGATCATACTTCTTTGTGGGTAGATCTTGTTGAGCTGGTCATTTTTAAAGTAGCTCTTAAGTCAAAAAAGTCTGGGCACCCCTGTCCTAGTGCATATTTGGTGGTTGGCTGAAATGTGTTGATGAAGGCTGACTGGCTGAGGATACCGTGTACAGACTGTGCTGTAGGTCAGGTAATATGACCTGCACCCCGTGACAACACCGTGCAACTCTGAACGTGTTGTATTACAACGTCTGAGAAGCAGGTACACTATGTGTCTACTTGCTGGTGCCATTATTATAGACACTGAACACTGAACAGTTTGGTTTTATTGATGTAAAAGAGGTTTTTGGTAAATGTGTTCAAAGGTCAGATGAAACCATGTTGAGAATTCTAATGAATACAGAATAAATGTGCACTAACACACTATATTGCCACAAAATTAAGGTAATATGTAAATTCAGGAATCAAATGTAATATAATAAAAAAAAATGCCATAATTTTTTGATTGATTGTCATCATCATCATCATCATTTATTTAACTCACGACCATGATCACATGGTTTGGAGCACAGATTCATAAAAGTATACAATCAACAGTATACATTACATTACATGATATACATCGACATATCGAAAGGCTTTCCCTATTTGTACAGTGGAAGAATCCAGTGGAAGAATCCAGACAACAGTCCTGTCAAAACTTGACTATTGTAACTCTCTCCTTACTGGCCTACCGGCATGTGCACTGAAGCCTCTCCAACTGATCCAAAATGCCGCAGCTCGCTTGGTCTTCAACCAGCCAAAATTCTCACATGTCTCCCCCCTGCTCCGCTCCCTGCACTGGCTCCCGGTCGCTGCCCGCACAGAATACAAAACTCTGATGTTGGCATTTAAAGCAACCAAAGGTATGGCTCCCCCATATCTTGCCAGCATGATTGAACCCTACAAACCCTCCCGCGCACTCAGATCAGCCAACGCAGGGAAGCTGGAAGTACCCTCACTAAAAACGCCGGGACAACGCTCCACACGTCCCAAACTCTTCTCCCTTCTGGCCCCAAAACTGTGGAATGCACTTCCCGTTGCAATCAGAACTGCAGCATCACTCCCGATCTTCCGCCGTAGTCTGAAAACCCACCTTTTCAGACTCCATCATGGCCCATAGCACTTACCCTACCCCCCTTAGACAGCACTTCTTAGACTTATATAGCATTTGAAACAGACTTATAGCATGTCATGTAGACAGCACAATAAGTGCATTGTATGTAGTCATAGCACTTCATAGTATATAGTGTATAGTAGTCATAGCACTTCATAGTATATATGTACAGCATAGTATAGCATATATGTGTAGTTTATATGTATAGTGTCATTATATAGATATGTTCTAGTTATAGTTTATATGTATAGTGTCATTATATAGATATGTTCTAGTCACGTTCTTAGCTTACGCATGTTTCGAGATAAATGCTTTTTTACATATGTGATGTATTCCCATGCTTTTTGTTCTTGCTTATTGTAAGTCGCTCTGGATTAAGAGCGTCTGCTAAATGCCTAAATTGTAAATTGTAAATTGAAGAACATTTTTCAGAAAAGCACCCAATTTATAGATTACTTTTTGTTTTTCAGATTTTAGTAATGCAATTAATTTAAACATAGAAGGGCGAGTAAAACAATAAATTGGCAAGTATTTTTTTTTGCCAATTGAAATTCATAATGCTAGCATTCTTACATTCCAACAAAACATGGTACTCATCTCCAATTCCGGCTTCATTACATAGGTTACAAATCTTCTGACTTCTTTCCAGTCCTTTATATCTACCGATGACCTTTGGAATTCTTGTGTTATTTAGCCTAAAATTGCAAATAGCCTGTCTATACTTACGGTTTTAACATAGAAGGTATTTTTCTATTTTGAACTCTTGTTTGTATTCAACATAGATGTCACATGATGTCATACTATTGAGTTCACTTTGCCATTTTTGCAAAAACTGGTCTTTCAACCTTTGTTCGACAGTTCGCTTCAACCAGTCAATGTTATTACATTTCTGGGCCAACCAAATGTAAGACATACCACATTCGTCCAGTATTTTCTTCACCTGTGCAACCCAAGGTGAAACATGGGCACCTGTGTTGAACAGGTTAAGCAGACAGTCGTACATTATTCGACTCAGTTTACTCTCTTTTCCTTCGATCAACCGAGCCCAGTACCCGATAAGTCTCTTTTTAACGAGACAAATTGGGTACCTCCCCAGCTCACCGTACACCATATTACTACAGATAGTTGTTTTAACTTTTAGGATATACTTGAGAAATTTAAGATGTCATTTTTCTAGTTTTTCTAGTTTTTCGGACCCCCAGATTTCACATGAGTAGGCCTACAGCATGACTGGTGAGACCAATTTGTCGAAAAGATCTAGTGCAACATTTACTGGTAAATCAAATGATCTACATTTACTAAGGAGGGAGTACATGGCACGTGAGGCCTGCTTGTGTAATTCTTCGATAGCAATCTTAAATGATCAGCAGTCAGCAGTCTATGGTACAACACCATCCTAGTGACCTACTTCCGTGTTCACAGACACCTACTGTGCAGGAGTGTCCGATGGTGGTGATTGATATGGATACCATATGATATGGATATGGATACCATAGCAGCCAATGCATCTTCATATTAGCGATAATTTAATAAAATAATAGATTCATAATCAATCCCTATATTTTGGGCAAGTCATTATAGGCTACAAGCTTGTAGATCTGCTATTTTCAACTATTTTTGCAGAACACTATTGTGCGATGAAGTGTAAAATAATGCTTACGTGGTTAATTGCTTTGTTGATGAATTGTATACAAATGACTAAATGATTAAATACCTGCTTCTCGATTGCTCGATTAATTGAAAAAGAAATCGATAGAATAATCGCTAAAATGATTAATAGTTTCAGCGCTACTTAATATCAAACAAGCGCGCCGCTGAGACCTGCATAGATTGATTACTTCTTCTTCCGTGTTTGACATGAGAGCACAGCTCTGCTATGAACATGTTCATTCTAATCTTTAGTTTCTATGTACAAGGCCCTACCTGTAGCTTTGTCTGTCTAAGGCTATCCTACCACAATGACCTCATTGCTACATCTGAAGACCACAAACAGAAATGGCCCCATAAGGCCAAGTTAAAGGCAGGATATTCCCAGAATGCATTGCCCAGGAGTCAATATGCCAATTTTAGCAGAGCACCCGATAGCACTTCACGACTCTTGGTTCAGATACAGAAGGGGCTGGGTCAAATTTCGTGGCGGAGACGCGGACACAGACACACACACACACAGACACACACACACACACACACACACACACACACACACACACACACACACACACACACACACACACACACACACACACACACACACACACACACACACACACACACACACACACACACACACACACACAGACATGTCAAGACAGAAGGACGGACGAAGCGTTCAGCCTCTTCATTAATTGACAGCTTGTCAAGTCCACCATTATTATCTGTGGTGGTGTGTATAGGCTTCAGGTTATAGGTTTCATTCAGAAACATTCCTGGCTGTAACAGGAATCCTAAAAACCTTTGGCAGCAGCACATGACCTCACATGATGGATTTAGGGAACGCAATAAATCCAACACTTGCTGCCCTGACAGAGAGCTTCTCTCTTTGAGGAGAACCTCTTGGAGCACCATGCATGGACTGCCGTGGTGTGGAGTGTACGCCGGCTGTCCCAGATGATGTCACAGGAGAGGGCACACAGAGTGCGTCTTCTTAGCACAGTTTCACAGACCAATTGTTTATTGTATGTTGAGTTAAAAATCTGTTGAAGTGGCATGCCTGGTTAAAAGCTTAAATAAGTTGGAAGAAAATTAGCACATGTTAATTAGCAAAAACAAAAATGTCAAGACGGGAAAACCTTTTAAAGGCTTAATTCCATTTGTCAATTGAGAAGTCTTTGCATTCCACTGATTACGATACTTATATTACAACCTATTACAGTAGCAGTGGTGGGGCGTTAGACACTGGTGCTCAGAATATGCTGTCTGTTGGTATGAAGGCCAGTCTTCTGGTTCGGTCATGTGTTTAACTAACCATCAGGCCTGAGGAGGCACAGTTGGCTGTGTGAATGATGCCAACATTCCAGGCATAGGAATGGTTCTATCCTTAGACCAGGAGCGGGTTTTCCTTCTGGAAACTGCAGTGCCCGTCCCGATGCCGCATTCATTCACGCTGCGCACCAGCCGAGACGCAGACATTATTCGGTGTGAGACATTGGAGATCTGGGAGAACGAGAGTAAGCGTTGAAGTGCTGCTGTGCATAATATGCATGTGTATATTATACGCTCACTGTACATGCGCGCGCGCACGAGCGCACGCACGCACGCACGCACGCACGCACGCACATACACCATACACCATACAAACACACGCACACAATGACAATTACTCATCAAAAATGCTATTTTTACTTAACTTGCTGGCCAAACTTATACACTTAACCTTAACCACAACCACCTAATCCTACCTTAAAATTCCTATCCCTAACGATGAAACTATCCATAACCTTAGCCTAAATATCCTACTTCCTAACCATAACTGTAACCTCAAAATCCCAATGCTTCATTCCCATCCTGAAACCTTTCATAATTATTCTTAACCATGAAGTGACCCTTTCCCTCATGGGGAACACAAGGTCAATTATGATCGTTGTGGACATGTGGACATGCACGTTCGGGTTTGGCCCCACAAGGACAATAATACAAAAGCTGTGCACGCACGCACGCTCGCACGCACGCACGCACGCACAGAAACACAATCCAAGCAGGTGGCTGTGTTGTGTTAATGAAGATGTATGTATGCTTTATCCTGTATAGGCCACTGTATATGCTGGCCTACTGTAGACGTATGGAGATGAAAGTGTCTAATTTGGTGGTAGGCCGTTGGTGTTTAGCCCTGGTGTCAGGTTCTATGGATTCCCTATGGATCGCTGCCTTTCAGCATCCCTGAAAGGCTGTTGAGCTTCCTGTCAGAACACCACATCCCTATAAGCTTCCACGTTGACAGCTGAACTGAGGGAACTCAACAATGCAGACCACACAGTGGCACACACACAAGTATACCGTTTTATACTCGTTTGTATGGCTATTGACACGTTTAGATTTAGAAACATATGATAAAAGGAAAAAAAGGCAAGTAGGCCTACAGATTTTTTCAAAGTGCCACTCCACGCCTGTGTGCTGTGGAGTGGTCCTACGTGGTTAATTCTAACTGATCGATCCGATAATGAATCATGGGTTAATGGATTCAAGCAGATGCTTAACCACTTGAACCCCATTCAGACCCCCTTTCCACCGGTTGGTTCCCAATGGGAACCGGTTCAGTTCTTTTTGGTTCTTAGTCCATGAGCCAGAGCGCCTCCAAAATTGGTGGGAAAAACTAGACCTATATTAAATTGTTTATAGAATCAATACAAGTAAATTAATACATGATAACCCTTCCACAGTAGTAGCTTTTTCATATTTTCGATTATTTTGCATATTCTCCTATATAATGCCTCATTTGCATATTTAAAAATGTAAAATTTGTTACAATAAATCATTGTCTTCGTGTAAGTACTCAATTGGGGAAGTTTCATGGTGATAACAATCTAATATAGGTATGGTTTTGCACACTCAATTCATAATTAACGTTTTTTAATTTTGGAGCTCTGCCTCATGGACTACGAACCAAACAGAACTGAACCGGCTCCCATTGGGAACCAACCGGTGGAAAAGGGGATCAGTGTGAATATTCTGGGGATCCACAAAGCCATGGCGAGCTTGTGGATCGGCTACTTTTGGTAAAGAGATTTTGTGTAGATGGAAAAAGTGGTGAAAGTAGGCTCAAGACCTGTTCTCTTAAGAGGTGTTTAAGTCATTTAGTCTAATATCAGAACTTTCATCTGCATTTGTTCTATCACCCAATTTTCTAATGCTGCGTTGAGAGGGGCAGATGCAAAAGATGCAAAGATCACAGCATATTTTGTAAATATTAAATATGATTAAACATGTAGCTAGGTGTAATGTTAGAGACCACAGAAGTGAACCTTTCAAGCCTGTTTTCTCAACTCACTGTTTTCTGACATTACTCTATAAGCCATATCTCAAACTGGTGGGTCAAACTGAACAACCAATATGTCAATTTGAAGCTATGATTCCCTGCTTTCATATGACATTAAAAATCCAATGGCAGTCTCTCAGTCAAATTTAGTCACATTATTTTACATGATTCATATATTGACTCATTATATTCTAGGTTGTATTATTACATTATTGACTTATTTTATGCTTGCATTATTATTCTAATTACTTATTTTCTTTCCACTCCAGCAGCCTAATGATTCATAAAAGTAACTGTGTGTGTGTGTGTGTGTGTGTGTGTGTGTGTGTGTGTGTGTGTGTGTGTGTGTGTGTGTGTGTGTGTGTGTGTGTGTGTGTGTGTGTGTGTGTGTGCGTGCGTGCGTGCGTGCGTGCGTGCGTGCGTGCGTGCGTGTGTGTGTGTGTCTTTCCATTGTCTGGCACTGGGTGGTCCTGCCAGCCTTGGAAAACGGCTAAGTGAAAAGGTTGCCTTGGCATACAGGAATGTTATGTCATCTACGGTATGTTCCCATGCATCCCACCCTGAGGGAGGGAAACCTTTGCTAATCCACAGAGGAAATTCAGTTTCACCCAGCTGATGTCTGCTCAGGTGGTCATGATGAGTGCTGAGGGTGAGCCGTTAGGGATATTAGTGTCTTGTTCGGGAAGGCAGGATTTAGTGTCTTAATTGTTCTTCCCACTCGGCTACAGCCACCCTTGGTTTATCATTGTCTCACGTAACACTTAATTCTAATATTACCTTTATGGGCCAACTACAAGATGTACGTGTGCACAGCAAAAATCTGAAGTGTTAATTCTATTCAGAGAGTGTACACAAACATGGACACTTTATGGGTCAATTTGATTGTTATTTTAACACTTCAGATTTTACTGTGCACTGCACATCATGCATTAGGGGATGGAAAGTAAACCTGATATGCCTTGATGCTGTGACAACACAGAGAAAGCCCTGCTCATATTAAAAGAGATCACACAGCAGCCAGATGGCACAAAGTTTCCATTGGTAGTCTGACCTCTAGTGGTTCAAAGAGGTAGCACTACATTTCCATGATCCCACACTGTCTCTCTCTCTCTCCCTCCCCACCCCCCTCTCTCTCCTCTGTTCAAAGGCCTCAGTCCCTGTCCAGGATTTGTCACCTTCAGCGACAAGTGGAAGGATATACATTTGAATGCCTTTTCCTGTGGGCCACAACTCATATCCCCTTGCCATGTTCTCAGGGCAAAAGAACACTGATCACTCACTGAGGAATGCAGAGCTATGAAACAAAAGATTTTCTTTATTTGGCCTTCCTGAATGGCAAAACAAGTACATTCATATTGTACAGCATTTATTTTTAATTTTTACAAACACCAAAAGTTGATACAAATATAGTAAAAATACAAACATGTCATTTTCATGTAGTTAAAGTCTATCGGTGGGAAAAGAAGCCCTTACAGGTCCAGAGAGACCTGAGAATAAATACTCGTCCTGTTTGATAAAAAGGAGTTAACAGTCTGGTGCTGAGCGCTCACCGTTGCATTCACCACCCTCAGTGAGTTCAACGTCATCTATGTCATCTATAAGGTCATCTATAAGGTCATCTATAGGGTCATCTACTGTATGGTCATCTACTATATGGTCAATTACATGGTCTCCCTGGATGCCATGGTCACCGTGACTGTGGTCGTGGTGGTCACCATGGTCATTGTGGTTGTGGTGCTCGTTCTCAGTGTCTCGATTCAGCTGGGCATATTCAACAGACCCCTGTTGAGAGAGGCACAGCAGAGGTCATTTTGAGTGGGAAAAACTAAACCAAATCAGAGCTTTAATTTAGGCTACATCTCTGTGAAGGACTCTAGCTACGTTTTATTGATTGTTTTAGATAGATATTTTGGGAAAAGTAAGGAGCTTGATATACTTTGTTGTGAGTGGTGTGTTGTACACCCAAAATAGCAGATCAAGCTCACAACCGGCTTAACAAGAATGTATGAGAACAGGAACAATGATAGCGCCAGTGTTCCTGCAGTGAAAGAACATGATCTGTCATAGTTGGACGAAACCACATTTTGTCACAGCTGAACATTTTAGCTGTCTGCAAATAGTAAAACGTTGACACTTGAATTTTCTCATGAGGATCAATTACTCTCTATGTGATTCCAGGACATTTTTCAGCATTGTACTGTCTCTCCTTAGGAAGTGAATATAAAGGTGTGTGTGACTGTGTGTGTGTGTGTGTCTGTGTGTGTGTGTGTGTGTGTGTGTGTGTGTGTGTGTGTGTGTGTGTGTGTGTGTGTGTGTGTGTGTGTGTGTGTGTGTGTGTGTGAGAGTGCGTGCGTGCGTGCGTGCGTGCGTGCGTGCGTGCGTGCGTGCGTGCGTGCGTGTGCATGCATGCGTGTGCGCACAGGAGCACGTTGCTCTACTTACATTGTCAGCTTGCTCAGAGGCACCTGTGAAAACAATACCAGAAGACAAGTTCAGGAAATGGTGGGAGTCAGTTGATTAGACACAGGCTAGTTTCACTGCCACCACTCCTCTAAACAAAACCTACGAAGACCCCAGAAGACTAGGAGGCTTATCACACTAGGCACACTAACATGTATTATCCTAGTAATCTTTTTTCCCTGCTCCATGTCCATTGTTTGACAGAGTCGAAAAAAATCCAAGGCCATTATTGTGTGCCCTTTCCCGCGTGCTGTATCATTGTTTGCCACCAGCGCTGCTGACATTTAGCCCTTAAGGAGTCGTCCCGTGGCTCAACAATGGACAAAATGTTGGACGGGTGGCTTTATTTTTCCTCGGACATTAAAACAATGGGCCATGTTGCTCTCCCCTCTTGACGGATGGACTCTGTGTTTGGGTCCGATTGTGGTAGCAGGAAGTTGCCTTTGACGAGGTCAGGAAGTGGACACCTGGCGTTTGGGTTTCTGTTCCTTCAATGGGACGTTCTTTCACCAAACAATGCAGATGTTTATAGCTGGAGCCGGTCCCCTTTCCTGGCGCATTTTTCAAACGCGGGCCAAAGACATTGCTTGCTGCGTAACGCGAGGCCGTTGTTCAATGGTGAACAGGATGTTAGTCTTACCTTGCTTGGAGTTCCGTACTTCGCTGTACACAGTGTCCGTGCCCTTCTTCACCGGAGCTAGGGTGGAACAGGGAGGTATACATAAATATTTCTTCGAGGCACTTACTGTAGAGTCCAGAACTACATTGAAAAAATCTGACTAAAGGTGTTTGCACATTGACGCATTTTTTTTGCCGCGGTCCTGTGGAATAAAAAAAAAGAAAAGAAAATGCAGCAGTCTGAAACTGTCTAAAAGGTCAACTGCATTTGTGGGAAATACACTGAACAGATTAAAGCTAATACATTTGTACTGTTTGTGGAGTTAGGAAGAATGTTAAAACCACTCAAGGCCCTACTTTCACCTTCCCTTATCCCTAAACTTATTTGCCATTTTTGACTATTTTAAAACTTTTTTAAATAGTTCAACTAGCCAATCTACATCGACACATTGTGAGCTTTTAGAGCAGCCATTTGAACTATTTTAAAATGTTTTAAAATAGTAAACAAATGGCAAATAAGTTTATGGATAAGGGCACAAGATGTAGCTGTCTCACCTCTGTTAGGATCCAGCGGTCGGGTCTGGACCTCAGTGTACTGTGTCTCAGGCTCCTCTGCAGGGACCACGCTGTTCTGATCATCAGACTCTGGAGGAGCACAGAACAACAGCAACAGAGCCATCAGCCATCAGCATTGGAAATGGAAGGAAACGTACATGCTTGATTAAACACATGCAAACGGGAGCCAGGAGCTAATTGCATTTGCTCATTTGTGTATTAGTCGTAGTCTGGCTAACATCAAGTCTCTTGATTAACCTTTGACCTTTTCAACTTAAAACTCATCACTTTGGGGCAGCCTGCTGATCATTCCTACAAAGTTCCATCAAATCTGACCATGCGCAATTAAGATATATTGCGAACAAACAAATTAACATAAACACACAAATTGCAATACGCTGTCACGCAAGGCTGCAGACAGCGTAATTACATTTCAAATGACTTGAAAGGGCCTTAATCAATAATTTACTAAACCATTCAAAGCTCATTATATTGTTTCATATGTGAATCGTATTAAAAATGAATACGCCTGTAGTGGTGGATGGAGACTCACCAGAACCAGACACATGCTCGCTCCAGACATTCCGCCCCATCACCCCTGGAGTGACTGCACAGAAAAGAATGCAACAACATCGAATTAAAAAAGTTTTGGAATTCCAACAAATACTTTTTCTAAATGTTCTGGCCAACGCTCCGAGCGACCTAGACTCGTCTCCCTCCTGGCTCCCAAGATGTGGAATGACCTCCCGCTTCAGTCAGGACTATTCAGACTTACTCCCCATTCTTCACCTCAGTCTGAAAAATGAATCTCTTCAGACTCACTTTTTCTATATGTGATACATAAAAACGTGTTGGCTACGTGTTTGTTTACTTGTTCACATATGCTATGTATGTACACTATGTTCAGTGGTTTTCAACCCTTTTAATTTCAAGGTCCATTATTTATTCATTATTTGAGCCACGGACTTGATGATGAGATTATTGGAAAAGAAGCTCCTCCAGGAGGACGGAGGAGACAGAAAAGAATCAAAAAGAATTATTAAAAATAAATGAAAACAGTAAATGAAAAAAAACACAGCCTCCTCACATATTAGGACAATATCAGTCACCAGAAAAGTATTTTCGATTAATCTATCATGGTTAAAATGGAGTTTGAAGTTTGTATAGGAAGGGGGAGGGGCAGCTAAAACGAATATCAAATATCTAAATACTGAATCAAGTAACTTACAAACTGTCTAGGATGTTCACATAAGCCTGCATGCATGAGTAGACGATGACCAAATGACCAAAAGGTTTTTTGAAAGTGAAATCCCTTTAACTCTTGAAATCCTTAACAGGACCATTTGGTTTCATTTTAAACTCTCAAGAGTTTAAGATCTACAAGGGTCCATTTGGTTACCAACTATCTAACTAACTCTGAGGACCAGCTGGAACCCTCTCAAGGACCACTGGTATGTTATTTAAATGCCATACGCTGTACAATATGTCACATACAGTAGATGCTGTTTGCTTATCCACAGATGCTTAAAATTGTATTTAAAAAAATGTAGATAGAATGTTATTTAATCAGATGCTAGGTTAGATTTTTACCCATTATCCTAATTATTGTGCGGCATTTCATTCTTTTCTTGGGGCTTCTCTATTTACTTGACCACCACTGTTGTTGGTTGACCAGGGTTCATGCCATTTAACTCCGATCCTGCCCTTTGTAAGTCGCCCTATAGATAAGAGTGTCTGCTAAATGCGTAACTTGTAATTGTGAATTGTCTTCCTCTCCCTTTCCTCTCCACCCTGACTGTCTCTGTGTTAATGGTGGAGGGTGCCATTATCGGCACAGCAGCACTCACCGTTTGCAGTCACAACCTCCGCCTGGGTGAGGCTCAGCCTCTCGGCTTTGGTGCTGGCCGACTTCCTGAAGAGGAGGAAACACAATCAGCACTTTGAAACAGGAAGCCCTGATATGGGCGGTTACATGGGCACCTTGTCTTGTAAATCACATTACTTCAGCGTGAAAACATCCTAGCGGTCTTGATAAGAACGAAGGAAAGGGCTCGCACTCACACAGACAGCTCGCCCGTTCTTTTCCTCCTCAGCGGCAAACGGCCCTTTTTAATGATGATAACGAGTATGACGGCCGTGATCAGCAGGATGCAGAAGGCGGCGATTAAACCTTTCTTCCATCCAGCCTGTTTCACTGTGCACAATATAGAAGAATAATGGAGAGATGTAGCATCCTTGGCATATATCAGCAGTAACAGTAGGACCCCTGGACCCGAGATTCAAACCACTCAGGTAAAATTAAACCCACTGTTTATAACTCCACCCCCACATTTCCCAAAGCATAGAAAGTTCTGATTTATTCCCATATGAAACAGTTCTGCGCCTCACTATTATTGGGTTTCTAGCTCGCTTTCTTTGATATCCACACATACACGCAGATGCGTACACTAACAAATGTGTCTAATTTATGCACAACACTGCGTGCAAAGTTGCAAACCACGCAAAACAAACACACCTCCGACTGTGACGACGAAACTGCTCTTGCTGTCTTCGGCCTGGTTGTTGCCGACGCAGTAATATCCGCCTTCATCCTCCCCTCGTACGCCTTTGATGACGTATGAGCCTTTCGTCCCGTCCAGGGTCTTCGTGTCCAGCGGCTGTGGCTTCTGGGTGTGGTACCAGGTGAAGTTGATGGGAGGGGTGCCTCTCTGGACGCTGCAGATGATGGTCAAGTCCTGGCCCTCCGTGGCCACTCCCGTGTTGGGTTGCAGGGTCAACAACGGCTTGGACACAGGCTCTGTGCATGGGGGATGCAGTGCACGTCAGCCAGTGGTGGAAAAAGTACTTAAGTTTCTTACTTATAAGTAAAAGTATCAATACTGCAATGTAGACGTCTGGAATTCTAAAAGTACAAAACAATTGGCATAAAATGTACTTAAAATACTCATTATGCAGAATGCCCCATTTCAACCGACAGAACCGATGTGTATTAGGCCACGGACCCCTATTTGATACCCCTTTTCTTTTATACCTGCATCGGAGGTTATTTAACATTGTAGGTTAAACTTATCTCCTATTATCTCAATTTAACATTTAATATTTCTATCTCTGCTGCCAGGCTGCCACACATGAACCCTCTCTTGAAGTCTCCCGCATGCATGGAAAGCCAAAATCTTAACCACTAGGCCAAAGGGACTTCCCTTAAGTTATAGCTCGGGGGAGATATTAGACTTTTAGGCCCTCAAGCTCAGAACGTGAGCCACTCTGCTACACACCTATGATGATCTGGGCGTCTGGGCGCACCTCAGAGCTGACCATCGGGGGATTGTGCTCATTGTTTCTGGTGTGGCAGAGAAACTTCTTGATGTCTGTCGCCTTCTGGATGGCTGAGATGTTGAAGACGGCCTCGTCCCCTGGCCTGCTAACCACCCTGACGTCCTGGGCCCGCGGCAGGGGGCTGAACAGCGTGTAGGTGATGGGCAGACTGCCGTGTTGGCTGTGGCAGCGCAGCAGGAAGGGCTTTCCCACCACCAGTCTGCCGCCGACCACACTCAGCATGGGTTTAGAGACAGGAACTGGCAGAGGAACAAGAAGACGGGGGTTTGGGGCATGAGAAGAAGGTTTGAGCCAACAAAAACACATCATATAGACAGTTCATTACACAGTCTTAAAGGAGTAGGTTCACCGAAAACAAATACTTGTTTTCTATCCATTACAAACCCCATGGAGGCTTGATTTCATGGAGATTTATTTGTTTTTGTAGCATTCCTTAAGCCAATAATTTCTCCGCACCCAGTCAGAGAATTATCAGTTTAGGAATATAAATATATTATAACAAGTATAGGCTTTATGGTATGTGTAAGTGAATTTGGGGGTACTACTCCTATTAAGCCCTGTTATATTTTATTGCATGTCAGTGTTGAAAATAGCAGATCTATCTCACAACAAGTGTTGTCCTGCCGTGCTGTCAGCTTGTCGATTGGCTATTTTCGGCAAGCGACAAGTACAGTATAAATCAGACATAAGTTTACCTCTGGCCTTCAGAACAACCGTCTCGCTGTCTTTTCGGAAAGTTTGGCCCAGGCGGTCGACGACCTCGACTCGGCACGTGTGGTTGCCGTTTATGGAGGCACGTGCAGTGGTGCTGTACGTCTCCGTCGTGGTCAGCTTCATGTCGCCTCGGTAGATGGAGAACTTTATGGAGTCGTTGCTGATCCTCTCTGACGCGTAACTGGGCAAAGAGCAGCTCAGTGTCAACTGCTCTCCCTCAAACACGTCTATGGGATCCATCCTCAGGTGTGGGGCTGAGAACAGATCTGTCAGGTTCCCAGAGAGTGAAAGTCAGACTCTGCACAAATGGGGGGGGCGGCCCAGTTCCGGCGATCCGCCCCGCGTCCGAAACAGTCGAGAAGTGACAGAGTTACCTTGTTGCAGCTTTCCGTGCTCGGACATACACATATATATACATACAGACACACATAGCTGCGTAATGGAGCGGAGGCACCACTCAAAAACTCGCAGTGTTGCATGGGGCTCTGGCTTGCAGAATGTTCTAGTATAAAAGACATATATACAAGTTGTCCAGTACTTGCCTTTGACTCGGACAAATTGATGCGTCTCTTTCTGTGTGCTGCCCCACTCCGCCTTGCACACAAACTCGCCGGAGTCCCCCGACTGCACCGTGTAACGATGGCTGAGGCTGACGGAGGCTTTCTTGAGCACCCGCTTGTCCTTGTTCAGGAACACCTCCACGTTCCTGGCGGGTGGATTCACCACCCTGCAGACCACCTCGATGACGTCACCCTCAAAGACGGTGGTGGACGGCAACACGTTCATAACGGGGGAGAAGTGGAGTCCTGAGGATGAACATGAAACAAATGCTAAATTAGTTACATCTGGGAAAAAAGCAGTATTCATGTCTGAGTGTTGTTTTGATGCCACAGCTCTTGAACAACATTATCTTTATGAGATGTTTGTTTTATTTAGAGAGCAAAGGACGAAAGAGAGGGCTGATACCATTGCAGTGTCCTCTTTTAAATCGCTTTTAATCATTTGTGTAAACAAGTGTTTTTCATATTGCTTTTTTGTTTGTTTTTTTCTTTCTCCTTTTCTTTTCCATTTTATTTATTTCTCTCTCTTCTCTCTTCATTCATTCATTCATGGATTCATTGCAACTCTATTGTCAGTGCATTAACGGGTTGAGCCAACAGGGCGGCACCCCCACCTCTGACAATCACTTGAACCTTGTTGCTGGCGTTGGAGCGTCCGGCCTCGGGGAGCGTGGTGATGTCATAGTCGCAGTACAGCAGGCTGTCTCCGGCCTGCCTCAGCACCAGCTTGGTCTCCGACGTGCTCCCGCTGGGTCCCACCTGCTTGATTCTCCTGGTCTCTCCGGACCGGGAGGCCTGGTAGAAGTAGAAGAGCAGCGAGCCTTTCTCCTCGGGAGCAGTGCAGGTGGCAGTGATCTCCACGCCCTCAAACAGCGTGGTGTTGCTGAGCTGCAACACAGGCGTCTGGAGGCCTGGGGAGAGTCCATGGGGATTCAATATATATATATATATATAAATTAGGGCTGTGACTCTAACTGATTCATTCAGATGAATTAATTACAGAAATAATAATAATAATAATAAATAATGCGATTAAAAACAAATTACGCATTTTAATCGCGCTTAGTTTTTGCACCACAGAACCTTTCTCACTGCATGAATTACAGGCGCACCGATCATAACGGTGCGTCAGTGCACGCAATGGGAGAAACAGCTGATCAGACCTCTTTGCTTGGCCCAGCGGAATGTGTACTTACTAACTCACTCATTGATTCACTCGTATACCAAATTATATAAAAGGGCAGGTCAAATATATGCGATTAAATATATGCGATTAAAATACGATTAATTTTGATTAATTAATTTTGATTAATTTATTACAATGCCTCGAATTAATTAGATTTTTTTAATCGAGTCCCAGCCCTAATTGCCATCACATGACACCAGCCCCCATTTATCGTGCCCGCCCAGGTCATCGTGACATCACGTGACATCATCAGGGATGGATATCATTTATGCGACTTGCTGTCGCAGTTAAGCCCATATATGGAGATCCCTGATGCCATCAATATTGGCCAGCAACTCTACATCTGACCTCAGACCTGAACCTGTTCTGACATTCCATATGTTGATCCTTCCCCATCCATCCTTCCTCTTGCTTTTGACTATACCTGTTATACCTTCAAACTCTAGACGGGCCTGCCCCAAAGTTATTAGTGCAGCCGGTGAAAACTAGAGTTCTCAACAGGCCCTAGGACCTAGGCTAACAGGGGTGTCAACTGTCAACCATCAACCGTATACCTTTGACGAGGAGCTCCCGCGGGACGCTCCTTCGGCTCTTGCCCTCCACGTCCACCAGACACTCGTACTTCCCAGAGTCTGCTGCCCTGGCCGGGGCCAGCTGGTACAGGGCACTGGCCTCTGACGTGTTGAGGGAGTGGACGGGCCTGTCGTTCTGCACAAAGTGGAACCGGTGGGTCAGGTGGAGCAGGGGGTCGTGGCTCACACTGACCTCACAGCGCAGGCTCACAGGCGTTCCGCTCTCCACCGACCCGCTGGGGGCGATCTGGAGCTCCACGGTGTCAATAGTGTACAGTGCTGTGTCATGTAGACACACACACACACACACACACACACACACACACACACACACACACACACACACACACACACACACACACACACACAGTGTGAGTTTTAGCATTACACAGCATATTTCACATGTGCAATAATGACAACCATGAAAGTACCGGTAAATAACAATTAGGGTGGTCCCGATCCAATCACGTGATCGGGACATCCCTAGTATCAATATTATTTCCATATCATGATATTAGACTAGATATTGTCTGTGATTTCTTTTGGATATTGTACTGTTGTGATATGGCATAAGTGTTCTATAAAAATATAAATATCAGATCGGGAAAAATCGGTATGAGCAGATACTCAAAATCGATCGATCGGAATCGGATCAGGAGCAAAAAAACGTGATCGGGAGTCAGGACATCCCTATAGAGGTAGATAACAAATAAGATAACGTTACAGGGGCACAGAGCCAAGTCTGGCCTGCAGTGCAGTGGTCAGGGTCATGAGGGAGCATTGTATTGTTCTATTATTCTCTCCTAACATCCAGGTGACGTGTGGACGAGGCCCCCTGTCCCCTTCAGCAGCCCCACTTCACTGCGCAGTAAGCAGGAAGGAAAAGGGCTTCAACAAACAGGCGCTGACCTTCCCATCCCTCGGGACTGGGGAGTGCTCCTGTACATTTACCCTGCCTTCAGCTCTCTGAGCTCAGCAGCAGCAACACAATGTAACCTGTGCCACGCCTCAACTCCTGCTAAGGCAGTGGTTCTCAAACCTTTTTTTATTTTCCCCCTACTAATTTATAGTAATTTTAAGGACCACCCATAACTCTGAGTGTGTACTCTCGGAGTTACAGACCTGTAAGGGTCAGAGCGGTAGTGGTTCTCAAACCTTTTTCCCTAACAAATTTCAAGGACCACCCACAACTCAGAGTGTCCAAATGGAACCAAATGGACCCATAGGGGTCCATTTGGTTCAGAGTGACAGACCTGAGAGGGTGTGTCCATTTTGAACCCCGTCAAGGAACTCTGAGGGTCCCCGGACCCCACTTTGAGAACCACTGTGCTAATGCTTTTAGAATGGCCACGTGGCTCATATACAGCAATACATAGCGGCCATATCTGTTTCTACTACTGTAGCAGCTGTGGATGTAGATAGGCCTATTCTATTACAGCTCTATGGCACAGACTTCCCTTCCAAGAGCTGTGCCATCTAAAGAGCTCCAAAAACATCATGATGATGAAGGCTGCCCCGGGAGCATGAGCAGGTTCTGCTCATTCTGGCTCCTGATGTTTCAAAGACAATTCACATAGTTTGTTGGGACGTTCATTCCATGCAGACGGAAAGCACCACAGCAGGCAGCTGCACAATCACAGCTAAAAATACCTTCAATGAATCTAACCAGACATGAGGCTTGTACACAATGCCCATTTCCTGTGCAAAACAACATTTTGTGTGTGTGATGTAAAAACAGCCACCTTGCTTCATAAAATAAGGATCAGTCATCTTATAGACTCCAAAAGACAGAACAAAGAATCCCTCACAGCTCTGTAGTGCAATGGTCCTCAAGCCTTTTAAGTTCAGAGACCCCCATAACTCTGAGAGTTACAGACCTGTAAGAGTCAGTTTGGAAACTCCCCCAAGAAACCCCATGGACCCCACTTTGAGAACCGCTGCTGTAGTGAAAGTGATTTATTTGTACTTACACGACTGATCTTCAACGCACTGACCTGTGTTTGGGACAAAACAAACAAAAAAAGAGAATAAGACATGTAAAAATTTGAATCTGCGAAATGAAGTATAACCAGAATGAGTGTGTATGTGTCCTGGAGAGGCGCAGAGAGAGAGCGGCGTTGGTGGGTCCTTACAAAGGTTCAGGAGTCCGGTGGTGGCCAGAAGTAGCAGCAGCTTGTATGATAGTCCAGGGGCCATCCTGGGAGATGGTGGTGGGGAGTGTTGGAAGACACTGCTGCTACTAGCAGACTGGGACCATGAAGGCTGTACTGTATGGGTGGGCCGTGGAGAAGGAAGAGGTGGGGTATGTGGAAGGGAAGGGTGTGTGTGTGTGTGTGTGTGTGTGTGTGTGTGTGTGTGTGTGTGTGTGTGTGCCGCATGCGCATATGGCCATTCTTGGTCTTATCGTGTGCCCCCGACGGGTTGCTTGATTGACCAGGAAATGGTAGCTGCTTCCTCTGGAATCAGGATATTCGAGCATCAACACACGCTGGCCTCGTTATTATCAACAATCCAGCTGGCCTTACCACTGTGTATATTAGAGTTTTACCAAGCGTCAGCCACGCACGGGAGCAGTTCATGATGGAGGAAGGGTTGAGACAGCCCATGTACTGACCTGGTCAGCAGTCATCACTAATTATAATTGAGGATTTATGGTTTATTTAATTAATTAGGTTTAAAGGTATATTCAGTGATTTGACTTAATTCAAATATCACTTATTTTTTCTTTTTTTCTGGATAATCCTCCCTACTATAGAGTGTGCTGACCATATAAGGAGTTCCTCCCTGTCCCCAGTGAGCCCCTGGGGTCGTTTCAGTAGTTTCAGTTTTGGTGGCGGGTGGCAAAACCTGCATCTAATCAGGATGAGTGGGGCCTTCCTCCAATCATGATCGAGTGGGGGCGGGCCTTGGTGCACGTGCTGTTGGTCTGTTGCACTCCCCCCCCCACTGTAGAGCGTGCATGTGCACATTTTGTTACCGGGGCGGACTGGGTGGTTTTCCAAATCACCCAAATCACTGAATGCTCCTTTAAGTAAGTACTGACTGATTAGACCAAAACTATTTCACCATATCAACACCATATCACAAGTGTTAAATAGTATAGCCATTGCAGCTATATGGGCTACCAGTGACTGTCAGCCTGGGCACACTTTAAATTCCATGCTTTTTGATTGATTGATTGAAATATTTATTAACAGTTTGCAGAATTACAGTACATTTCAAGCACAAACTCAATACAAAGGCTGTTAACTGTGAGTGGACGACCCAATTAAGCATTACACTTGTTTACAAGAGGGTCCACCATGTTCAATTCATCAAAACATTTAGAGACGTACAAATAGACACTTCTATATAGACAAAGAACAGAACAGGAATTCATCATAATGGAGGTAAAAAGGGAAAAGAAACATATACAGTGAGGGAAAAGGTGGGGGCAAAAGAAGAAGCTGTGTTTTGCGTCATTTACGTTTTTTTAGACAGCTGGTGGATGGAAAAGAAGCTCCACCCACACGGCAGGTTGCCGCTGGGGCAAGCTTTTCCGGGAATCTGGCCGGCGCGGCAACCTGCCGCGTGGGTGGAGCTTCTTTTCCATCCACCAGCTGTCTAAAAACCCGGAAAAGACGTCGGGAGTCAGCTTCCTTTGGCCGCGAATGGAATCTTAGATGTGCCCATACCCAGTCCAGAACCACAATAGATGTTCAACTATTATCCGTTGATAATCAGTTTGCGCCACTTAGCCATTTCATACTTTGTTTATTTATTTTTCTGTTTTTTTATTATTATTATATTGTGTTTTTATTGCGATATTCAGACCTTGGGTCTGAAATAAAGATTGAATTGAATTGAAAGTGGTTCAGTAATATAAACTAAGACATGAAGAGACACTGACGCTGAATATCTCACACAAGCTATATCTGTATAGCTGTATCACAACATCATGCGAGAATTTCATCATACACCTGCCACATAAAAAAACTAAACATCTTTGCCACCACCCCTTCGCCTCCAAGTAAACCTCCAGGGGAATATACCGAAATGGACAGTGAGTGGATGAACACTGACCTGAATAATAATTTAAAACACTGAATACCTTGATTTTGTATAGGCAATAATATAACACATTTTGTCCTTGCTATAGACTGTTTGTTCAGTAACATATACTGAATGTTGTTTCTCCAGCTATTTATTAAACAGAAGATGCATTTTCAGGTCAGGATACCAATTGTATCCAATCAGGATAGGGAACTCAGACAGGCAGGATAATGGAACAAAAATGAAGCTTAGTTATAAATGGGTACTACTCTCTCCTGATTACCTGAAAATGTATTGATGTAAGAGTTGGAGAGACAGGAAGACTCCTGTTACTGGACAAATGCTCTATAGCAATGCTTACAATCAGAATATAGTGCTTTAAGCCTTTAACAAAAACATTTCACTTACCCTACCTTTAATTGAATCACGTTTTAGCTTCAAAAATACAACATGATTTGATTCCCTCTGGCCTTCTGTCATGATTAATAGTACTACAGCCCAATGGCAATACTTACCTCTGACCACTGAGAGGTGCTCAAGGCTCTCACAGAAAAGGGACTTGCTTGTAAACTGACACGCATGCGTAACTCAAATTCCCTTTGTGCAGAGGCAGAGCCAATACTGTAGTGGTTTAACTGGTTTTCAACCTTTTTCATATCAAAAAGAGAGCCACGGACCACCATTTGATGATATTTAGCCTTGCAGAGCCAAAACAAAAGAATGTTGTAACTTTGTTACAAGATTCACCCCCTCAAAGGTGTTTTGTACCTACACCTACTTGTTAATTTTAGGGAGTCAGACGTTCTTAGTTTTTGTGAACAACACCTGCAACAACTTGATCAGGTTCAATTTCAATTAACACTTGCAAATGTGTTCCCCTCCTCCCTGCTACATGTTGCATTAAACAAATTGTTCTAATTACACAATGATGATGTAACGTTGCCCATGCCATAGGCCTACATGAAATCCTGAGCCCTGAAACAATCTCTGATTAAAATCATTTCCCTGGATACAGCATTACCTTACACTCCCTAACTTGCCACTAATGCTGAGCTCTCCTTTTTAGCTCTGGTGAAAGAAAGAAAGACATCTATGATGATTCATCCTGGTGTCCATTAAAAGTGACCTACTGCGAAAAGTGGGATTTCACTGACCTTCTCAAGGACAGAGAAGTCAAGAAGGCAGCTAATGGTGGTCACCTGTATATTTTGATGAATGAATCAAGTTCAATGACTAAGGAGGTGTTTTATGGCTAAGGAAGTGAATGTTGATGTGAGTCTCTCTCTAGCCCCATAACCTCACCCATACAGCGATGGGTGAGGTCACACATGGTGCTAGACTCTGTCCGTCCTTTGTGGTGGTGCAGGCTGTTGAAAGCTTTGAGTCACACAGAGGGCTAGCATTCTGTCGTGGTAGCAACACCTCTTGCTTTGTACGCCTCTCTGTCAAATTGCTCTCCCCTCTCTCTCCCTGCTAATGGAATTTCCTCATTCACGATGATTAGATATTGGCTGCTGTTCAAGGCTAGATGTTTTGGGCTGAGCTCTGACATAACGTGTTTGGCACATAGACTTTGTCTTCTACCACGTTCTAAGATAAGCTCTGATGTATCTGTTCCAAATTATTTTGTGGCATACAAGTGTCTCAGTTGGCGATAGATGTAACTGATGTATTTAGCATACAGTGACCAGGTTTGTCCGGGACGCGTCATACCAAAGCCTACATGGGTTGTGCAAGGACGTGCTGTGATTGTCCAGTCGCTGTGATTGACAGCCTAAACCTAACCCTAACCTTAACCTCAGTAAACCTTAACTTGCCCGGGGGTGTGGTTATAAGCCCAACCCGTGTAGGAATTAGTATGTCGCGTCCGGGACTGTTCCGGTTTCAAGCTGGGTGTCCTGAGTTCAGCTGTTAACTAAAATGTCCCTGTTTTCACTATTCACTACGGAATTGTTCTGATTTTAACCATAATTAAAATAGTAATAGTTGTTTTCAGCACTTACTGTATATAGATGTGGATTCCATCAACTTCTTTGCTACATTTTATGTTATGGCAGTGCAATATAACAGGAAAATGGTGTATGTGGGGCCTTTACAATGAATGCCGCCTAGGATCCCATTCCTTACAAAATCCAATGGTTAATGAGGAAATATCAGTAGAGAACAAGACAGTGAAAGCAAACACGTAGCAGTGGCACTGGTTACAGATTATAATCATTCAATAGGCCTAGTTTTGATATGGGGAATAAGGCCTATTGGATTTTTCAGCAGTTGTTGACATGCATTCATATGATGATGATGCAATAACTCATTGTTTGGGAAGAGGGGAAAGGGGCCTAATTGCACGGCAAGCACTTCCAGGGGTTCAGGGAATGGCACAACAAGCCTCGCTTTGTCAATAATGAAACCCCATCAGTCAGTCTCTTTGAATGCACATGGCATGCATGCACACCACACGCACGCAACTACGCACTAATTAACGCACACACACAGCACACGCAATAAGCTTTCCCTTTAAAACGGTTCTTCTCATAATAATACCATGCAGGCAATCGGGCATTGATACACTGGGCAAAAGAAACAGCCCAAGCAATGCTGGAAAATTGGATGTCCAGTTTAAATTAGGTAGCCCCAGATGCCACGGTAACAGGTCATCTCGCCCCTTTGCCAACTCGCCCCCGCGAAAAGTGAAGACGGCTCGCCCCGGAATTTTGAAAAGTGAAGACGGCTCGCCCCAAGCCGTGGATAGCTCGCCCCAAAGCGTGGATATCTCGCCCCACAGCGTGGATATCTCGCCCCATGTTTATTTCATGTTTATTTTACCTTATTTCTCATATTAGAACATTTAGAATCAATGTTGTTTGTCAAAGGAGAACATTTAGAAACAGTTTGTTGTTGTTGGTCAAATGAAAATGATGCATGGATAATGAATGGCATGGATAATGAATGGCTCACCCCCCTCCATTGTTCTGGAAATTCCATTCTGGAAAGGTGTTCCATTCCTCCATTACTGAAATTAGTTGTTGTTGTACTATTGTTGTACTATTCTATGTCTGCCTAAAAGTACAGTACTTGTTAGAGTTAAAGATTTAGCTGGGGACCTGGAGTCTGTGAAATCTTTCACAGACTTACAGCGCCACCAACAGGTGGATTTTTGAAAATGACTCAAATCATGAAGGCAGCGTGCAATTTACGTGGAATCTTTCACAGACAGAATATATCCCACCCTTTTCACCAACAGGTGGATTTTTGAAAATGACTCAAATCATGAAGAGTTTAGGCTGATATATATATATATATATATATATATATATATATCTTCTAGAATAGTTCCAGTGATCCTGGACTGCACCAACGCAGAGTAAATACATTCTAAAGTACTCAGATGATATAACTTTAATTTCTCTCTGCCCTTATGTTTCTATGTATGTCACTGTATTTAATTTTTTTGTCCTGTGTTATGTCAAATGTGTATATGCATACAAGGCCGCTGTGTGTGTGTGTGTGTGTGTGTGTGTGTGTGTGTGTGTGTGTGTGTGTGTTTTTGTTCAACTATTTTTTAAAGTGGCATCATTAACTTGACCATTATTTCACTCAAATAAATGGTTACATTCCTACAGTTGATCTGTTGATGTTGTTGTTCTTGTTGTAGTAACGACCCAGCACACTCAAACAAAAGAGGCTGATGACACATCATGTGATCACACATCATGTTGTATGTCAAGACTGAAGTAGTCAATCCCAGATAATCCCCCCAATCATCACAGAGGCAACACAGGAATATGCAACGAGCGCAGCACAATCAAACAGCTGTCAGTGAGACATAACAGCTACATGTAAAAATCTCTCTCTCTCTCTCTCTGTTTAAAAGCACAGGTAAAAATATCTCTCTCTCTCTCTCTCCCTATTCCAACTCCTTGGGGCGAGTTGGAATAGGGGCGAGCCGTCTCGTATTCGATGCCAAAATAGGCAGGGGCTCACAAAAACAAACATAATTAATTTGTCAAACTATTTCCTACCAGACCAACACCAGATTGAATTGCTAGAAAATGGCCTATCATTTGTCCCAACTCTGGACATCTACAAACGGCAAAAGAACAAATTAAAGAAGGACGTTTCCGACTATATCACCGAAGACTTAAACTAGCATCACATTTCGGACCGGGACACGGAAAAGAAATCCCACCCTTTCAGCCAGGATCAAACTGGGAACCAGCAGCTGAAGGCCTCCCGCAAAGTTTAAAACAAATAATCATGGAGGACACGAACACAGTTGGGAATCTACCAGGAGGACACATTAAAGAAAAGGACAACCTTAAACCAAAGAACAGGTAAGTAAGAGCCCTGAGGGCACTAGCTAAAAATGAGGACATATTTATTAATGCTTAATTGCACGGCAAGCACTTCCAGGGGTTCAGGGAATGGCATAACAAGCCTCGTTTTGTCAATAATGAAACCCCATCAGTCAGTCTCTTTGAATGCACATGGCATGCATGCACACCACACAACCACGCACTAATTAACGCACACAGTCACACACAGCACACGCAATGACGCAATAAGCATTCCCTTTAAAACGTTTTTCTCCTAATAATACCATGCAGGCAATCGGGCATGCATACTTCATAGCTGGGGGCGCACTTGTAAAGATTTGGCTTTGGTGACTAGTTTTTGAATTTTG
The DNA here is from genome assembly GCF_951216825.1 of Electrona antarctica. NCBI lineage: Eukaryota > Metazoa > Chordata > Actinopteri > Myctophiformes > Myctophidae > Electrona > Electrona antarctica. The sequence goes on along the minus strand of NC_136795.1, from coordinate 15,080,027 downwards.
GCGTGGTGTTAGTTTGAGGTAGTATGGGTATAATGTTTTCAAAAAGCTGTGCAAACATATAGCGCCCCCTAGTGGTCTGTTTGCACAGACTCAAATATTAGACACTTATAGGTATGGTTGAAAACCAAAATAATTGATAAAAGAGATTTTACAATGGATTCTGTTTATAGGCATTTTAGCTCATTTTAGCCACTGTCGACGCCATCTTGAAAATGATGCCTTTCTGGTTGTTCGTTTTTCCTACATTTTTAGTATGTTATTAATATTTAGCACACCCAATAGTAACAGAATCCATTGAAAAATATATTTTATCATTTATAAATCATTTATCTTTTGGTTTACAACCATAGCTATATGTAGCTAGCCTGGCTAATAAGCCAGACCGAATCAGCCGTTGGCAAAAAGAAAATTGCCTGCCGGCGGATTACCACACGACAGTGTGATTTGAGTCTGGCTTATTAGCCAGGCTAATATGTAGCCAGTCGGAAATGTCCCTCCTGGGCTACTGTTGAGATACAGGCTTTAGCTCCGCCCACTTCCTGCTTCCTAAATTGTTTGGCCCACTATTCGACTATTCACCTTTTTCCTAGGCTGTGTGTGCTCCACTTCCTGTCGATTTGATCCAATGAAATCCAATGAAACTGGTCAGATGACCAATGATGTCCAATGAAATCGACAGGAAGTGGAGCACACAGCCTAGGTGAATAAGGTGAATAAAAGCCAACTAGCATGGGCTTTTAGGACTCCTTCGGTCCTGGTTGACAATGTGACAGGTTGCTGGCTGGGTGAATATTGTATATGAAAGTGCAGTATATTTGATTATTGCCCTTGAGACTGACCTTGTTTGTCACTTTAGGCACTGCTCCTAAACTCTGCTTCCCTGTGGGGAGCCTCCCTATTGTGTGCGACGGTAATGCACATGCAGAGACCTGACTGCCACTGCTGTTTTGTTATGTTTTGTTGTTTTACATTGATTTAAGTTTGTTTCTGTTCAACTTCATTATTTGGTGGCCCTAATTGTACTAGCTCTACATTCTTCTTATTTCCCCCAAGAATGATTAATATCTAAACTGTTGCTATGAGCATACTGTAATCCTCTTCTCTCTTCTGCTGCAGGCTCACAGCGGTGCTCCCTTACCCCCACTTACACTTTGGTATTGTGCACCCCACCCTCCTTGCATGCTACACCTATGCTGTGTAGGTCTTCTGTAGCTTGAATGGTTGATATACATTTTAGCTTCTCTTCCCTGTTTTATGACTTTTTAATTATTTCGTACAATAGTGTGTTGCTTTTATTTTTGACTAATCGTTTAATAAACTATTGTAATCTTGGGGGAAATCCTTGTTGCTGTCCCATTTTTATTGTTACTTCGTATTTTGAATCTGTTAATTAGGTTGATGTGCTGAGTGAAATAAGCATATTATATATCAAACCCCGGGCCTATTATGGCCCGGCCACATATACGTATCTAATATTTGAGTCTGTGCAAACAGCCCACTAGGCCTAGGGGCACGCTCAACGCATTTGCACAGCTTTTGGAAAACCTTATACCCATACCTAACACCACGCCAAAATTCAAAAACTAGTCACCAAAGGCCAAATCTTGATGATTTCGTACGAGTTCGCACCCAGCTATCATACGAAATCCTTTTACCAATACTGCAGCGTTCACTCACACAAATAAAAAAGCTCAACGGAGCGACATCGCCGCGCCACGTTTTATTGCACATCTCTGTCATGTCATAAAAGTCGGCTGGCATTATGGCACAGTTTTGCTGAGGCTGCCGCTTCTAATTGTCACCCAGGACATGTCTGCACTGTGAGCAGAACTGAGCTGGAGTGACACACATGGGGGCACGACGATGCCTGAGCAAATGATCCAGCTGAGGTCCCTATTGTTCGCTGGAAGTGCTCAAGGTCCCCAAGGGGAGACCTGTGCAGTGTGCACTCACTGCCACGTGGCTGTCAATTCTGTTGCAGGGGCCATGCTCAAATTGGCTATTTTTTAATAGATGAACTATTATAGGGCTTACATGGTTGCTGTATGTTATTTTAATATTGATCTAAATCTTCAAAGTAACCAGTAACTAAAGTTTTCAAATAATCATAGTGGAGTATAAAGAGTATAATTCTAAATACTGAGTACTTCTCAGAGGTAAAGACCTCTGAGAAGTACTGTAGTAATATAAGTACTGTAAAAATGTAAATAAGTAAAGTAAATGAACCTCTTATTTGTACTCGAGTACAGTACAAGTATACTTGAGATTTGCTTAGTTACTTTTCACCACAGTCTATGTTAGAATTGGCTTCTCTCCACCCAGACAAACTATAACAAAATCACTGACCTGTCTGTAAACTCGCTGGCGTTGGAGATCTACAGTGCATTTTAGGACTTGGTAGAAGTGAGCAGAGTGATTGATGGTAGCCCCCGGTGCTAACATCAACATGGGTACATCTTGTTGGGAGCAGAGAAGCTGTATTATTGATGTGGATGCCCTCGGCACCGCTGCCAACACTCATGCCCTCCTCTCAGCGTTGTCAAGCTGACTCTGGCTCTGCTGCAGGCTGCAAAGCAAGCAGAAGCCTCCTCTGTAACAGGAATAATGTTCCAAAATGTTATATAGCCTAGATTAGAACATTATATGCCAAATTGGGAGAAACAAACAAACAACAAGAGAGAAACGTGGAGCGAGGATGACGTCATGGTTGAGAGCGAAACAGATAGAGACAGAGAAATACAGACAAGGAAGGGAGAGATCAGTGACTCCCTCCAAATCTACATTATACAGGCAGGAGAAGAAAAAAATAATAATGGGAATCATCATATAACATCAATTAGCTCGCTGCCTTCAGCACCGTCCTTTTCTATCTCTACCAGGCTGAAACAACATGGGAGAGTATGTTTTCGCCCTGTCTGTGTTTGTATCTGTCTGTCTGTGTGAATATTCGCACTACATGATTAGCACTATCATATTTCTTGTGAACACTGTTAGCAGGCCAAGGAAGACAATCCCCACATCTTTTTCAAACCCATCAATGTTTTCTATGAACTTTTAAAAGAGCTCATGAGAAATTATAACACTGCCGTCAACGAGGCAAGAACTAAATATTTTTCCACTCTGATCTCTAACGACCACCTCAATGCCAGAACATTGTTCAAAACCAGTGATCGTGTTGTTGGTGCCCCCTTAAATCCCACCATGCCCGTCTCCTCTGAGCAATGCAAACTCTTTTTAACCTTTTTTATAGACAAGATCAATCTGATTAGATCACAGATGCCCAACATCCAACCCCCTGCATTCTCCCCCAATACCCACGGCTCCCCAATAGCCCTCCTCTCTGCATTTGCTACAATATCTCTAGAAATCCTCCTCTCAACCATCTCTAAAATGAAATCTACCTCCTGTAACTCAGACATCATTCCCACCCGACTCCTGAAGGAGATCTTACCATCTGTTGGTCCTCACATTCTGTCATTATTAAACAACTCCCTGATCTCCGGCTCTGTTCCCTCATTTTTTAAATCTGCCATAGTCACTCCTCTACTTAAGAAACCAAACTTAGATCCCTCCGACATGAAAAACTTTAGACCCATCTCCAAACTCCCCTTCTTATCCAAGGTCCTCGAAAAGATTGTCTTTAGTCAACTTACATCTCACCTCAGCAATAATAACATTTTTGAAAAATTCCAGTCTGGCTTAGTTCCGTCCCATGCATAGTACCGAAACAGCCCTCCTGAAAGTATCGAACGACCTCCTTCTGTCTACTGGATCCGGTAGCTGCTACATCCTCGTCCTGTTGGACTTAACGACTGCCATGCTGTCCTCCTCAACCGCCTGGAGACAGTCGTGGGAATCTCCGGTGTGGCTCTCAAATGGTTCACCTCCTACCTAACCGACAGACACTTTTCGGTCACCATCGGCAATGTGTCATCATCACAAGCCCCCCTACATTGTGGGCTCCCCCAGGGCTCGATCCTCGGACCTATACTATTCTCCCTCTACATGCTCCCCCTAGGTGAAATAATCCGCAGTCATAACATCCAATTCCACTGTTACGCTGACGACACACAACTCTACCTACCAATAACCCCGGACAATAAAGATAGTGTAGCCACCCTCCACAACTGCTTAACCGATATAAAAAACTGGATGTTCAATAACTTCCTTCAGCTCAACGATAACAAATCAGAAGTCCTAGTGTTTGGTCCCCCCCTTGCCAGAGTCCACATCGAAAATAACCTCGGACCACTACAACCGAATCTCAAACCCACTGTCAGAAACTTAGGTGTCATCTTTGACCCAGACCTCAACCTCCAACTACACATAAAGAAGGTCGTCCAATCTTCATTCTACCACCTCAGAAATATTTCTAAAATCAAACCATTCCTCACCACCTCCGACCTGACTAAAGTAATTCATGCCTTCATCTTCTCCCGCCTAGACTACTGTAACTCTCTCTACACCTGCCTCTCAAAAAAATCTACCCACAGTCTCCAACTAGTACAAAATGCCGCTGCCCGTCTCTTAACCGGTTCAAGAAAGTATGATCACATCACACCCATTTTAGCTTCTCTGCACTGGCTGCCAGTTGAATTTCGAATCAATTTCAAAGTTTTACTCATCACATTCAAAGCCAGCCTAGGTCTTGCACCACCCTATATCTCAGACCTACTGCCCCCATACATACCAGCCCGCAGTCTGAGATCCTCTAATAAAGTACTCCTAGCCCTACCAAAGGGGCCCCTGAACTCGACCGGTCGCATGGCCTTTTCCTTTAGGGCCCCCACCCTATGGAACGCTCTGCCCCTGGAAATCAGGCTCGCTGAGTCAGTTCCACATTTTAAATCTCTACTTAAAACTCATTTTTATAGACTAGCTTTTAATTCTGTTCTCTCCTGATTGTGTTCTATTGATTGTTTACTCTGCCTTGTATTATTATTTGCTTTGCATTGTTTCTGTGTTTTTCCTGCTGTGTGATGTTTACTTTTGCTGTTTCCTTTTGTAAAGCACTTTGTAACGTTGTTTTGAAAGGTGCTATAGAAATAAAGCTTTATTATTATTATTATTATCAATGACAACTGTTTTATTGTTGTGAATTCTTCTTCTTCTTCTTCTTCTTCTTCTTCTTCTTAAGAACATTATATAACATTGTTATATGCAATATTACAATTTCTCAATCCAATGCTGCTTATTCGTACAGTATTCTAATGCGATACTACCCAGCCATTTTAACAATGTATACTATTATGTAATTGCGCGCGTCCTACATTTTTAGTATGTTATTAATATTTAGCACACCCAATAGTAACAGTGACAATGATGCATTGTTTTGGTTGACACAATGCTACACATCATCCCTGCCAATGTCACTTAATTTCTGCCTCTTACACAGCCTTGGGTTGGCCACGCACCCTGGTGGAGATATGTGAGACACAGTGTCCCCATTTCTCATTCTCACTCTTTCCCTGAAATAATGAAGCTTCCACTTCAACTCCGACTAATTCAACATCCATCAAATGTAACCTTCAAACATCAAGGAACTATTTTATTTATCCTTTGACAAGTGTCTGTCTGTCTGTCTGTCTGTCGAGAGTGTCCACCATTTTTTGTGTTGTTGTGTGAATCTGTTTGGAAGTATACGCCATTTTAGGAAAACTCAGTCGCATTTGGCCAATTGCTGATAAAAGTTAATCAGTTCTCAATTGATTAACTTCCCTCAAAATGTCATGCCAATCCATCCTTAACATTTGGAGATGTTCTCCTGACTGACTGACAGACAGACAGACAGACAGACAGACAGACAGACAGACAGACAGACAGACACTGAATTATTTACCTTTCCCCAGTTGCACCTACACATTGGACTCACTCGTCCTTTCAAAGATGCTATTTCGTTGCAGAACTTCACTGTGCCATGATTGCAGATTCAAGCCTTGTGTTGTTACATCGTACATAGGGTACAATTATTTGGTTTTCGTTCCCAAGCAATGTAGCAGCAATATCATAAATAATTTAAGATAGCACGGCAGTGATCATTATGTGAATTGTGAAGGTAAAGAGAAATAGCAAAGTATGCAATGTCTTGTTTCCGTGAGCATTGGAGGATAATACTGTTTTGAAGGATCTCACTATAATCTGCATGCAGCGTACACCATGGTTTAGCTCAGCCTGAAGGAGAGAGATGAGAGCTAGGTGGAAGACCCACACTGATTATTTTCTTTAAACCTGACAGTTATCTTGTGACAGTACATGTGACAATAATTCAAAGGAGGGAGTTTGAAAGCAAGTAAGGTATTTCTACTGTCTGGCAAGAAGGGACAGTGTGTTAATCAACAGCAACCTATGAAAAAACACCAGCTCATATATAATATTCATTTTGTGCAAGCGTGGTTCTAAAGGAATCATAATGAGACAAATCAAATGATGTAATATAACAAAAACAATCAAACTGTACTGTATGGAAATATATCTTCCAAAAACAGTGGTGTAAAAAGTACTCACATTGTTTATTTAAATAAAAGTAGGCTACCAATACTGCAATGTAGAAATACTCTGTTATAAGTAAAGGTAAAGTATTGGCATCAAAATGTACCAAAAGTAAAAGTACTCAGGCAGAATGTCCCATTTCACAAGTTTTCAAATGTTGCATCGTGATTCGTGACACATCATGAGCTTGTAGATCTGCTATTTTCAAACGGCCGTATATAGGGTTGAAGTGGTTAATGCATGTTTTGTGATAATAATCAAAATCCACAAAGTAACTAGTAACTAAAGTTTTCAAATAAATGTAGTGGAGTAAAAGTACAATATTTGCCTCTGAGATAGTGGTAGTGGAGTGGAAGTATAAGTATTGGAAATTGGAAATACTCAAGTACATATACCTCAAAATTGTTCTTACGTACAGTATACTTAAGTAAATGTGCACCACTGGTATTGTCCCACCCGTGTGGTTGAACGGAATGTGCAGGTCTGAAGCAACCAGCCGCTAAATGCACTTTGATGTCATTACAGTCCAGCAGCCAGGGTTGTGGAGTGGGACATTTGGTTGCACCTTCTACAACACCAAAGATTGTTGCCGGAAATAGCCGATCTACAAGCTTGTAGATAGAGCTTGGCTATAGCTAGCCAAACTCAACACCTTTTACAGTCTGACTTCAACCTGGTCCAAAAATGGCTAACAAATAATAAACTGTTATTGAATATGAGGAAGTCCTGTAGCATGTTGTTCGGCCACTCACGCAATGTCCAAAGCTCCTCCGACTTATTGATTAACTTTGACGACGGTGCATACTTAGTTTAGACTAGTCATTGGTTAGACATGGGTTAAGCTTAGGTTTAGGTGTGCTGCCCCGTGGGAGGTTAGGGTTAGGGTGAGGGTTTGAGATAGGTTGTAGTTGTAGCACTAATGACTGGTCTAACCAATGACTAGTCTAAACCAAATACTGTCTAAACTAAGTACTGCACCCGACTCATTTAAATATGTCGGTGTCACGATGGATGTATCCTTGAGCAAGACACCTTGCATGGTTTCCTCCGCCGTCAGTGTGTGAATGGGTGAATGTAATGGACATTGTAAAGTGCTTTGGATAAAGGCCCTATATACATGCACCATTTACCATTTACCAAATGGACCATTTTATATAGGTGGAGTCTCCACCATAAAATGGTGCATTTGGAGATCTCCGATACGGCTGGCTACATGAGACTAATGCTCTCACTATATAGTTGACACAGCTATCTAAACACTGTCGTTTTGCTTCATTGTTTTCACACAAGCTACAAAACTGCTGTAGCCTACATTATGGATGTTGCAATTATGTCCTATATCCAGACCATATAATACACAATGGGAACTGCTGCTCTGCTTTGGCTAAAGTCCTCCCTTTCCTTTTCTCTTTCTCATTTATTTCTCTTGTTATAACTTTCTTTTTCTTCTCTCTTTGACTTTGTCGTATTATTTTCACTAATTCAGATGACTCTCTGTATCATGTCTCATGCACGCCTCTTCACGGAGCATAAATCGAGCTTTATCCTGTCGGTATCTCTCGCTCTCTCGCCTGTTCTTCCCCTCTCCCTGTTCCCCTCTCCGACTGATCTGAGTGTCACCCCCACAAAATTAAATCTTATTAAGCCGACTCATTCTTTCACTCTCTCTCCGTGACAAATTGGGTTAGCACTCTCCATTACTCACTTGTCTCTTGCATGTTCACCTTATACATTACACCATAGTATTGTCTACGTGTTCATTTTAGTATAACAAGCCTTATTAAAATACAGACCATTGCTCTTTACGAAAAATCAGAAAATCACCTGAATAGGAATATTCACAATGTTTAATTAAAATGGTACAGTTAAGGAAAATCAGTATACCAGACACCATTGTGTGTGTGTGTGTGTGTGTGTGTGTGTGTGTGTGTGTGTGTGTGTGTGTGTGCGTGTGCGTGTGCACGTGTGTGCGTGCGTGCGTGTGTCCTCGCTATGAGCTTGTATACCGGTATAAGCTATTTTTGAATAGCCAAAGTATAAAATATGATTTTATCTATATTATAGCTAAAATGTAAAATGACACCAGTTTTAATGGGTTAAATCTCCAGACTCCACTTCTTCAAATGAGAGGATGTTATGGATGAGTATCTTGTTTGGCAAGAGGAGTGTGGACATAAACCAAAATTGCCTTTTTTTATTATGATTTTCTTTTTTTCTTGCTCCATTGACATGATGGTTTATGTTGTGGATACACATTTGTTTGATTCATCTGCTAGGACTGACACATGTTTTTAATTTCCTTAACTATGTCCTCCTGAATCTATACACACAGCTTCACACCATTCTGTTAGTTAATTTGGAATCCTTGGTCTTATGTATGTGACATTATTTTGTCTCAAGATGTTGTTTTCGGCATTGATTGAAGATTTCCATGTGAGTAAAATGGTTAAAAGTTGCCATCTTCACTTTCTCCTACCACACTGCTACAGTGCACAGTGCTATGTTCCTTTTTGACAGATTGGCACATGCATTGCTTAGAACAGAATTGATGCTTTTCTGTTGACCTTGTGAAACAGCCAGAACATTCTCAGCAAGCTGAGATGCCTTTAGGTGCCCTATATAGGCTACAACTGTGATTAAAAAAATGATTCCCACTTCTCCCTATTTGCATTTACACTTGCATTTACAAAAAAATGTGTTTTCTGCTAAATTACATGCAAATAAAATAAAACAGTAAATTACTCTAAAGAATAATTCTTCTCCCACTTTAAATTGTAGTGTAATTGCTTTTCACCTAACATTGTTTAAAGATAATTATGTTTATGTCTGACCCCACTTATTCTGGACTAGGCAGAAGTTATCTGTTGTGTTTGTGGTTTATTTTTGAACCTGGCTTGATCAAATGTGTTTAGAAATGTGTCTATGTGACTGACATCAGCTCTCTAACTTCTCATCTCTCTCTCCTCTATTCCTGTCACCTTACACAACATTGTCTCCGTCTCTCTCTGTCTTTTCCTTTCGTCTCTGCTGTTACCTGTCACACCACGGCTAGTGCTAGCAAGGTAACAGCAGCACGGGGAAGAAGGCCCCAAATGCAGATGGCTGAGGCAGAGCTGCATGGGGCGGTTCAAGATGTTTAATCAAAGAACCAGATATAGGTATAATAATGTTTACAGAAATGTGAGGCAGGCAGGTGTCAAAACCTGAGAAGCAGTCCAAAACTAGTCCAAAAGGAGCATGCACGATTTAGAAATCAAATGACAGGCCAAAGGTCAAAACACGTGATGTGGATCAGGAAGGTAAGGTTGTGGCCTTCTGGTGGCGCTATAATAAGCCAATGTGAAAAGGGTGCCATTTATTCTTATGCCTTGGATGGTAATTGGATGATTTGAGGCATTTTGTTAAAAAAATGTGTTTTGCAAAAAAAAATCCACCTGTTGGTGGCGCTATTACAGGCCAATGTGAAAAGGGTGGGATATATTCCTCAGCCTAGTAGGAACGTCTGTGAAGGATTTTGGCTTATTATAGCGCCACCAGGAGGCCACAACCTGCCCTACCCTGGTGGAGACCTGTGCCCCGAGGGGCACTTTTTGTAGTTGTCTCTGTATTCTTTGAAACACACATAGGCTACTGGTATTTTGGGGCATATAGCCGAATCTGCCATTTTTTCGTCGGGTGAAACAACACAGCTTTCACCATTGGAATGATTGCATTATGGAACATGCACATTGTTACATTTGATGTTTTGTTTTCTTCGTCATAGCCCAACATACGGTTAAGTATTGTAGTGCAGGTAATTGTAACAACCACCGATCTTGTGACATCAACGGGATCGCCAAATATTCTAAACGTTCCACGATTCTGCCAATAATCATATTCTTTGAGACACACATCAGAGTTTTTGCCGGGTCAAACAAGGAATCAGGTGCCGTTGATCCCATTCCCATATTCACTCATACTACGACGTGACACAGTCTGTGTAGGCAGAAGAATCTACAGGTGAAATGTGTCCTCTGCATTAGCCATCCTAGGAGCAGTGAGCAGCCGTTGGTTTGCAGTGCTCGGGGGGCAGTTTGTGGTTAATGTCTTGCTCAGTTTGACACTTCCAACCAGGGACATTTTGAATTGCAGACTTTTACCTGTAACCTGTATTTTGCACCCCTAACTGCTACTTTTACTTTACTACTCACATTCTTTACTTAAGTAAAGAAAGTGAGTACTTTTTCCACCACACTCTCTCTCTCTCTCTCTCTCTCTCTCCTCTGTGTCTCCTTCAGTAACACTCTGCTTGTCTCTGCGTTTTCCCTTTGTGTCTCCTCTGTCTCTTCAAGTCAAACTCTCCATGTGTTCTTTCTTTCAGCCTCCCTGTCTCTCTACCATCAACATTGTATTCTTTCTGTTCATTCCTTTCCCCATCCTCTGCTCTTTGTTCATTCTCTTCTCCCCTTCTTTCGGCCTCTCCATAGTAACTGCCTGTCCCTTTTTCAGTGACTTCACACTTGTCTCTCCCGCCAAAGTACTCCTCTGCTCGGAGTTGCCAAGGAGCACCGAGGTGATTCTGTTATTCTGTCCACAGAGAACAACAGAAAAGTGGTCCCTTGTACTCAATTCATCATCATGACAGACAACACTGTACATACCATAAAACAACATTAAGCAATATAGTGGAAATATTGACAGAAAAAGAGGGTCTAGGCCCTAGGGCCTCAGTCACACATTCGAAACAGAGACAGAATGCGTGTTCTGTCTCTGTTCAGGGGAGAGAGCGGGGGCAGAGCAGCTCGCAGTTCATTTTCAATGGAGTCACGTGGTTTTGACAGAACAGCTCTGCTCAATGGGGGGGAGGAGGGCAGAACAGAGCCATCAAGCAAGGCTGTTTCGTCAAAACCACGTGACTCCCATTGAAAATGAATTGCAAGCTACTCTGCCCCTCCTCTCCCCCCAGAACAGAGACAGAACACACGTTCTGTCTCTGTTTCGAATGTGTGACTGAGGCCTACAGGTTAAAGGATGTCTCTCACACAGGGCTCCTTCAGTGGGGCTCGCTGAGGGGGTGTGTTGTTTACACCTCTGGGTATGATGCAGGGAATCCAGAAGTTTGTCGCTGTTGGTAGACCCTTTCACAGAATCTATAGGGGAACAAGGTTAGGTTGCCATGTCTCCCGAATGCATTGTAGCTGCAACTCTTATGTGACTATTTAACTATTTAACTTTTAAGCGTAAAAAAAAGCTAACCACAATTCAGGTCTAGTCGCGTGTGCACGAAACGAGCACACGCGCGGCAAATTCCACGGGACTACGCCCACGAGAAATACGCTTGCGTAATCGCCCCTCAACTTCGCCGCGTGTCCAAAATAAATGCACGCCTCTCATTGAAAATGAATTACTAGCCGCGTCAATTGCCCCCCGTCTGAAAAGGCCTTAACACCTCCTCCTTCTGCTCCTCCTTCGCTGTGGATACACTTTCTGTTCTTTATTTAGTCACGCTTCATCCACCCACATCAGTGCTGTTGAGGTCAAGGCTCATGGCCCATGGTGTAGTGTACAGCTTCATCCACCCACATCAGTGCTGTTGAGGTCAAGGCTCATGGCCCATGGTGTAGTGTACAGCTTCATCCACCCACATCAGTGCTGTTGAGGTCAAGGCTCATGGCCCATGGTCTAGTGTACAGCTTCATCCACCCACATCAGTGCTGTTGAGGTCAAGGCTCATGGCCCATGGTCTAGTGTACAGCTTCATCCACCCACATCAGTGCTGTTGAGGTCAAGGCTCATGGCCCATGGTCTAGTGTACAGCTTCATCCACCCACATCAGTGCTGTTGAGGTCAAGGCTCATGGCCCATGGTCTAGTGTACAGCTTCATCCACCCACATCAGTGCTGTTGAGGTCAAGGCTCATGGCCCATGGTCTAGTGCAGGGGTTCTCAACGTTTTTGGCCGGGGACCCCCGAAAATGCTTTGGCAACGTCTCGGGACCCCCGCCCCGCCCACTCCCGACCCCCAATATAAATTGACTGCTACAATGACCTTAATAATAGAGACAATACACCATAAATAAATACTGAAACCAGATATAATCATTAGGTAAGGTGTATGCATGTACTATGTGTACTATATGTAAACTCTTCATTTCCATTTTCCAGCCATTCAGTTGCATAAAAATAAAAATAAATACGTTTTCTTTTTTTTTATTTATTTGGGGATGAAGCTGTACACTAGACTCTAGTGTACAGCTTCATCCACCCACATCAGTGCTGTTGAGGTCAAGGCTCATGGCCCAGATGGTGTAGTGTACAGCTTCATCCACCCACATCAGTGCTGTTGAGGTCAAGGCTCATGGCCCAGATGGTGTAGTGTACAGCTTTAAGCGAAACGATGACGTCACTATGAGGCTGGCAAGCGAGTTGTAGTAGTTGACAGAATGTATGCTCTGTGCCTGTACTGTTCACGATACGTTCAGTAAAGCATTCATTATTATATCAACACAACTGTGTGGACATCAGCTCATAGATGGCAGAAGCAGCAACATTACAGAAAGAGGAGAATTAAACAAATAAAGAGACAGAGAAAGCGAGCACCATAGAAGGAGAGGGGGGACCTCGGATGTCAGAAAATTATATTTACATTCTGCTCACAGTTTGTTACAAGCTGCTTGGATGGCGAACTCGGTGTCGTGACCTCGGAAGCGTTGCTTCATGCAAAGCTAACCGCCCACTATAAATCACACACTATGTATTCAAGGACCAGAAATACCCACAGCCAGCATCATATATTATGGAGAAAAGCGTTTAACACTTCCAACGCCACCCATACGTTCCCGAGAGAAGCCCCGGGACGGGGCAGTGTGTGCGTACTGCTGTGTGAGAGGAGGAGAGGCTCTAAATAGCCTGCCCAGAATGGAGGCTCTCCAGAGAGGCTTTCTTTGGGGCCACATACATCACCAGACGGGTGCAGGTTAACTTTCTGGAGGATAGTGCTGACACAGAGTCATACGAAGCCACGATTCAACATGGCCGGGCCACCAAGGGGAGCTGAGAAGAATTGTGATCATCCATCCAGGCTTATTCCGGCTGTTCCCAAGACTCTGGCCTAACTTGCACACAAGGGGCTCAGCTCCGAACCGAAGCCATACTTGCATGTAGAAGTGTTGAAAACACTGTGTACTAGTGTACAAGCCTCAGGTTGTGTTCATAGAACTAGAAAAAGAAAAAGAAAACATTTCCATGGACATTCACGACTCTTACAACAGCACAGAGGCCTGTGACGTGCTACTCTCAACATGCCAGGGGCACCGCAAAGTCAGAAAAGGAAGTAGGCTAATCAGCCACTAAGGTACGAGGGCTACCCCTGTTAAATCACCATGGTGCTGCTGATTAAAACAGCCTTAGCCTTTATTAAAACCCAGTGTTCCAGCCTCCGTAGGGGAGGGAGATCCAGGGAGAGCCCACTCACAAATCGATATAAATGTCTTGTTCATGTGAGAAACGGGCACACAGCGCCCTCACTGCAATCACACAGTGCTCCTCCTGAGGCTCGAGGCGTCATTTAGAGCTACAATGACAAACAGAGAGAACGATATAGAGGGTGGAAAGATGGAGACAGAGATAGGTGGATAGTTGGATGGATATGCATATACACATAGAGAGAGAAAGAGAGAGAGAGAGAGAGAGAGAGAGAGGTGCTCCACACACCTGCCAGGCAGCAAACTGACTCCACAGAGTGACAGACAGCCTTGCAAAGTGTTCATGTCTGCCACTGTTGATACCTGCAGACCTGAAATGTGTTGGCCCGGTGCAAATGTCAAAAAAATCTCACGGAAAGTTCTCTTTTCATATTCCTTGCGCTGTCAAAACATGAAACTGCTATGGAAATACAGTTGGAGATATACGACTTGACATCTTTGCTCATTTTCCAAGCAAATGTCAATAACAGCCCATTTTAAGCAGCTATGCCTGCTCTCCCGTGAGATAAATACAGTCAGAGAGCGATGCTGTGAAACGGTGGTGGGGAAGTCAGGCATTTTTGCAATGAGCCTGAAAATCCGGAAAATGTATGTAACATAAGGCAATTAGCCCTTCACTAAATCCCACCCCAAAAAGCGATTGTCCAACAGCAATCCAAATAGTTTAGCACCGGTTGCTATGCAGGTCAAGCTTTCTTCGCTGCTAACGTGCCTATTGGACAAGGATGGGTTGGGGAGGGACTTGGTGAAGGGCTAATTGGTAATCTCCCATTTTACCTCCCCCGATTGGGCGATTTTTATCTCCACCAGGCAGAAATCTTGCATTTGGATATATGTGTGCGTGTGCGCAGCTTATCTTACAACCAGCATCAGCTTTCTTGTCTACGCAGCAAGCCACAGACCTCAATCTGTGAATGTTTTTCAAATCTGTCAATGGCAACTGTGTAATTTCTTACAGTGTGACAGTGGCACATATGGTTCAGCCGTATAGAAGAAGGTCTGTCTAGAAGAGAGTATGTCTATCCGTCTCTTTGAATATTCTACTGTTTAGACTGATGATGGCGTCTTAAGCTTATAAGTGCTTTATTTATAAAACAAACAATAAAAAGTGTTTCATACACAACCAAACAAATGTAGCCTAGTCATTAGTTAGCTGTTATTAACAGCTTAAACAAAAGCCAGATGTAGGCCTATTTGACAGTGCAGTGCAACGAGCATCAGCTGAATACAGACACAAATGCACATACCTGCCCTCTGAGTGTCTGGAGTCATATCTTTCCAAAAGCCCTTGAATATGATATGCAGATTATTGTGATTATGGTATAAACTCACATACATTTTTGTTTCCATATCTTTGATTTGTGGAACGCGGGACAGAGGGTGCAATTTCGGGGCCGTTACGCAAGATGCGGGACGGGGGGTCAGCTAACCCGACACAATAATGGTGGTCCCCAGTGTCCGGGAGATGCCCCTATGTCCCATGATAATAAATGGCATTAAATGGGGGTCAGTAGCCTATGCATGTCAAACTGGGCACCCCCTCAAGGACCACTGGTGGTCCCCGGACCACTGGTTGAGAAGAATTCTTAATGAATTAATGAAAAAATAAAAAAAAACAATTTTTCGCACGTGCAGACTCGGCCCCCAGCCTGGTTCCCTAGTCAAAATATGGCCCTTGAGGAAAATTAATTGGGGAACCCTGTCATACATCATCATACATCATCTCATGGACAACTGAATCTATGTGATTTGTTGGTTACATTTATTTATTATTTTTTTGTCATATTTTACCTAATTTCTCCTTTCATTGTCAATGGCAAATATTGAGAGTTGAGACGTATGGGGACAAAAGCTGTATTAGCGCCCCTCAAAAATGAATATACTTCTTCATGAATTAATTTGTGAATTTATGTTATTATCTTTTAACCATGATACAATGTGTAGGAGCCGATCTACCATAGGCCATCACATCATGTACTGTATGTGCCATCATGCCATGTCTAACATTCCTGTTAGTGTGCTTTGTCACCCCCTACAGACATGGCAGAACTAGAGGACATAAATACCTGGCCATCAGAGGGCCAGGTGTAGTTGATTGGAGGTTCACAGCTTTTTACGTCTGGTTTTTGTTGCTCTACACCTCCTTCTATTCTAAGTTACAGTTTATATGCTAAAAGTATTTTTATTTTGTTTTCAACTTGGATGGAATAAACCTTTTGAGTTCAACCTTAACTTTTCGTCTGGACATTCCTCATTTTCCTTTTTTGGTCAAGTTTGCTGCACAAAGCCAGTCAGTTAGAAAAAGGTACTCTCAATCAACCACCACAAGAACAAAAGGTCTCTACAATTGTAAAAAGCTACCTTTTTAGAGTACAGGACTAAATGGACAACATGGATTCATGGAGTTTGGATGGATTGATTTCTGGATTGGAAAAGAATGTGACTCAGATTGGAGTGACATATGGACCACAGCAGTGAAAATGTTTGAACAGACAGCAGAGCATCACAGCCATTGGTGAGAAATACAATCATATTGTATAGCAGGTTCTTCTCTTCTGTGTATTTGGTTGAATTTGAACACAGTCGAAAGAAGTAGTACTGCTGGTCCATTGGGGACTATTGTTTGGACCTTGGCTGGTGTTGTGTGCACCCACCCCTGCTGTGTATTCTTGCTGTGAATTGTACATGTTGGAAAATGAGTGACACAAACGTCACAGACACAAACAGAATGGATCAGGAGGATCAAATGGAGGAGGACACAAGGAGGACGGTCAAGCTCACAGCCAAAGCACTGGCTAATAAAATCGAAAAGGATCAGAAGGACCGCCACTCACTTGTGAAACAAATGAAAGAGCTCACAAGAGAAATTAAAGGGCTAATGAAAAATGACGCAGATGCAAAGGATGTGCAAAGCACAATGGGAAAACTGATAAATGTGTACGAAGATGCAAAAGCAGCACACTATTCACTAATCCTATTGATTCCACAGGAGGAACTTGAAAATCAGAATGTGTGGTTTTCATGTGTTTCAAAACACCATACAGATTTCATGGATGATGCGAAACTGTGGTTTGTTAAGCTTGGAATGACAATGAATGAAATGCCAATGCATGAAATGAGTAACGTGGAAGAAACTGAGCCAGTTACTGAATCTATGTATTCACCTGAAGAGGTGGAAATGAATGTTGGACATGTACGGCATATTGAAATACCTGCTAGACAGGAGGTGGAAATATATGATGGGCAGCAGGTGACAATACCACCTACTAATGCTCAAATGCACTCTGATCAGTCACAACAGGTAACTCAATCACAACAGGCAACATCTGAAACCGTTGACTTACAGGAAACTATTCAACCTGGTGACAGTGTATCAAATGCAAGCAAGAAAACAAAAGGTTCTAGTAGAGCTTCAAGTACAGCATCAGCACGATTGAAAGCTGAGGCAGAAATGGCTGCTCTCATTGTTCATCAAAAAATGATACACGATAGACATGCCCTAGAGGTACAAATGGAGCAGCTAAAAAGGCAAAATGAGGAGCTAAGAAGACAAAAGGAACAGCTGGAGCTGGAAACGAACATGGCTGCTAATGTGGCAAAAATGAAGGTGCTAGGTTCAAGGAGATCTGATGTTTCTATTACATCTAAAGTGACAGATGGAATGAGGTCATACTTTGAGAAGAGACAGCAGGCAGCTGTTTCCACATCACATGCACAACCCACTCCAGGACAGGTCCCCTCACAACCCAGACAGGCACCAGCTCCAATTGCAACAACCACAGGTGGCGCTGTGGCTCCGGTCTATTCACTGACAGCAAACCCAATACCAGAGAGAGATGTTGGGGCATCAGCACCAGCAGGCACCGTCACAGGCAGAGCTGTGGATACGGCCGTCCGGCCTCGCACTACAGCACCCGTGGCAAGCCAGATGGATACCAGAGGCCCAATTGAACAAGGCAACAACATCTATTCTGTCATGGAGAAACAAAATGAAATCACAGCCCTGCTCATTCAACAACAATGCCTGTCTTCAATGCCCAAGAAGGAAATTCACATTTTTGATGGTGACCCACTTAAATATCATACCTTTATAAAATCCTTTGAACATAACATCGAAACTAAGAACCCAAATCCCACAGATTGTCTTTATTATCTAGAACAGTATACCCAAGGACAACCAAGGGAACTCGTGAGGAGTTGCTTACATATGATGTCAGACAGAGGATACAGGAAGGCTAAGTCTCTACTGAAGGAACATTTTGGCAACGAGCATAAAATCTCTACAGCCTATGTGGAGAAGGCTCTTTCATGGCCGTCAATAAAACCTGATGACACTACAGCTCTGCAAGCTTACAGTCTCTTCCTAAGAGGATGTTGTAATGCCATGGAAGATGTCAATTACATGCATGAGCTTGATATGCCTTCTAATTTGTTGATCATCATCAAGAAGCTGCCTTACCGCCTAAGAGACAAATGGAGAACTATAGTATGCGACTTCCAGGAGAACCACAGCCGAAGAGCAAGCTTCAAGGACATTGTAATTTTTCTTGAAAAACAAGTCAGGATTATTACAGATCCCATTTTTGGTGACATTAAAGACGACCCAGTGAATAAAGACACAAGAAGGTCCAAGTCACAACCACACCCCAAAATAAAAGGAAGTATCTTTGCAACAACCGTGACGGCTGCAAAAGAAAAAGGAACCCAGGAAAAGAAAAGTCAGTTTGCTGTAAAGAGATGCTTATTCTGTGAAGGAGAGCACGCTCTAGAATTGTGCACAGAGTTAGAAAAGAGGACACATAACGAAAAATTCACTTTTCTGAAAGAGAATGGAATATGTTTTGGCTGCATGTGCAAAGGACACGTCAGTGCAACATGTAGACGGAGACTCAATTGCAGCATTTGCGGTTTAAGGCATCCCAAAATGCTACATATTTACAGAGACCCATCTGAAAGAAAGGAAATCACCAAAGACAAAGGCATGGCATCCGTGCTGACTAGCGGTCTTACTGGGGCCGGTGAAGACCACTGCAAACTTGCAATAGTGCCGGTTCAAATAAAGGCCAGGAAAGGGAACATAACAGTGCACACTTATGCATTCCTCGACCCAGGTAGCACGGCATCCTTTGGTACAGCAGGACTAATGGCTAAACTCAACCTTCAAGGAAGAAAAACAAACATCTTGTTGAGAACTATGGGTCAGAAGAAAGTTATTGAAACACGCCTCGTTTCAGGCCTAGAAGTGGCTGGACTGGACACCAATGACTTTTATATTCTTCCAGGCATTTACACACAGAAAGAAATGCCCGTAACTAAAGATAACATCATCAGAAAGGAGGATCTTTCCAAATGGCCATATCTGAACAAAGTGCACATCCCTGTCATTGATGCTGAAGTGGAGTTGCTGATTGGAACAGACGCCCCAAAAGTCATGGAACCATTGGAGGTAATTAACAGCAAAGGAGATGGACCGTTTGCTGTGAGAACACATTTGGGGTGGATTGTCAATGGACCGCTTGGACATCACGATGGCACAGACACAACATGCCATCCTACTGTCCAATGCAATAGAATTTCAATTGACAAAATAGAGCAGCTCTTGATCAGCCAATATAATCAAGACTTCAGTGAGAAGGCATCTGAGGATAAGCCTGAGATGTCAATGGAAGACAGGAAATTCATGAAATGTGCAAATAGTAGTGTAACACTGAGAGATGGACACTATTATGTGGATTTGCCTTTCAGGAGAAATGACCTTATCATGCCAAATAATCGGTCAGTTGCAAAACAGCGCCTCCTAGGGCTGAAAAGGAAATTTGAAAAGAATGAACATTTCAAGAAGGAGTACATTAACTTTGTAGCTGATGTAATTGAAAAGGGCTATGCCGAAGTGATACCATCAGAGCAGCTCGAAAAGACAGACGGGAGAGTTTGGTACATTCCACATCACGGTGTGTATCACCCCAAAAAGAAAACATTAAGAGTTGTATTTGACTGTAGCGCATCCTACCAGGGAAAGTCACTCAACTCTGAGCTGCTGCAAGGCCCCGATTTGACAAACAGCCTAATTGGAGTGCTTCTGAAATTCAGAAAGGAGCATGTGGCTGTTATGGCAGATATCCGCTCAATGTTCCATCAAGTGAGGGTGTCTGCAAAGGACATTGACTTTCTAAGATTTCTGTGGTGGCCTAATGGCGATGTCAGTAAAAGCCCAGTAGAACATCGCATGCTTGTTCACCTATTCGGAGCTACATCGTCACCCAGCTGCTCAAGCTTTGCATTGAAAAGAACAGCCGAGGACAACAAGGCTCATGTCCACCCAGAAATAGCAAGCACCATTAATAATAATTTTTATGTTGATGATTGCTTAAAGTCAATGGCCACAGAACAGGATGCTCTACAACTGGTTAAAAACCTGTCAAATGCCTGTCGCATGGGAGGATTTCATCTCACAAAGTGGATGAGTAACAGCCGCACTGTGCTCTCTGCTATTCCCGAGGAAGACAGAGCCAAAGAAGTTAAAACGTTGGATTTGGATAAAGAGGAGCTCCCCATGGAAAGGGCACTCGGACTACAGTGGAATGTCGAAAATGACACATTTGTGTTCAAAATCACACTGAAAGAAAAGCCACTCACTCGAAGAGGAATGCTGTCTGTATTAAGTTCAGTTTATGATCCACTTGGCTTTTTAGTCCCACTAACCCTTCCCGTGAAAAGTATGCTCCAAGAACTGTGCAAAGAAAAGTATGGATGGGATGAGAACATTCCACAAGCTACATCTAAAAAATGGACCGACTGGACATCTAGTCTGACAAAGCTGACCGATTTTAGCGTGCCTCGCTGCATCAAACCAAAAGACTTTGGAGAACCAACAAGCTTCCAATTACATCACTTTTCAGACTCCAGTGAAGATGGATATGGCACCGTGAGCTACCTACGGATGAAAAACAGCAGAGGGGAAGTGTCAGTTTCATTTATGATGGGAAAAGGAAGAGTGGCTCCCTTGAAGCAGATCACAGTACCCAGGATGGAGCTCACAGCCGCAGTACTATCAGTAAGAGTGGACAAAATGCTGAGGTCAGAACTACAACTGGAACTTGAGGATTCT
The DNA here is from genome assembly GCF_951216825.1 of Electrona antarctica. Lineage (NCBI taxonomy): Eukaryota > Metazoa > Chordata > Actinopteri > Myctophiformes > Myctophidae > Electrona > Electrona antarctica. The sequence continues at coordinate 15,058,968 of NC_136795.1, read as the reverse complement.
GTCTTTTGGACAGATAGTCAGACTGTGTTGAAATACATCTCCAATGAACAAACACGATTCCACACCTTTGTAGCCAATCGCATAGCTGCGATCCGGGCGAACACCAGTGTGTCACAGTGGAGGTATGTAAGCACAAATTTCAACCCAGCAGATCTCGCATCCAGAGGACTAAGTGCCAAGAAGTTTGTTGAATGCAAACGATGGATACAAGGTCCAACGTTTCTCATGAATTCTGAAAATGACTGGCCAGCTAACTACGTTGATTTACAGTTCAACCCAGCGAATGACCAAGAGGTCAAAAGAAAGGTTGTCTCATATACAACCAATGTTCTGAACACACAATCACAAAGCCCAACAGACCAGCTGCTATCACACTTCTCAGACTGGCTGAGACTCAAGAAGGCAGTGGCATGGTACTTGAAGTTTAAAGATTTTCTGAGAAAACTTGCAAGAAAGAGAAAGGAAATGGAACTCAAGGAAATTGGTGTAACTACACGTTGCCAAAGCAAAAAAGTTGCTTCAAAAATGCACCCATTTAATTCCATTGAGAGCGGTCAAAACATCACTGTAGATGACATGGAAGAGGCTGAAAAAGTCATCATTGGAATTAGCCAGAGTCAAACTTTCCCTGAAGAATTGGCAAAGTTGAAAATGGCGCCATCTTGTGTGCAAAAAACAAGCTGCATATTCAAGTTGGATCCAGTGTTGGACAATGGCTTATTAAGAGTTGGTGGACGTCTCAACCGTGCAGCCATGCCTGAACAGGTAAAACATCCCATCATCCTGCACAAAAATCACCCAATCTCTACTCTGATACTACGTCACATACATGAGCGCACAGGCCACAGTGGAAGAAATCACATGCTGTCTGAGCTTCATAAGAAGTACTGGATCACAAATGCAAACTCAGCAGCAAGAAAGGTGATCACCAAGTGCACTGTGTGCAGACGTGTAGCAGGAAGGACCAAAGTGCAGAAAATGGCAGACCTGCCCCAAGAACGACTAATTCCTGATCTGCCACCCTTTACAAATGTTGGAATGGATTACTTTGGACCAATCCAAGTAAAAAGAGCAAGAAGCCTTGTCAAGCGGTATGGAGTGATCTTTACCTGTATGACCAGTAGGGCAGTGCATTTAGAGATGGCATACTCCTTAGACACAGACTCTTGTGTGCATGCCATTCGGAGATTCATATGTCGGAGAGGTCAAGTATCTCACATCCGTTCAGACAATGGCACTAATCTGGTCGGTGCAAAGAAAGAACTACGTGAAGCCCTAATGAATCTGAACCAGGACAAACTGAGGAATTCTTTACTGAAAGATGGCATCAAGTGGACTTTCAATCCCCCATCAGCATCACACCACGGTGGAGTGTGGGAAAGGCTCATCAGAATGGTGAGAAAAGTCCTATTATCAGTTTTACACCAGCAAGTGCTCGATGATGAAGGCCTGTTTACCATCCTGTGTGAGGTAGAAGCGATTCTCAACAGTCGGCCCATCACCACCATGTCATCTGACCCACACGACCTGGAGGCACTGACACCCAGCCACATCCTGACCTTGAGATCTAAACCCATTCTACCACCGGGGGTCTTTCAAAAGTCTGACATGTACCTCAAGCGCCGATGGAGACAAGCTCAGTACATGGCTGACTTGTTTTGGAAAAGGTGGACCCAAGAATACTTGCCATTGTTGCAAGAGCGACAAAAATGGTCAAGTAAGAAGAAAAATATTCAGACAGGTGACGTTGTTATGATTGTCGACTCGACAGCACCCCGAGGGTCATGGATTCTGGGAAGAGTGATGGAAACCATGCCAGATGCCAAAGGCCTAGTTCGTTCTGTGAAGATCAAGACCCAAACCAGTGTTCTTGAACGACCCATCACAAAAGTATGTCTGCTGCTTGAAGACGACTCCTGTCCCCAGTAGACATTTTTAAGTTGTCATTTTCTATTTTGACACAATATGAAGAATGTGTTGAATATAACTAATCGGCTCCATTCATTATTTTGTATTGATAATTGTATTTAGTTATACACGCCATACAATTGGGGCCGGTGTGTAGGAGCCGATCTACCATAGGCCATCACATCATGTACTGTATGTGCCATCATGCCATGTCTAACATTCCTGTTAGTGTGCTTTGTCACCCCCTACAGACATGGCAGAACTAGAGGACATAAATACCTGGCCATCAGAGGGCCAGGTGTAGTTGATTGGAGGTTCACAGCTTTTTACGTCTGGTTTTTGTTGCTCTACACCTCCTTCTATTCTAAGTTACAGTTTATATGCTAAAAGTATTTTTATTTTGTTTTCAACTTGGATGGAATAAACCTTTTGAGTTCAACCTTAACTTTTCGTCTGGACATTCCTCATTTTCCTTTTTTGGTCAAGTTTGCTGCACAAAGCCAGTCAGTTAGAAAAAGGTACTCTCAATCAACCACCACAAGAACAAAAGGTCTCTACACAATGTTTTAAAAAAACTAAAAAACTAATCTTTTCACGTAAGATGAATTTATGTGATTGGTTAGCCGATTTGCTCGTCTACATATGATGTACATTTTCCTTTCATTGTCAATGGCATTTAATGTTTGTGTTGCCACAAATGTTCACATATGACGTAAATTCTCCTTTCATTGTCATTGGCAAATGTGAGACGTGATGGGACGAAAAAATAACAATTTAGCTGATAGCCGATACTGATACAGATTTATTTCGTTTTTGTTATTTTTATTTCCCCCTTTTGTGCCAGGGAAACTATACAAGAAATGTATGTTCCAAATCTACAGCTTGGTAGGCTGCAGATAACCAACACACCAACATAGCCAAGCTCTCATATTATTGTTCCTTTTCACTTGCTTTGCATACAGACGGTCAATTAAACAAGTTATTTTTATGTAAATTAAAAAATAAATAACTCAATAACTCATAACTAATATTAAAGCAACTATTTAGCTTTTTATGTTCTCACTGAAGTGTGAAAACTGCCCACAGACATCACAGTTTTGATTATGCCAGCCCATTGCTATAAGATGCTCAGTTTAAGAAATCTGGTAATTTGGAGACCACCAATTGAGTAATTTGCATAATGAACGTTGGCAGTCGGTGTCAATCACAGCATCCCTAATAATTTGTCTCATTTGAGAGGAGTGTTAATCGTCAGAAAATCTAATGAGACAGACATGTAAGCATGATTGTGCCAAACCTGAGTCCATTTTAAAAGCCCTCATACAAGAGCAAGGCCAGCAGAATGCTGAAAACTGGCTGGGCCCATCACGGTAGCCTACTAAACAATACCAGTGCCCTGATGTTAATTTTAGCGGAGCAGACATTCCACGAGGCTAACTGAAATTGCGTTTCTCCTTACAAAACAAGTCAATACAACCCTGAAAGGTTCTGAGAATTGGAAGGTTTGTGAAGGGCATTAAGATGAGACCCCAAATCCCTTTAGCTATTATGCAGAAGCCCCAGTCTGTGCTATGCAGAAGCTTTTAAAATGCTCTAGAGTGCTTGCTGGTGGAGGACCTGCCTCTCACAACTGCTGAACATATCTGACCTCTCATAAATACCTAATAAATTGTCCTGTACAGAGCGTTTCATCCAAGCCCCCTCCATGTCAACAGGGAGGATTTGTTTAATCAAAATGTGAACGTTGTTTTTGAACGGGTTCATCCCCCGGAATTGCCAAAGGACAGAGAGGGGGCAAAGGCCCGCCAAAATGCAAATGTGTTGGAAATAGCCAGCATACTCAAAAGATTAATTTCCATTGTGTTATTATGCAGCAGTTGTCCAGTGAATAAATCACAGATAAATTAAATGGGGGAAATCATATCAACCGTTGTACAAAGCCTGGAGCCGTAATAAAGAGTGAGTATAGACTCACCTAGAGAGGGATGAATGAAAAAGAGATGAGACGTGGTATGAGATGAGAAGCAGAGAGGAGCTTGGCACCGTGTGTCCTACCTCGAGATCATGTTGGAAATCTCCCCTCAGTCCTGCTTTAGAGAAGAGACAAAGAAAGCAGACAGAATACGAGGGAGAGAATGTTTTCTAGTTTCAATTAAAGTGAACCTTACACCTTTTTTCCACGATAACATTAGGCTGAGGCTTGTCCAGTGGTCTCACCTGCATTACAGCCTCCGTGAGAAGACTTAATGGACAAGAGGCCAGGGCCTGGTGACTGAATCCACAAAGTAGAGAGAACCCTAATCCTTTTCTGTAGAAGAAGAGCAGATTTGCAACTTGTGACACAAATAACTTTGAGAACGAGTTCCATTTTATTTTCTATATTGCCCCTATATATATCAGTGTTTCCTGCAGGAAAAAGCTTTGGCATGATGCTGGGCACGGGGGGGACCTTCTGGCACCGAAAAATTTGATTGATTGATTAATTAATTAATTAATTTGTATTCTTGCTCTTGGAGACACTGGGGAGGCACTCAGGGAGACACTGGGGACTAGTGGGGAGGCACTGGGGAGACACCGCATGGGGAGAACATTTAATTGTTTTGGCTTTCGCCTTTATTTTATATATTTCATGGAGGGACAGACAGTAGGCTGACAGGAAAAGGGGAGAGAGACTTGCATGAATTTTTTAAAATAAGATTATAAGAAAACATAATACCGGTATATGAAATATCTATGTATAACATAGATAGACTAAGACTACCACCAAATTCTACCAGCATCAGGATTGCCAACCCATGTCTTCTGCCAAGTCAACATTGGGTCCACATTTTCCTCCTTTATTGTCTCCACCAGGCCGAAGGCATGGGGAGAAGAGTATGTTTTGCACTCCGTCCGTCCGTCCGTGTGTGTGTGTGTGTGTGTGTGTCCGTCCGTCCGTCCTTCCGTCTGTGAACAGCTAATCTCCGGCACCGTTAACCCGGTCGATGCCAAATTTTGCACTCACACTCCCTGGATGCCAACGATGAACCTCTGCCCCAAAATTTCCAAACGGCCTGTTATAGCGCCACCAGGAGGCCGCTTTGTGCAAAACAAGTTTTTGGACAGTACACCTACAGATTTTGTCCAAACATCACGCAAATTGGTACACAGTCTCTCTAGAGCAGGGGTGCCCACACATTTATGACGTGAGATCTACTTTCAAAATGACCAGCTCAACAAGATCTACCCACTGAAAAAATAAGTGTACCATTGCTGAAAATAGTTTAAATATATAATGTACCTGGGGGGGCTTTGGAATAGGAATAGAAACTAGAAAAAGTGCCCTTCTGGGCACAGGTCTCCACCAGGAGGATAGGAGTGTGTGTGTGATGTTTGGCAAAATGTTTAGGAGCAATATAAACGTGTGTGTGTTTGTGTGTGTGTGACGCGGTTTGGTCTGTTGTAGCGCCACCATGAGGCTGATTTGAAAACTCAAGTGGCATTTCTTCCAAAGCCTAGTGGGAATATGCATGCACAGTTTCACCACAATCTGACGCTGCGTTGAGTAGTTGTGGCGATTTGTACAAAACGGGTACAAAGCGGGCTACTCCTGAAAAGTTTAGAAGCCAATCGTAGCCAATGAGGGTGGATTATGAGAAATCAAACAAACCCGTCTTGATCACATGACTATGAAGAGCATGTGTACTGATTTGGGTAAAATCTGAAGGAGTAATATTAGAAAATGTGTTTTACATATGTCGGCCTCCTGGTGGCGCTATAAAGAGTGAAAAATTCCAGGCAAAGGTTTTTCCTTGGCCTCTAGGGAGTTGGCATACAAAGTTATCCACAGATCTGTGCAGTTAGAGGTAAAAACACTTTTCGGCCAGTTATAGCGCCACCATGAGGCTGAGTTGAAAATGTTCATGTGGCATTTCCACCTCGGCCTAGTGGGAATGTGTGTGCACAATTTCACGGAAATCACACAATGTGTTCATGATTTGCAGCATTTTGTTTGAAACTGAGCACTCCTGCGAACTTTGGAAGCCAATCTTAGCCAATCAGGATGGAGTCTGAGAAATCTGAAAGACCTGTTTCGTTGAATGGCTCTAGAGAGACTGTGTACCAATTTGCGTGATGTTTGGACAAAATCTGTAGGTGTACTGTCCAAAGCGGCCTCCTGGTGGTGCTATAACAGGCCGTTCTGGAAATGTTGGGGCAGAGGTTCATCGTTGGCATCCAGGGAGTGTGTGTGCAAAATTTGGCATCGACCGGGTTAACGGTGCCGGAGATTAGCTGTTCACAGACGGAAGGACGACACACACACGGACACACGGACGGACGGACGGACGGACGGACGGACGGACGGAGTGCAAAACATACTCTCTCCCCATGCCTTCGGCCTGGTGGAGACAATTATGACAGGCAGTTTCTGCTGTCAAAATATGTCCCCCCCGTATTTAACTTAAACGCCCAATGCATTCTCAATGGCAATAGCACAAACTTTGGCATGCTACTAGTCCTACATACTTACACCTAGAAACCCCATTCAAAACTATTTAGGTTCATCTTACGGTGGACATGATGATGTTTGCTTGAAAATAAATCTTTGAAATGTTTCATAGTTTTAGAAATATAGTGCTTTCAGATTTGAGAAATTTATAATGGGGCTCAATGGCAGCTCTATGGCACGTCAAAAAATTACTTTCACCTAGAAAACACATTTTATAATTCAGCTTACTGTGGAGACACATGTTGGAACTTTTTACTTTGAAATTATTTGTAGTTTCTGAGTTATTTAACTTAAACGCCCAATGCATTCTCAATGGCAATAGCACAAACTTTGGCATGCTACTAGTCCTACATACTTACACCTATAGAAACCCCATTCAAACCTATTTAGGTTCATCTTACGGTGGACATGTTTGCCTGAAATGGAATCTTTGAAATGTTTCATAGTTTTAGAAATATAGTGCTTTCAAATTTGATACATTTATAATGGGGCTCAATGGCACGTAAAAAATCACTTTCACCTAGAAACTCCATTCACACATTTTATAATTCAGCTTACTGTGGAGACAATGCTGGAACGTTTTACTTTGAAATGATTTGTAGTTTCTGAGTTATTTAACTTAAACGCCCAATGCATTCTCAATGGCAATAGCACAAACTTTGGCATGCTACTAGTCCTACAATGTAGGACTTTCCCTGGACCTTCTAGTCGCTAGAAGGTCCAGGGAAAGGCCTACACACTCTCCAAGAGTTGGGAAAGAACATATCAAGAGAGTGGAGTGGTAGGCCCTTGGATTGACCAGTGGATGCAATGTACCCCACTTTGAGGTGTCACGTCTTAGGCCTAGATTTAGGGTAGGATTGAACCAGTCGCACTGTAGCCATACAAAGGCCTAGGGTTCCCAGATTGTAAAATGTTGTTCCTCCATCTTGGGAGAGTATGTAGGCCTTTCACTGGACCTCCTAGCCACTAAGATGACCACAGGCCCACCACTTAAAGACCACATGTTAGGGTGCCCAAATCTGAAGTTAGGTGGTCAAATTACCTGAAACTGAAGCAATTCAGTAAAGGTCAACGCTTCCTCATGGGGTCATTTTAGGGCCTAGGACCTCCAGTAAAGAGTAAAATACTCTTCTCGGTTGTGGGAACAATGAGGACCCCAGGCCCAAAGATGTCCCCCTGGCAACTGTTTCAACTTTGGGTCAGCCTACATGTAAAAGTGCCCAAAGTTGAAAGAAGGTTGTCAAATGAACTGAAACTGAAGCAATGGTGTAATTATGCCCAAATCTGAAGTTAGGTGGTCAAATGAACTGAAACTGAAGCAATTCAGTAAAGGTCAACGCTTCCTCATGGGGTCATTTTAGGGCCTAGGACCTCCAGTAAAGGGTAAAATACTCTTCTTGGTTGTGGGAACAACATATCCAACGATGAGGACCCTATGCCCAAAGATGTCCCCCTTGCAACTGTTTCAACTTTGGGTCAGCCTACATGTAAAAGTGCCCAAAGTTGAAGGGCAGAGCTTCAACTTCAGCTACCCAGTACCCAAGGTTGAAGCCCTTCAACTTTGGGCAGATCTACAAGCTCGTAGTGCGGCACCGAGTGCCACGCTACGAGCTTGTAGATCTGCTATTTTTCAGTGGGGGTACATTTAATCACTGGTCCTGGGTCAATCCAAGGGCCTACCACTCCACTCTCTTCATATGTTGTTCCCCAACTCTTGGAGAGTATTTAGGCCTTTTACTGGAGGTCCCAGCCCTCGGGTCATCCTAGGGGCTAGATAGAGCCATTCAACGAAACGGGTCTTTCAGATTTCTCAGACTCCATCCTGATTGGCTAAGATTGGCTTCCAAAGTTCGCAGGAGTGCTCAGTTTCAAACAAAATGCTGCAAATCATGAACACATCGTATGATTTCCGTGAAATTGTGCACGCACATTCCCACTAGGCCGAGGAAGAAATGCCAAATGAACATTTTCAACTAAGCCTCATGGTGGCGCTATAACTGGCCGAAAAGTGTTTTTACCTCTAACTGCACGGATCTGTGGATAACTTTGTATGCCAACTCCCTAGAGGCCAAGGAAAAACCTTTGCCTGGAATTTTTCACATCTGCTCTTCATAGCGCCACCAGGAGGCCGACATATGTAAAACACATTTTCTAATATTACTCCTTCAGATTTTATCCAAATTTCACGCAAATCGGTACACATGCTCTTCATAGTCATGTGATCAAGACGGGTTTGTTTGATTTCTCATAATCCACCCTCATTGGCTACGATTGGCTTCTAAACTTTTCTTTACTTTTTACCCGTTTTGTACAAATCGCCACAACTACTCAACGCAGCGTCCGATTGTGGTGAAACTGTGCATGCATATTCCCACTAGGCTTTGGAAGAAATGCCACTTGACAGTCTTCAAATCAGCCTCATGGTGGCGCTACAACAGGCCAAGCCGCATCTCTCTCACACACACACACACACACACACACACACACACACACACACACACACACACACACACACACACACACACACACACACACACACACATTGCTCCTAAACATTTTGCCAAACATCACACACACACTCCTATGAGACCTGTGCCCAGAAGGGCACTTTTTCTAGTTCTGTTTTGTTTTCTCAAGATGCGGCTCTGGCCGGTATGTTGGCAGACTGTAAGTATAGGCTCTTGCTGTGTGCACAGAGGAGGCTGGGGGACATGCTGGAGCCCCACACTGTCTGTTTGATGAGTGGTGCTCCATTTTGTTTAGTCACTCTTTTTAAGTGCACACACCACCACAAAACTGCAGGTGACTGGAAGATGCACTGCGTGTTGGGCGGTCCTTGGCTTCGGATCCCCTTTCAAACAGGAAAAACATGACTGTCTCTGCATTCCTGGCAATAAACTTTATTCTACAATTCTAACATTTTTAGGGAAATGGGCACAAGCTGAATGGATTAATTTACATAAAGTTGATGGAAGTTGAGTCAAGTCAACTTTATGCTACACTCTGAGTTTGATGCAATGCTCAGATCAGTTTTTACATGATGTTGTCTGCTAGGCATTTCTGGAGCTTCTGCATCTTAAGTGGAGCATAGTCTGATAGCTCCCATAATGGTGCAGATAAGCCTACAGTACATGTAGCAGAACAGATTGCTTTTGTTGCCAACCGTTTGACACTGGTGGTAGTTGCATAATGATTTGAAACACTTCACCATATTTTCTTTTTCTTTTTTACAGATGGGTAACTGGTAGCAGGTGAAGGTAATTGTGGACGATTGAGTGAGGAAGGATATAGGCTATAGACTTATAAGTCCAATACAATGTCCAATGAGTGAGGAAGGATATAGGCTATACTATAGACTTATAATACATAGTCCAACACTCATTTATTCCATTTTTCAAACACAACACAAAGTAATAAGCTGCCTGCCATGCATTTATAAATGCCCAAACAGTAATTCAATACAGAATGTTTGTGCGGCGAGAGGAAGTACATTAGGGCAAAACTAGATACCCCAATGCCCCAAAATAATCTAGTCCTATATTGCACTGAGCAGAGTAATGTTCATCAACACTGCTGTAGACTACTCTCATGCCATACCCCTTAAGTTTGGTGTGGATCGGAACAACGGTGCTCCCCTGAACAATGATTGTACCAAGTTTGGTGCAGATCAGAGCGAAGGAGAGGTCACAGTACACATTCTAATGTGGCCTGATTTATTCAATAGACCAGCGGGGAGCAGAAATGGGAGGGATAGTGTGAACCTCTTATGTAATGCCCTCCTGGTGAATATATATATATATATATATATATATATATATATATATATATATATATATATATATAATATGCATCACTGTGCATGTGAGGGACCTGTCAATCGAACCTTGCATAGCATTGCTCACACAGCTCTGAGAAGAGCTCTGCTTTCCAATTACGACATCAGAGAAAGAAGGGGAAGAAGACCCACGATCCAAGCGACCGTCCCTGCAAGTAGCAAGAGACGGTGCAGCTTCAGACCAACTTGCAAAACTTACGTCGCCACACATTTGTATTACCACCTGCCCTTCTATACAGACCACCCTCAGAAACCGGTCCCTTCAACATAGGACCACAGATGAGGGCATGGCTACACAATGTTGAACGGCACTTCTGACGATACGTGAAATAAGATCTCGGTGCACTGCAGCCCTGTTCCGATGTCTTCCTGTTCATCCTGTCTCTTATTGTGAACTCCTCCTATTCACTCCCTCTCCGCTCTGGAATATTTACAGAACAAACTATCCTCACGGCAAAGTTATGTGTGAGGAGGGCAGACGACCTTGGTGTTGCTTTGTGCCATAGCTACGCATAAAAAACAGCCCACAATGGTGGCTTTGTGTGTCTGTTTCTTTTTTCTTTACTTTTTTCTTTTTTAGATTGGAAATCTTTTGACTGGACTGTAATGAAAGAGTAACCATGGTGATGGGTATGCTGATAACAAGGCGGTATGTCTCAGAGAGCCCTGCTGGCACCTCTGTCTCTGGCATAACAAACAAATGAAAAGGATGACTGTGTGTGTGTGTGTGTGTGTGTGTGTGTGTGTGTGTGTGTGTGTGTGTGTGCGTGTGCGTGCGTGAAACGGGCTGGTTCATGAGCCCCTGAGCAAAACAAATGAAACAAACAAAATGGCAGGTAAGGCAAGGCCAGTAGAGAGAACGAGACAAAAACACAGAACAAAGACGGATGGTGAATTTTGTTATTTATTCAGGTAAAAATATTTAGTTGTTCAAAGTACAGGGACGGACAGTGCATAAATGTGCTGATCTATAGCTGACAGATTTTCAACTGTAGTCCCTGTACAGTTGTAATGACAGCTACAAAAGACAGATAAAATACAAAGCAGGGACAGCAATAACAGAGCACACTTGCTGCATGTGTGCAAGCACCAGATACAGTCCCTGCACTACAGTCCACGGTGGACCCACTTCTGAACTAAAAATAATGTTACAACGTTCATATCAACTAAAATTGGTCTATCGAAAAATGTGTGTATTCTCTGTGTTCATGTCAAGGCGTGGGTTTGTCCATGTGTTCAAAATAAATACAATGTCCATCTATTTGCCAGAGAATCACTGTGTTTACTTATTAATATCCATAATAATAAATCTTTCCCTTAAAAAAACAAGTTTCACACATATGTATTTGCTAAATGGTTACTGTATCGATTTCAAATCATTGAATCATATCGTATCGCCATAATGAGCCAATATCGTCCATATATCGTATCGTCAACCATGTATCATGCGTATCGTATCGCTGTTAAAATGTATCGTTACACCCCTATTAACTGTTACACCCCTAGTTTTTTTTTAATACATTTTTATTTAATTTTTTATTTATAAGAAATAAAAAATAATAACAAATAATTACACCCCTAGTTTTAACACAACAGGAATTATGCTAATTGACCTGCACTTGTGTACCACACAGAGGGACCTCCTGCCATGTAAAGAGGCTTTTATTGTAGCCGTCTTTCATGCTCTTGGGGAGAGAGACCCCTTCATTAATGGATCTATTGATAACATGTGTTATGGACAAGACCAACACTCATTAAACTAACCACAGCTTGTGTTCCAACACACACTGGCTTCACTCTGCGCTTCCATCTGTGGGTCTTTCCACAGAAGCACACAGAGGCACTTGGCATCAACTCCAATCTGGTTTCTACAAACATGCAGTGACGGGAGGAAGGGGGGGGGGGGGGGGGGGGTCGCAGATCTGAGCAGGAAGAAGTTGTCTCTGCCTCCAATTAACTTCCAAATATATGTGTATGTGTGTGCACATGTGTATGTGTGTGCACGCGTGTGCGTGTGCGTGTGCGTGTGTGTGTGTGTGTGTGTGTGTGTGTGTGTGTGTGCTTTATATTTCCTTCCACGGCTTCCAGAGCATATAGTGCAAAGCTTTCCCTTGCACTTGTAGTTCTTTCCCGTGTGCGTGCATGTGTGTGTGTGTGTACGTGTGCATAAATGGGTGCATGTGTGCCTGAAAGAGAGGCTCAGTGCACTGATGTTTGTATACCTTCCATGCTCTGTCACGCCTCCACATGTGAACTCTGACCTTGCTTTCACACTAGTCTCCTGCATGCAGTAACTTCACACACCCAGCACATCTCAGTAAACTGAGGGAGTGTGTGTGTTCAGGGCCGCGAATTGCGTCATTACTGCCCACCACTGGCAGAGAGAGAGAGAGAGAGAGTGTGTGTGTGTGTGTGTGTGTGTGTGTGTGTGTGTGTGTGTGTGTGTGTGTGTGTGTGTGTGTGTGTGTGTGTGTGTGTGTGTGTGTGTGTGTGTGTGTGTGTGTGTGTGTGTGTGTGTGTGTGTGAGACAGACAGAGCTAGCACTACTTTCAGGTACTTCACAAATATGAAGGGCGCAACCCCTCCAATACGTGGCTTTGGAAGATTGCTGTGGAATGTGCCGTCTTGTTTTTGTGTGCTTTGTAGGTGGCATATAGTGACATTCTATTGGTGTCAGGGGTCATTACATTTGTCTGTACATGGACAGATTAAAACAAGAAAAAACTGAAAAACCTTTTATTTTTATTTGAATATAAGGACATTATAATGTTGCGATGAAAGCACTGTGCTTATTACACCCTATATTGAAATGCCAGTCTGCAGGCTATCTTCAGAATAGGTACTGTAGGCGTAGGACGCTGATTTAATGAATGCAGAAATAGTCTCATTTTACAATGTGTAGCACATTGGCACACTGTGGCACATTAGCATTTCACTAATATACATTTAAGGCATGGTCAATGTCAACCATATCACAAGCCGGCATAGGGTCAGCACTATCTGATTGGTGTGTCTGCTAGAGACCATCAGCAGACAGACACTGAGCTGCCATGTGTTACACTGTACAGCTCCAGTCACAGCTGTTCTATGCCATTCTGCTCTCTGGTAGCTGGCACGCAGTGGTGGAACGTGAGTACTTTTCCCACCACTGCTGGCACGTCCCTGAGAGACAAGCCTTGCCCTGGCTGAGTTGCCGTATAGGACTGTTTGTTTCTCTGTGTTAGTGAGTGTTAGCACTGCGGTGCATTAGGCCAGGCGACAGGTAATGCCCAAGGTAGTGCAGCGGCTCACATAGCAGTTACACAGCAATGGACTCTAATAGTGTTTTCACTCCACCTGGCTGGCATCAACTATACCATCAGCCTCCATTCAACACATTTCATTGCTGCAGTCCACTGAGAACATTTACTTGAGCCAAGGTGAGTGTTCATGCCCCATTTTGTGTCTGAACTCACAGTACATAAAACACATCAGGTAGAGAGATGTATGTCCAAAACAGTTCTTTTTTTTTAGGAAATGGCGGGGGGGGGGGGGGGGGGGGGGGGGGATTCTGTGCATGTTTGTAGTCATAATTTGGTCACATAAGCTCTTGTTAATACTTTTCATTGGTTTAATATTTATAAAACCCAAACACATATTATGTATAGCCACTTCCACTTTCAAAATGTTTACCAAAAAAATGTGAAGTGAGCGGTGCAACTGTAGTGTGTGGGGGTCCCCGGGGGCAACATCCAGACCCCCAGGAACGCGCCCAGGGGGCTGGCCCGGTTCCGACGAGCCTTCCCGCGTCCGAAACGGTCGAGAAATGACAGAGTTATCGTGTTGCAACTTTCCGTGCTCATCCGTGCTGGGACACGTAGACATACAGAGGGACACACATAGCTGCGTAATGGAGCTGAGGCACCGCTCAAAAATAATTAAAAGCTCACACTGCATCCGTGTGAGCTTGTAGATTGGCTATTTTTGGTATTGGATGGTGCGGGTTAGCTAGAAGGAAGAAGAGGCAAGGAGACAAACTTTAAAGAGTGCCATGATTCCCCCCCCCCCCCTAAAACATGATTATCAGGTATTATGATTATACTAGGAGGAAGATGTCTTTCAATAAAGTGTACAGAAAGTGTTAAAATGATGTTTTTATGTGGACACACCCAACGGTTCATTTATACGTTTTCACCATAGCACCACCCACCTGAACTTAAGCCTCGCCCACGGCCGTTGTTGTATGATAATGTGGGAGGGGTTAGGGTTATGATGTCACTAAAATGGTTATTTTCATTGGGCTTTTCGACTCAAAGGCTTTCAGCTTTCAGGAAGAAACCAAAAATACACAGGGAAGACATATTTGAATATTATAACTGTTTTAGGAAGTTTAGGAATAGGGTTAGGCTTAGGCATAGTTTTACTGAGGTTAAGGTTAGGAATAAGGTTAGGTATAACCGTTTAAGCATAATTTACTTAGATTACTTTAGGAATACCAGGCCTTGCTTTTCCGACGGCTGTACGCCCGGGGCGAGTTGGTAAAGGGACGAGTTTTGTATTCCAGTGTATAGGTTGTGTCAAATGGGGGTCTGTGGCCTAATTAATATCAAAATGTCCACAATACACCACAATGGAAACATTTGTGTAATCCTGTTAGCAAAATCTTGACTGTAGGCCTACTACCTGCACAGTTAATCGTGTTAAAAATATATTTATATTAATCAAAGTAAGGTCCTTGAAATAAATAAATAAAAAGGTTGATGAGCATGTTCATCCAATCTGATAAACAGATGCACGGCAGAATGTTATGTACACCATACCTTCATACTCCACCTACTGATTGGTGACCCTATGGTCTTTCCTCTAGCGCCACCATTAGGCCAACATGTCCACTTAATCACAAGATATCTAAAAATGGAACAGTCACCTCTGGTTCTCCTGCACAAGGACACAGTTTGCTCTGGTCATTTTCTATGCGATTTTGATGAATCAAATAATAATATGAATCAATACATTTTGTACAGTATAACAACCTGATTTATCACTTAAACATTATTTTAAACTTTGTGTTGTGAGCTTGTAGACCTGCCATTTTCAAAAAATGTGGGGTCCGCAGCCAAATTCATATTCATTTCGGGGTCCTTGACATGAAAAAATAATGACAGTTACCGTGTGGGCGTCCCTCTACTGTACCCTCTACTGTACTGTACTGTCACTGTACTGTACTGGCACACCCGAAATCATCATATATACAGTTAATATGTGCGTGTGTGTTTGTGTGCTCAGACCCAACCATCCAGCCACACACACATAGCTCCGTAAGGGAGTGGTTGCACCACTCAAAAAGAAAAGAAAATGCCAAGAGGAAGCCAAGGCTCTGACTGAGCAGCGTCATTAGGAGGGAAAAGCCTTGCGTGAATGCAACCGCACAGAGGCCATGGAGGACACGATACAAAGACAGCCGTGGCCAGGGGGGCATCCTGGGATACGTCAACTCAGAGGCGCTCGCTCGCTGGCATCTGCCCATGAGCATATCGAGAAAAAGAGCGTGAAAATCACATTTTCACCGGTGCCTTAAAGGAGGAACTGTGGTAATAAAGAAAATGAAAGGGGGGAAAAAAAGAAAAAGAAAACGCACCACCAAACAGGCTCCTTTGGGTTTTAATTATGCGATTTAATTAAAGTCTCATTATCTGCATGTATTTGTTCTTGCTGTGTAGAAACCAACCATATATAGCCTACAATACATCTGTACACTATACTGTACGACGTACAGTTTGTATGCAGTGTGCACTGTGCCTGGAGGGAAATCATACAGCATAAAAGTCTTTCTGAAGGGCAACGGGGCAAGGTAATGTTATATAAATATAACACGGTTTCTATTCATTTATTTGTTTACTCTGCTTCATTTCACTTTCACTATACCCCCCCCCCCCCCCCGCCTCCATTCAACTCAAGATGTATTTGTTATGTATTTGCTATACACAACACACAAATAGTACACAAATAAAACATATTTCAATACACTTTCTTTTCGAAGTAAAATTATTATTTTTATGTTCCTCAACATTGTATCAGCAATAATAATAACAAAAGAAAGACAAGAGAATAACAAGTAGTAAGATAAAGAATGAGCTAAGTGTGTATATTAGTCATAGCAGCCTCTGAGGTGCTTTGAATATGCAGTGTGAATGGGTCCTACTTCTATAATGCATGTATGCATATTATGTATACAAGTCTAATAATAGGCCTATATGAGCAATGAGCATAATGTTTATTTATGTGTGCATGATGACGCAGGAAAACCCAGTATCTCCACACAGCAGCTATACAGAACAAATAGGAAATATCATAGACACGACAGACAGAAAATGTGCGTGCAATCCCATGCCACGTACTTTAAAGCCATCACTGCACAGGTATCTTCTGCTACCGGAGTCTCTGACCTCACAAAGACTAGCAATGATGGGAACTCCTTAGCTGGAATACGACACACCAACGGCCCAAGACAGTCATTACAAACTGTACAAAATCCAGTCCACTCACTCTTTAGCTGAGAGTGAGGGGAGTGGGATTCAGCACACATATACAAACCTATGCGTCATTAGTAGCTGCAGTTCATTGGAGCGACGCACATCGCACTGTAAGGCAGAAGTCAAGCGGAAGTGCGGAAGGCACGCTGCGTCGCTGCCACTCAAGTGACTACTGGCCAATCACAGCGCGTCTTTTACAAGACTTACCAATTAAATCCAAAGGAGCTTTATTGGCATGAGAAAACAAACGTTTACATTGCCTCTGATTGGCCTATCGAACGTGGAAGCTTGCCAAGCTTCCATGTGCGTCACAGAAGGGGTTCTGTGACGCACGTGGAAGCTTGCCAAGCTTCCACGTGCGTCACAAAAGGTTGCCTCCTCTCGAGATACAAACGGCCCAGAGACAAAGGAGGCGTCTTCCTTTCTATTTTTGGGATTCAGCACAACTAATCACTTCGCTAGCCTAATTTGGCACACCTGAGGTATAGGCCCAGGTATAATTCTGAGACTTGAGATTTGTTTGAAGGGTGAAGAGGTGCACTATGGGAATGAAAACATTTAGGTATTCGAAGTCGAATGCTAAACATCACGTGAATGCCCTAGCATGTCCACCGAACTTTCTCACCTTTCTCACCTCTTGAATAGGTTCAGGCTGAGGAACAGTGTAACAGTGCAATGTTACTTTTAAAAGTACTTGTTAGCCATTAAAAGCCATTAAAAAGTATGTGTTCTAATCTTACTGATCTAATTGATTTTGATGCTCGGGAACCCCCTGGAAGCCCTTCAAGAGTGGACCTTGAGGCGGTCCTCGGACCCCACTATGAGGACCTCTGGTCAAAGCAGAAATGTTTACCAGAACAGCAACCTCAGTTTAAACACCAAAGAGAGAGTTTACAGAATAGTATGTCCACAATTACTAAATTATATGTGAGGCACGTCCGCATGGACCAGCATGTAGCCTACTCAGTGTTTATTGTATCATGAGGACAAATGCCTTGATTTGGTGAATGTATAACCTTACTGCACCTTTAATAATATTTTTGTCCTGCGATGCTCTCTCTTTGTGTGCGTGTGTGTGTGTGTGTGTGTGTGTGTGTGTGTGTGTGTGTGTGTGTGTGTGTGTGTGTGTGTGTGTGTGTGTGTGTGTGTGTGTGTGTGTGTGTGTGTGTGAGTGTGAGTGTGAGCGGGTGTGTGTGTGTGAGCGGGTGTGCGTGTGTGAGCGTGTGTGCGTGTGTACTATAAACAGTGGATTGAGGAGGCAAGTTAAAGTCTGGGGTGCTAGGGAGCGGCTATGAAGACACAGTGTGGGATAATGAAATGGCTCCTGTATGTTGAATTATTAATAATAACTGCCTCTCTTCCAATTAAAGGGGATCTGTGCCACAGGGGGTCCACTACTTTGCCTGCCCCCACAAAACCTCTCCTATATGCTTTCATTTGTCACTGTGATCTCCTTGTATGGCCCAGGCAATCATTTCAGCTCTGTCCAATTAATTCCGGGAGAGCTCTGTAAAACTACTTTACCCCCTATGTTGGGGTGTCAATTATTTTAGCTTATTCTTATTTCCTATTACAGTAATCCTAACTCTTTAATAATACAATTTTAAATTGTTTTCGAATGTACTGCATTTCTTTTGCACTGCTTTATGTTTCGTTAACTTATTGGCTTGGCACCCTGTCCGTCCGCCCATCCGTCTGTGAACAGCTATTCTTAGTCAAAGGCTGAAGAAATCTGTTTGTATAGCATTGTACAAATGAGACGTAGCTTGCGGAGTTAGTTCAGTCAGTCACACTCAAGGGAGTTAATGCCATGCTCAAAGGTGCATACTATACTCAAGGGGTTAACATGCTGCATTACTATGTGGGTGTATTCAGTGTGTGCAAGACCCTCATGTCATTCGCTGATGTGGCAGTCAGCTGACCATTTGGGCGGGCTACTTAAGCTCACCAGTCTGCATGCTCTTCCTGCCTTCCTCTGCATATGGTCCCTGGTTGTATGTGATGTTTTTTCCCACCTCCACCCCAGCACCACCGGTGGGCTCTGCTATTTATGTTCCCCATGGGGGGGTTATTGTATATCTATCTCCCTGCTCTTAATGTTTTATGTTGTTGCTTAATCTTGCCGAGCAGGGAGAAATCCAATGTTCTTACCCAATGGATAGAATAGGACTCTCAACAAATGCAAGACAAGTCTGACAAATAGATGAATTAGGCTATATCTAATGATACAGCAAAGTCAAGGGAGTGTTTGAAGCTTGGTAAAAATGATTTGCTTGGTAATTGATTAAGTATTGCACTCCCCCCCTCTAATTACAAAGCAATATAGACAGTCAGCAAGACGAGCATTAACATCATTCACACAAGAGGTGTTTGAAGTGTGAAGATACATTAATGAGACATGCAAGACAGTGGAATATTCTCACATGCAGTATAGTAAATTAAAAGCTGAAATAGTGCTGGCCAAAGACAAAGTACTCAACCTCAGTACTTGAGTCAAAATATAGATACTCATGGTCAAATATTACTCAACTACAAGTGAAAGATTCTCTTTCAATACTTTACATGATGCACGCACGCACGCACGCACGCACGCACGCACGCACGCACGCACGCACGCACGCACGCACACACACACACACACACACACACACACACACACACACACACACACACACACACACACACACACACACACACACACACACACACACACACACACAAACAGTATTTTTTTGCCTCCTTGAAGAGCCTGGAATCAGCAGAAAGAAATGATGAGACAGACAGAGACACTGCACAATCAATTCACTGGCTTGCTTTTCCACCTTGTTGATTTTGATGCAATTTGAAGCAACTCGTATTAGTCTGCAACTAATTAATGTTTGGTGCGGCATAAGGGTCATTAACTTGATTTGTTAGTTTAATCAATGTGTCTCAACAGGAAGAGCAGAGAAGTGAAGTCATGGTCAAAAATGTGTCTTTCAATATGACTAACGGTTATGCATTAGATGTGATCTCATCTCAGTAATATACTGAGACATTACCTACCAGTGCCAATGAATGTGCAGTCAAACAAGAAATTCATTCTTAATTATTTATAAACTCTCTATAGAGCGTCGCAGTCCCGCCCCTCGAGAGACCCGGAAAATAATTCCCTGTTCATTTTCCTCATAGACTTTTTAAAAAGTATTTATTTAAAGACGTGCCCCCCAAGTGTCCCCCCAAGTGCCCCCCCAAATGTCCCCCCAGTGCCTCCCCACACAGTCCCCCCCAAGTGTCCCCCCAAGTGCCCCCCCCCCCAAGTGTCCCCCAAGTGCCTCCCCAGTGCCTCCCCAGACAGTGTCCCCCCAAGTGTCCCCCCAGTGTCCCCCAAGTGCCCCCCAAGTGCCCCTCCAAGTGTCCCCCCAAGTGCTCCCCCAAGTGTCCCCCCAGTGCCCCCCAGTGTCCCCCAGTGCCTCCCCAGACAGTGCCCCCCCAGTCCCCCCCCCCCAGTGCCTCCCCAGACAGTGCACATTTTGGGCAAGTGGCTATGGCCGAATTTAGCACAAGGAGTGTTTTTTGTGCAAAACTAATGCTTGGGATGGGTTCAGAATCATGAAACCCCCCTAGTTTGACCCCTAGTTTGTGTGATGACGGCTATGGCCATTTTTAGCCCAAGGAGTGTTTTTCGCGCAAAAATAATGCTTGGAATGGATTCAGAATCATGAAACCCCCTATAGTTTCACATGTTAAGCACAATGACATTTAGAACATGTTGCCTTATAATGGTTGTTGATGTACCCCAACTTTCAGCAATTGTCAAAAATGTCCCTAGGGTGGTTGAATAGAAACCAATTGTGGGATATGTTAGTAGACACCTTTACAAACACATTGGTGAAGAACATTCTTGGTAAGAAATGTATTCCCAGATTTGACATTATTCTGATAATATTCCCTGACTACAGGCCCAGTCTACATGATTCTCCAAATAAAGGAGGAGATGGATGTAATATTTGTTAGATTATTCAAACATGCACATTGTCAGTGGAATATTAGCTGACACACCCACATCAGGACTAGGGTTTAATATTTTCCCGGATTTGGCTCATTTTAATTCCCGGGAATTTGCGGACCTTTTCCCGGGCTCCCGCGGGAAATCCCGTCAGAACAAAAAGAAAAAAAGTGCCCACCAAAATGCATTTATATGTATAGATACTTCATATGTTCAATAGAATAGTGATATTTTTTGGTTTAAAACGTTTTATTTGAACGAAATATGAACATATAGCCTACAATAAAAGTATTACATTAAAATATTAATAATGTATTAGGCCTACTACGCTATTCAGAAAAAGGGACAGGAGTTTGCACTAATGTGACTAAGCACGGGGAAAAAAATAAACGACCTCACGTCTTTCACATAGATACCTTAGCTATGGTCTTTCACCCTTTGAGCATGCAGTGGGTCCCCTTCTCCGCTGCAGAGAATGTGATCATCCCGCTTTGTACTTTATGAAAAGTCCGATTGGGTGTTAAATTAGCCAGCACGTCCAGTGCACAGCACACTGATTATTAGAGAGAGAGAGCGAGAGAGGGAGAGAGAGAGAGAGAGAGAGAGAGGGAGAGGAAGAGAGAGAGAGAGAGAGAGAGAGAGAGAGAGAGAGAGAGAGACGCTGCGTGCTGGTGGTTATTATAAAACAAAGTGTAGCCTACTCATCTTTGTTTGTGTTCCGTTTCACGTTATTGCTGCACACATGCAGGCAAAAGCAAAAAGTGACAATGTCCATCACAGAGAAAGGAAACTCCTCGCTCCGTCCGTAAAACACACAATTCTCACAGAGTGACTGATTAGGCTAATGATTGACAGGTGCAGCAGCTTTGGGAGCGTGCCTGAAGATGTCTGACTGTCAGACATTCATATTTTGCTAAAGTGTATATAAACTCTGTAGGCCCTATCTGATTAATTGCGGGAGGATGCAGGATTTGCGGGGTCCCACTGATTTCATCTTGACCGGCCGTGCCTGCCCGTCCGCAGGTAGGCTATTTAAATACCGCCCGCGCCGCCAACATTTACGTTGGGTCCCGCTGGCTCCAGTTCCCATTGCAGCCCTCGAGTGTAATCCATAATTCAATATAAATATCATCAAACATGTTTGAAAATGATGGGAGGGTTCAGATTGGACATTTGATCACTCATAGATAAGGGGAAAGAACGCGCACTGTGTGAAAACCCCTTTAGTGTAATTTCCCTACAAGAAAAAAAAAAACTCCGGGACGACGGGTCCCGAAGAAATTTCCGGGCGGGAAATTGCGTGCCCTATGCCCGGGAGACCCGAAATCCCGGGATCCCGGCATTAAACCCTAATCAGGACCCTGGGTAGTTGTCGGCTGAGTGCTCTCAGCCATAATTCTCCCTCTCTCTGAACTGAAGAGCAACTCTCAAATTAGAGAGGTTTCCGTACATAGCCCTGGGTTTTCCTCTTCCTCTTTGATCCTGGTAATAAATAATACATATATGGCGCAACGTGTCGTGGTTGTGAAACGTGGTTTGTGAGCAGCCTGCTACGTTTCCCCATCTCTCCCCCTGCACCCAGGAGCAACACAATGTTCCTCCCAATACGAGGACTCATCGGGAGCTTGTTACCCAAACTGGTTGTGTACTGTCCAGTGCATGGAGGCGTAGAGACAGTCTGACACATGCTCTAGGATGTGTCAGACTGTCTCTAGGGGGCCACGGTGTCGGTGAGGCTACCATCATAAATGACAGTAGTCCTTTTCAAGCTGTGAGAGACATTGCTACTTTCATGTGTTTGTATGTTTTTTTTACTCGGCCACAGTCAACAAGGAGAGGGTTCTTCCCCGAGGACAGAACTGGCCTGAGAGATGGTCAGGAGATTCAGAGCCATCATGTTGTTAGCTGGTATTTTATTCTGCTCCTCTATTGCCGAGGATACCACGGTCTCCACAAGTGTGGGCTCGGCTTTTGAGTGATCTCTCACCTCTCCTGTCAACAGTGGTATGATTCACCATTCACCGTTCAATCATCTTGTGAGGATCTGAGGTTGCAATAAGATACGGTGAAATAAATAAGGTGTTATAGATGATTGGGGAAGCATTTATTTTTCCTCTCCACAGAGAAATAAATGTTTCACGCGAAGCACATGAGGACAAATCACTTCCTGATGAATTCCCAAGGGTAACTTCTTCATCTCTCACTGTCGACAGCGTCAGAGGAGAGAGTGGGAGGCGGATGAGAGTGTCACGTTGTGGGAGGGCCGGGGAGACGGGAGAGTCACCTTACGTCACTGCTGTGACCACAGCTGTTATCTCATCTTGGCTCCTGTCACAGCGGCGGATCCTCCAACAATCACCCAATCATCCGCACGCAATCGTAAAATAGTTCTACATGGACCTGTAAGGATCCTTTTGGTTACCTCTCACTGTTAAATTAACCCCCAGGATACTCATTGTTATCACATGAGATGAAATATGCACTTTAGAGTCACGGAGAGCACACAATCGAAGCTAAGAATTAGGACAGGAGAGATGCCTGATCCTTGGGATAGTTACACGGTAAAGTCCTCAGTGTGGGACCTCTAATGGTCCATTTACACTCTGTGAGTTAAACTAACACAGACAATTTCACTGTGTACTGTACTGACATTTGACAACCATTCATTTTGGTCGGGTCTTTCCCATGAGAGGAAACTATTCTTGGATGCTTAATTCAAGTGCCAAAGTGCACTGCATGCTCTGTGTGCGTGCATGCATGTGACTACTGTATAACTGATGTGTGTGAGCAACCGAGCATGCATGTGGGCTTTTGTCCATGTGCTTCGATCTCGTCTGTTCAGGGATGGAATTAGTAGGCTACACAGATTTTGGACTTAAGTTATTGGACTATAGATCATTAACGTCTTAAGCCCTATTACTTATAGCCGATATACAAGCTCACAACAAGTCACATCGCGATGTGTTGTAAGCTTTTCAAATTCTATTCTTGATTACTAGTAACCAACTCTGTAAAATAAGAAGTGAAGTAAAAAGTACAATAGTTCACCTCTAAGATGTATAGTATAGTATAAAAAAATCACACCCATGTGAAGTGAGGGGCGCTCTTATCATCAGACACATATATGACGTAAATTCTCCATTCATTGTCAATGGGAATTTAATCTCTGTGTAGGACAAAAATACCTATTTGCTCATCCACATATGTGACCGCTTCTGTTCTGACCGCGGCTAAGTCATTGAAAATGTTTTAATTTTCGTTTTTTCATGTCATGTGAAAGCAGGGAATCATAGCTTCAAATTGACATATTGGTTGTTCAGTTTGGCCCACCAGTTTTGGAGAAATGTCTTGCAGAAAACAGGCTTGAAAGGTTAATTCACTTCTGTGGTCTGTTTCTCTAACATTACACCTAGCTACATGTTTAAGCATTTATTTCATATTTACATGTCGATTTCAGCTCTGACATTTATTTCAGACATGCTATGTGAAGAGTCTGCCTGTGCTATTAACTCAGTTTTTCTCCTCTGCTGAACAGTTAGTCTTGCCGCCATGACTGTCTCTGTATCAAAAATAGTCACATATGACGTAAATTCTCCATTCATTGTGAATGGGAATTTAATGTTTGTGTAAGACAACATCCATCCATCCATCCATTTTCAACCGCTTATCCGTAGTCGGGTCGCGGGGGCAACAGCTCCACCAGAGTGCTCTTGTTGTGTAAGACAATAATCTACACAAATAGCTGAATATAGGATTAGGAAAAAAATCACACCTGTGTGAAGTGAGGTGCGCTCTTATTATCGTACATCATCATGACATGAAATAGACACTATGCCTATTTGCTCAGACAATGACGTAAAATTCTCCATTCATTGTAAATGGGAATTTAATGTTTGTGTAGGAGGAAGTTTACTATATTCACTAAAGGCTGAATATAGGAGAGGCTAATGGCGGAACCCCTCAAAAATCACACCTGTGTGAAGTGAGGCCGCTCTTATCATCATGCATCATCATCATACATCATCTCATTCCGGCCAATCACAATTTGCTTCCTCAATGTTTGTGTTTTCATAATGTTTGTGTTTACACAAACACTCAAAACTGTCCATTCATTGTCAATGACATTTAATGTTTGTGCTGAATGGGACAATGACGTAAAACTGGCAAAAACTGGCATATCAATGTAATGTTTGTGTTAGGACAATGTTTGTGTTTACACACACCCTCAAAGGTGGACATAGGAGGGGCTAGCCCCTCCCTCAAAAATGGAAACACTCAAGTAAAGTAACTTTCCACCAGTGGTGGTGAGCATGCATGTGTTGACGCTCTTCTCTTCTCGCCTGTCTGCTCAGGCAGTGGCTGCTGTGGCTGTGTGAGGTTACATAAGGCCTGCAGGGGTTTGCTGTGCTGTGAGGGGAGGATGGGCAGTGAACAGAAAGAGATGCTAGAGGCAGAGAAATGACAAGAAAAACACGAGTGTGAAAAAGAAGTAAGACTGGGGAAACTGCAATTGCAATTGCAAGTTGTTTTGTTAAACTTGTACGTTTAAAAAGTCTAGTATTCAAGCATTGAAACTTTAACATGAGGCCTATCAATATAACGGAACCATGAAGACGGTTTAACAGAAAGTTTAACCAAAACGAGTGACAATAGCCAATAGCGTGACAAATCCTATTAGATACATCCTATTTGTTCCAGGCAATTGGAATTTAAAAATACGGCTCAATTCTCCTTTTAACTGAATC
Source organism: Electrona antarctica (assembly GCF_951216825.1). Taxonomy (NCBI): domain Eukaryota; kingdom Metazoa; phylum Chordata; class Actinopteri; order Myctophiformes; family Myctophidae; genus Electrona; species Electrona antarctica. The sequence goes on along the minus strand of NC_136795.1, from coordinate 15,033,488 downwards.
TAATTTCTTTGCAATTTCACCAGTCCCTCCTTGGCAAGCTGACAGCCACTGTTCTAAAGACATACTCACTTGCAAAATGCTTGGTATTCTTCTCCTGGGCCTCATCTCCCTGCCTGACAGAGTGTCGCCACAGTGAGGGAAAGCATATGGCGTGGCCAGCAGCAACAAGCACCGTCGCTGTGACACAGTAATACACAGTGACGTATTAGAGCAGTCAAATGCAAGACTGACAAGCAGATTTCAAATTTCCTCAACAAGTCTGCTCTCTTTAAGCTAGGGTCAGATCGATAGGCTACCAGCCCAATTAACAGCCTATGGCCTGGGAATTAACTGGGTCTGACGGTCTCTGACCTTTGTCACCTCAAAGGCAGCCGACTCTGTAATCCACTGTAGCTCAGTCAGACAGACAGACAGACAGACAGACAGACAGACAGACAGACAGACAGACAGACAGACAGACAGGCTGTACTGAATAGTTTGAAGCTTCAAATATACAGTATATCATTGACATTGAACCCAGGGTCCCCATCAGTGGCCCCTGGGTGCCACAGGTGTACCGTTGCTCCAATACGCAAGTAACTTGGCACAAACACTGTTCAGGGGTCTACCATGCAGAATAGTTACAGCAGGGGCGACAGGCCCCCTGGACAGCAATGACAGTTACTTCAGGACCATGGACAGCACCACACTAACATTGTTCAGGGGACTGCCATCAGAATAGCCACGGCATACTGTTGATCCAATCAGCAATTGGCATAAACACTATTCAGGGGTCTGCTAAAAAATGGAACACATATATGGCGCTACAGCAGTGTTTATTAACCACCTCAAAATGGCCATAACTTGGTGACCATTGCTCTGATCAGCACGATACAGGACTGGATTTGGAATTCTAGTACAAGTAAATTTGCCTAAACATGAAGCTCCACTGTAGCAACAGAGTAGCATTTACAGTACCTGTCAACATGAAGGTATTTTTTAACCACATGAACATTCAGCGGAAAAAAGCAAATCTACAAGATCTATATTTTTGGTGAAGGGATTGGTGTAGATGGAAAAAATGAGGCTGCCAGGGATAGACCCTTGGGAGACCCTGGTCAATATACGGTTTAAGTGGTTAAAAGCCACTCCAACATTGAGAGATCCTCTCTGTTTACAGCAGAGAATCAAAGCACTCGGACTCATACACTTTGCCCCATTATAGACTGACAGTGTCCTCAGCCCTAAAATAATTGAGGTGAACAACCAAAATGAATGTCATGGTCCAGGCTTCTGATGGTTTTCTGGAACATTTGTTGTGCCAGGGTATAGGCAATTCCCATCACACAGATGATGCTGGACACACAAATGTTAACGTTAACGTTAAAGGTTAACGTCCTCATTGTTAACATGCTTTTAAAATATACGAAAAGTCCCACGATTCTGTACATGTTTGATTAGACATGCATAAAGAACATGGCTTATTATTTTGCATGGTACAGTATATATGACTGTTTTTAATAGATACGTTTTTATTAGGATAACAACTTGAGATGTCATTTTTGAGGGGGTCCCAACATAATTATATGTCACAGCCGTATCAGAGACTCAGGCCTATTATATAAATCAAATATATATAGGCCTACTGCACACACATACGATACTGTGGTGACTGGCACACAAAACCCAGGAGTCAGAGGAACAGTTGCCTATTCCAAGGCGTTTTTATTTAGAAAAGTATAGAGGGACACTGATAGGGTTTCTCCAGCGAGGATTATCTTAGTCTCTACCCCTAGGTGGGGCGGTTGGGCAGTCAGTCGCGGGACCTCGTCTCTGGACTGTACTGGGGAGAGGGGACGGTCAGTACCGAATAGCTGACACGGTCAGTCACTATTCGATCCAACAGGGTCTCTCTCAAAGCTGGGGTACTCGGGCAGCGATCCTGTCACTCCTTTTTCCCACCGTCCGTATCAGTTCAGGTTCCTCTTCATATTCCTTCGGGTTTGTGTAGTTGCGCTATAAGTGACAGGCGCGCTCCCAATGCGCGTGTAGCGTGCGCTCCGTATTAGCCTGGGGGGAATAAGACAGAGGTGTCAGCATGACAATTCACATAGTGGCATAGAATGACATGTGAATTAGTGGTTCTCGACTCACCGCCCTAGCAGTCTCGTAACGTGCTTCCTCACCCCCCGGAGTGTGATCTGTTCTGAGGCAGAGAGGACTCAGTTTTGTACTTGCGGTCTCCCTAATGGGTGAACACTGGTGACGCGCATCTCAGCTGGTCCAACAGGTGGCGGGGAATATACCTGGCTTCCAAAACCACTCCCAGTGTCCCTCTCCTGTCTCTCTGCCTCTGCTGGCCTCCGGGGGTATTCTTACCTGGGCGGTGATTTACCATCGAGACACCACATATCCCTCCCCCTAAGCGTTTGCTCGGCGTGGGCGGCTCTTCCTCCTCCTCGTACCGCCTGGATAGAGCGTCTGCGTGGGGGATGCTTCGTCCCGGCCTGTGCTCCACTTTGAACCTGTAGTCCTGCAGCTCCAGGAACCAGCGCGTGACGCGAGCATTCTTGTCCTTGTTAGTGGACATCCATTTGAGGGGGGCATGGTCAGTGATGAGTGTGAATGACCTGCCCCAGAGGTAGTAGCGTAAGTGGTGCACGGCCCACTTTATGGCCAGACACTCCTTTTCCACGGTCGCATAGTTCTTTTCATGATCCAGTAACTTGCGACTAATGAACGTGATCGGGTGTTCTTCTTCTCCGAAGGTTTGCGAGAGGACCGCTCCAAGCCCCGTCCCTGATGCGTCCGTGTGCAGCAGGAAGGGCTTAGAGAAGTCCGGCGCCTTTAAGACGGGTTCCGCGCACAGAGCGGCTTTGAGCTGTTGGAATGCCCCCTCCGCCTCCGGGTTCCACCTCACTGTGTGTGGGAGGCTCTTGCGCGTCAGCTCAAAGAGTGGGGCTGCAACAGTAGCGAAATTGTTAATACATTTTTGATAATATGCCATTAAACCTAAGAACGATTTCACCTGCTTTTTGTTGACGGGGCGGGGCCAGTCCCGTATCCTCTCCACCTTCTTGCACTGGGGTTTGATGAAGCCACGGCCAATCGTGTGGCCGAGATAGTCTGTTTCTGTTAGGCCGATCTGGCATTTCTTTGCGTTGGCGGTTAGCGCGGCTTTGCGCAGGGCGCCTAGGACAGCCGCCAGATGTACCAGATGTTGGCTCCAGGTCTCGGAGTGGACTATTATGTCGTCCAGGTAGGCGGCGCTATAGGACCGATGGGGTCTCAGGACCCGGTCCATGAGCCGCTGGAACGTGGCTGGGGCTCCATGGACACCGAAGGGCAGCACTGTGTAGTGAAATAACCCGTCGGGGGTGGCGAACGCTGTCTTCGCCTTGGCTCGGTCGGTGAGGCCCACTTGCCAGTATCCTTTAGTGAGGTCCAACGTCGAGACGAAACGGGCCGGTCCCAGCCGGTCCACCAATTCGTCGGACCTCGGCATGGGATACGCGTCGAAGAGCGACACCTCGTTCAGCTTCCTAAAATCGTTACAGAACCGGAGGGAGCCGTCCGGCTTGGGCACAATGACAATGGGACTGGACCAAGGGCTGAAGGACTCCTCGATTACTCCTAACTCCAACATCTTTTTGACCTCGTCGCGGATCGCGAGCCGCCGGGCCTCCGGGATGCGATATGGGCGTTGTCTCACTATTTTCCCTGGCTCAGTGATGATGTCATGGCGTATGACGTTGGTGCGGCCGGGGATTTCGGAGAAGCGGTCTCGGTACCGGCCGAGGAGCTCCTTCACGTCCTGGGTCTGACTGGGGGACAAGTCCCCGCCGATGGGGACCTCGGCGACATCCTGAGGAGAGATAGAGTTCAACAAGGCGGGCAGGGGCATCTCTTCAGGCTGCTGCCATCTTTTTAATAGATTTACGTGATAAATAATCTCTCCTTTTCGGCGGCCGGGCCGTCGCACCTTGTAATTGACGGCTCCCGTCTTCTCCACAACCTCATATGGCCCCTGCCATTTAGCTAGGAATTTACATTCCGACGTGGGGATTAATACTAGCACTTTATCACCCACCTGGAATTCCCTCTGCGTGGCCCCACGGTTGTAGACGCGGCACTGGGCCTGCTGTGCCTGCTTCATGTGCTCTCTGACAAGCGGCCAAATCCTCTTGGCTCGCGCCTGCATTTGCTCTACGTGATCGATCACGCTCCTGTGTGGGGATGGCTCGCTCTCCCAGGCCTCTCGTGCCAGGTCCAATAATCCGCGCGGCTGTCGTCCGTAGAGCAGCTCGAATGGGGAAAACCCTGTAGAGGCCTGGGGAACTTCACGTATAGCAAACATCACATATGGAAGCAGCTTGTCCCAGTCCTTGCCATCGACATCGGGTAGCTTCTTCAACATTTTCTTTAATGTCTGATTAAAGCGTTCAACGAGCCCGTCGGTCTCGGGTGATAAACAGACGTTTTAATTCGCTTTATTTTTAGCCACTTATATAGCTGCGTGATGACTTGAGCCATGAAGCAGGTGCCCTGATCCGAAAGGACGGAATCCGGGATCCCCACCCGGCTAATCAACATGAGGAGTTCGTGCGCCACGGCTTTAGCCGTGGCAGCGCGTAACGGTATCGCCTCGGGGTACCGAGTAGCGTAATCTAGGATTACTAGGATGTATCTGTGGCCCCGGTTCGTTTTAGGCAGCGGGCCCACAATGTCCACGGCAATGCGAGAGAACGGTACCTCGATAATGGGTAGTGGGATAAGTGGGTTGCGCTGTGAGGGGCGTGGAGCGGTTAGTTGGCACTCCGGACAGCTCCTGCAATAATCTTCTATGGCTTTCTTCACGCCTGGCCAATAAAAGCGGTCTAGTACACGATCGTGTGTTTTTTGGACTCCCAGATGAGCACCTAGTTGGTGAGAGTGGGCTAAATATAGTACACGGCTCACGTATGGCTTTGGCACTAATAGCTGTTCTATGACGCGGCCGTCGCGGCTCTTTACCCCCCGGTACAATAGCCCTCGTTTCACAGCGAAATAAGGAGTAACTATTTCACTCACCCCATCGCAGAGTTGGCCATCGATAGTAGACACTTGCTCCCGGGCGCCGCGGAGGTTAGGATCCTCCCACTGGAGGGTGGCGTACTCGCCACGGGACGGGGTCTCTCTCTGCTCGGCGGTCGGGAACTCTGCGAAGGGGTCCGGGCTCTCTGTGGAGCGGGGTTCATAGCCCGGCGCGTCTCGGTCATCTTCGGGGCTATTCGGCTGGCTGGAGTCGGAAGAGCTCGAGAGCGCTCGATTTCCTGCTCGGGCCGAGCCGTCGCTCGGAGCTTCCTCGTTGAGGCCACGGAATGCGGGGTAGGCGGCCCGCGGCGCGGTCGGTGGGTGGCGCCGGCGGGTCCGGCGTTGTCTACGGGGTCGCTCTGCTCGTCGTCCCGGGTTCCAGTAGCGCTCGAAGAGCGAGCAATCGTAGCCTAGGAGGAGGGGGACCGGTAGTTCTGGAACGACGCCAGCTGCCACCACGGCATCCCCTCGGGGCGTCTGGATACGCACCGCTGCTGTGGGGTAGTGGCGCACGTCCCCGTGGACGCAGGTGACGGGGACAGTCTCAGGGCTTAGCGGTCCGGCCAGGTCCGCGCGCACGAGCGTGACCGCACTTCCAGAGTCCAGAATGGCTTGTGCATCGGTGCCATCGATTTTCACAGGGATAGTGAATTGTTGGCCCTGCTTGCTCTGTGTGTGTAACGCGGGGCGGTTGCTCTCCGAGGACACGCTGGCCATGGAAACGTCACGGTCTCGCTCGGGGCAGGCCCAAGCGATGTGGTCTATTCTCCCACATACGTAGCACTTCCGGGGCTTGTCTGCTCGAGGGGACCGGTCGGAACCGCCACCCCGGCCCTGTGGTGGCTGGCCTTGTGGCGGCCCTTTGGACTGGCGGCGGTCTCGGCCAGACCGCTCCTCGGTGGCGGGTTTGGGTGCCTCGGTGCGCGTGTGTTTCATCATGTCACGGGTGACTTGCCAATTTTCTAATATTTCCACCAACCTGTCGGCGGAGCCGGGGCTCACCTGTGCGACGTGCTGCCGAGCCTCTGGTGGCAGAGCACGTATGCATTTATCGATGACCACCCTCTCCATCCATGGCATGTCACCGTCTGCGATTAGCCATTTGCCGGTGAGGCGCGTGAGTGCGGCGACCTGGGCGCGGGGTGGCTGGTGAATGGAATATGTCCAATTGTGGAATTTTTGAGCCCGGGCGGGGAGGCTGTTGCCCTGGCTGGCTAGCACAGCGGCTTTCAGTCTCTGATAATCACGGGCCTCTGCGAGTGTCAGGTCACAGCATACCTGTTGCGGCTCTCCAGTCAGGAAGCCGGAGATTATGGATCCCCAGTCTGCAACCGGCCATCGCTCTCGGGCGGCTATCCGCTCGAAGAGCTCGAGGTAGGCCGAGATATCGTCTTGGGTCGTCAATTTCGAGAGCACATCCCCCGGGGGTCGGCCGGCGACATTATCTCGTCGTAGGCTCTGTGCCATCTGGTGGCACACATTCTTTATGCTGACCTCACGTCACCCAGCGCTGTAGGCGAGGTGAGGCTAACCCCACGCTTTGGCATTCCTTACTTAGACCAGCGGTTTTCAACCAATGGTCCTTGAGGGGGTTCCAGGTGGTCCCCAGTTAAATGATGGAGAGTTGGTAACCAAATGGACCTTTACAGATGTTTAACTCTTGAGAGCATAAAATGAAACCAAATGGGTCCATTTGGTATCATTTTATGCTCTTGAGAGTTTTATTACAAGTTAACATCTGCATTACTTAATCTACAAGAAGTCTACACATTTAGAGAGAATGTAGAAGAGTTGTTATTTTGATCAACGTTTGCCTGTTATCTCTCCTAATGGTACCAATACATATCAATACCCCTTCAAAATGGCACCCCCCCCCGAATTTGCATACCAAAGGTGCGAGGTTTCATATAGATCAATAGGGCCTCTTCCTGGATGGGAGAGTCAGAGGATGTAAACAATTTCCTGAGCTCTCTCCAGCGGCTTTCAGTCTCTGATAATCACGGGCCTCTGCGAGTGTCAGGTCACAGCATACCTGTTGCGGCTCTCCAGTCAGGAAGCCGGAGATTATGGATCCCCAGTCTGCAACCGGCCATCGCTCTCGGGCGGCTATCCGCTCGAAGAGCTCGAGGTAGGCCGAGATATCGTCTTGGGTCGTCAATTTCGAGAGCACATCCCCCGGGGGTCGGCCGGCGACATTATCTCGTCGTAGGCTCTGTGCCATCTGGTGCACGGCCGCCTGTAATTCAGCCTGGTTCTGCATCAGGGCGGCAATAGCGTTGTTCTGCTCCATAATGCGTGTTTTTTTTTTATTTTTTTTAACGTGAACCAGTCATGCCCGCATGCTCCACCATTTGTGGTGACTGGCACACAAAACCCAGGAGTCAGAGGAACAGTTGCCTATTCCAAGGCGTTTTTATTTAGAAAAGTATAGAGGGACACTGATAGGGTTTCTCCAGCGAGGATTATCTTAGTCTCTACCCCTAGGTGGGGCGGTTGGGCAGTCAGTCGCGGGACCTCGTCTCTGGACTGTACTGGGGAGAGGGGACGGTCAGTACCGAATAGCTGACACGGTCAGTCACTATTCGATCCAACAGGGTCTCTCTCAAAGCTGGGGTACTCGGGCAGCGATCCTGTCACTCCTTTTTCCCACCGTCCGTATCAGTTCAGGTTCCTCTTCATATTCCTTCGGGTTTGTGTAGTTGCGCTATAAGTGACAGGCGCGCTCCCAATGCGCGTGTAGCGTGCGCTCCGTATTAGCCTGGGGGGAATAAGACAGAGGTGTCAGCATGACAATTCACATAGTGGCATAGAATGACATGTGAATTAGTGGTTCTCGACTCACCGCCCTAGCAGTCTCGTAACGTGCTTCCTCACCCCCCGGAGTGTGATCTGTTCTGAGGCAGAGAGGACTCAGTTTTGTACTTGCGGTCTCCCTAATGGGTGAACACTGGTGACGCGCATCTCAGCTGGTCCAACAGGTGGCGGGGAATATACCTGGCTTCCAAAACCACTCCCAGTGTCCCTCTCCTGTCTCTCTGCCTCTGCTGGCCTCCGGGGGTATTCTTACCTGGGCGGTGATTTACCATCGAGACACCACAATACATACATGGACAAAACAATACAACAACACATTCAATAACCATAGCGAGCCTTAGGATGGCATAAAATCCAACACATTTGAAAAAATGCTACTGTATGTTCAATACAGTGAATGCAAAGAAATAATAATGAGCTAATATACTATAGTATATGATGACGCATGATGGTATGATGGCAGCTTTACCGATAACAAGAACACACAACTTCAAAGTAAGAAGACTGTGCAGACTAAGTGCAGTTAGTCATGGGAATGTAGAGCAGAGTGCATATGGTGCAGCAGTAGCTGAGTGGGTTGAGAGGCCGAGCAGTAATGAGAAGATCACTGACTCGCCCCTGGTTGTCCACCCAGTCTATGGGTCAAAGTGTCCCTGCACCAGACACTTATAGCCCCTAACTGCTGCCTCGGCGCTTAGAACTGCTCCTAATAATTAGGACGGTTAAATGCAGAGGATGAGCATTAAATTATTTTATGTTTGATCCGAAGTACCGTTCTGGGGGCTACTGTAACCACAACTTCTCAGACAAAAAAAAAAGTTTTATAGATTGGTGAAAGTGACATGTTAAAATCAATTCACGGCTCAAAACACGGCCGTTAATAAAACAAACTAATTTGATGGGAATTGTGTGCATGGACGAGTCAGCTGTGTTCCCGTGCAGTGCCTTCATAGACTAAAGTAAAGTACATCCTTCTCCACCCAGCAGAGATTATGTAACCGTCCTTTGCACAGGCTGACGGAGGGAACAGCATGTTAAATTACCAAAGGCATCAGCCTAGTGCTTTGACGGGGACACATTCTTTATGCTGACCTCACGTCACCCAGCGCTGTAGGCGAGGTGAGGCTAACCCCACGCTTTGGCATTCCTTACTTAGACCAGCGGTTTTCAACCAATGGTCCTTGAGGGGGTTCCAGGTGGTCCCCAGTTAAATGATGGAGAGTTGGTAACCAAATGGACCTTTATAGATGTTTAACTCTTGAGAGCATAAAATGAAACCAAATGGGTCCATTTGGTATCATTTTATGCTCTTGAGAGTTTTATTACAAGTTAACATCTGCATTACTTAATCTACAAGAAGTCTACACATTTAGAGAGAATGTAGAAGAGTTGTTATTTTGATCAACGTTTGCCTGTTATCTCTCCTAATGGTACCAATACATATCAATACCCCTTCAAAATGGCACCCCCCCCCGAATTTGCATACCAAAGGTGCGAGGTTTCATATAGATCAATAGGGCCTCTTCCTGGATGGGAGAGTCAGAGGATGTAAACAATTTCCTGAGCTCTCTCCGTGGGTTTAGCAATCTGCCAATCAAAAGGCGCGACAGTGCTCCGAGGTGCTACTATACATGCAGAGCCTGCAGCATGGAAAACCAATCCAAACACTGCATCTACCTGTCGGAGTTTGTGTGTACAGTAATACGTGCGCGTGCTAGGGCATTAAGCAACTACTAGTCGACGACTAGTAAATCCAATAGTCGACCTTGTTGGTACTAGTTGACTAGTTGATAAGAAAAATTATTATTTATTTTTTATTTTTTCCCCGATTTTGTAGGCCTCAAGATCAGGTAGATTATTGTTATAGTCACCATGTACACAGTTTTTCAATGTACAAATATTTATATAAAAAAAAAAAAAAAAAGTATTTTTTAAATTTATTTTATTTTTTACATAATAGGTAGTTAAACAACTAGTCGACTAGTCGACTAGTAAACTAGGCAACTAGTCGACTAGTAAAAATGACTAGAAGTGAATGCCCTAGCACGTGCATGCATTGCATTTGTGTGTGTTTCAGTGCGTGTGTGCTCGCGTGCACATGCATGAGGGATAGTTGAGTTCGAAGAGATCCTTGGGATATGAGAGTTTTGACTTCATTATGACTTGCCAGCATGCTCAGATGCTGTGCCAATAGAATCACTTTTAGATGTTCACTCTCCAGTCCTATCGCACACAGCAAAATCCAGTGTTACTTTTCCTCTGAGAGTGTTCATTTCACTCTCAGAATGTAATTATTATTCTTTTGATTGATTGCTGTTGTTGTTTTTTACTGTGTAACACTGTGCAAGGATTGGAATACTCTGATAGCTGGCTTAGCTCCAAGTCAATCTCTGATTCCTGGCTTGTATAGCTTTGGGGCTAAATTGCAATCAGAGCAAAAATAAATTGCACACAAATATATTGGACCTACGTCGTCTTGCTTCTGCATATTAAATGGAACGCATTTGGAATTCAAACCGCATTCACACATAAAAATGTGCATGCTTTGGAGGAAGATTTTGTCCTGATTTACTGGAGCAGATGGAACGGAATAATTTCTTGGCCACGCATTGCTCATGAAAGACCATGTCAGACGCACTTTGGACTGAACGTGTATCAGGAGATGTTCGGACCGGGCTGCAGACAAACTCCAAACGAGGAATGTAGTGTTGCTGGATCCTGACTTCATGGTCAGTGCGAAATTCTTGCAAAGCCAGTGGAAACACACGTACAGCCCTAATGAGCATCTTGCAGACACGGAAACCATGTACTGAACAGTTTGGTGGAAGTACTGTCGGTATTAGCCTCACACCTACTGTGATAGAACCAGCAAGGGGAAGCAGTTTGCCAGTTAAAGTAGGCCAAGAGATGGACCACTAAACTGCAAGACATAAGCATGGTTCAATAACAAGTTCTTTCTTTTTCACCCTTTTTGCCCTTTTACTTCTGTAAAAATAGAATACTGCCTGAATCGCCACATTTTTATCAGATAGAAAAGTTTAAAGAATAATGAGAGAAGAAAATCACATCCTTTAAAATCATCCTACATGATATCCAATCAAGTTAAGAGTTATATTCCAATTTTGCAGGTGAATTGTTGTGTGGGTGATATCTGATTTAAGCAGTAATGCAATGACTCAAACTAATTAGACTAGAGCTAGAGCTTATGTGTGAGTCACACTTAACACGCCTGTCGATGCACACAGGATAAAATAACGATCCCCACACACTCTCTGGAACAAGACTGCTGACTCATGTCAAGTATTGTATGTGGCTAAATGGTATGTGTTTACCAGTAATTATAAGGCATGGCAGGCAGAGTGTTTATAACTTAAAAATAAAGTACTCACTTTGATTTAAGAAACTCACACTCACTGTCACAAAATCAGAAAATAAATAAATCAATAATTGTTTTTCTTAACAGAATTTCAGACAAGGAGTATTATGGTTTTGCCTGTTCGTATACCAGAAGAGAATCCTTGTCGCTGTGTTATGCTCAAGCTGGAGACATGAAAATGATTCTTGAGGGATTTGAGAACAATTATATCTAAACCCACAAAAATACAGTATAGAACCATAAATGACTCCAGAGTACAGAATGTGTATTCATTTTTCAACCCATTGCTAACTTAAGGAAGCAATACTGAACCACTCTGTTTACTCGCTTCCTGTCACTGTAAGGCGTATGCCGCGTATCTATCAACTAAGTGCAGCTGCCATCATTTATATACACAGAATTAAAAGTAATTTGCACCCTCAATCATATTGTGAGAATGCCTGTCACATTTTGGAAATGGTGGATGTCTCATAATGGAATGAAACTCGTTAATTGTATTCAGTGTAAATATTTCACATGAAACAGAGTCTCAGATAATGCCCTATATGGCGGCAGCCTGGGTTTAAAACAGTGGTTCTCATAGTGGGGTCCAGGGACCCTCAGGGTTGCTTGAGGGGGTTCCATTTAGACCCTAGCAGGTCTGCAACTCTGAGAGTGACCAAATGGAACCAAATGGACCCTTCCTTACATGTCCATTTGGTTCCATGTGTACACTCTCGGATTTATAGGAGTCCTTGAACAAAAAAATGTTTGAGAACCACTATTGTATAACACGCAACAGCTCTGCCGTCCCTCCTTGTTTGTGTGATAGCTGTACGCAACAGAGGCAATCAGCGTCAACGTGCTGTAATGCCACAGCTCATATAGCTGAAACGGAGACCGCAGCTCGGCCCATGAGTAATGGCCTGGCGGGTTGAAAGAGTCATTAATGGTAATTGTGAAAGGAGGCCGCAGTGCAGCAGGACTGGGAACACAGGCCGTGGGCTTGAGTTATTTACCGATGGCATGGCTCACTGGCTCATTGGCTGAAAGGGGAAAAAGCCATCACAGTCTAGGGCAACCTTATGAACGATCTAATAAGCACTGAGAGCAGGCAGCCACGCTGTAATGGCCACCCCCCCTCCCTTATGCATAATGCAACGGACACATTTAATGTATAGCAGGGAAAGGAATACAATGGCAAGCAAAGCAGCACTAACCAGGGATAAAGACTTATGAAAGTGACTGCACGTGGAATGATATATCTCCATATTTCATACTCTCAAGTTTTTTAACTTTTTTATTTTTTATTTTAATACTTTTCCGTATGACAGTAGCTAACGTATAAAAAATAGTCAACTTAGAGGCTCACAGTGTGTCTGAAAGGTTTTTGGCATACAGTGCAAGCTTTAGCCCAACAGTGACATGATTATACTGTAGGTACTGTTACTGTATAAAGCATAGAACACTAGGAAACAGAGAATATACCCAGCCTGTGCATAAGACATTGATGCTTTGAGTGAAACCGCAGTTCTAGGATGTAAAGCAGGAAAAAACCTAGTCTCTCTAACAAGATGGTATCATAGGTATAAAGCTCTGACAGATGCTTCTATAACAGGGGTCTGGAAGTCAGAAGAATATGTAGTTGGCTCAACTCAGGCAGGGGAAACTTGATTGAGTGCAGGACTAAAAGCAAGTGAATAGGTAGACTCACATTGACCTTGACATGGACGAAAGTGCTGCCTGAGGCAATTACTGTGTCTACGTTGAAAGAATCAGGTAGGATAAGGCGTTTTGCTGCCAGGCCGCCATGTCCGCCAGACGTTTTGTTTGCATCCTGTAAAATGTACCTATAGGGGTATTAGTTGGGTCGTTTACGGCAGTTGACCCAATGACCGCGGAGAGCAAAGGTCCGTTTCTCAATGGATTTGTCATCTATAGGAGGGTTATTAAACAAATTGAGCCCCCATGTAAATCGCAAAAATGCTGGGAAAATTCATGAGAGCCCTCACTATTGTTATTGTTGCTATTGGAAGCTATTGTTCCTTCTTGCTAGTGTTTGCTAGTAGGCAAAGCCCTAAAGCAAACCTGCAGTCACATTGGTCTTGGAAATAGTACACAACTACACATGTAGATAAGTTAAAGGGGACCTTAAAGGGGTCTTGTGAGTGTATAAAACGTTTTTTCTGTATAAATAGATCATCAGAGATGCCCTCTAATGCGTATTCTTCGCAAATTGCTGATTAAATAACTACGGTTATTGCATAACCTTCAGTTTACTACACTACCACAACAACAACAACAACACCAACAACAACAACACCTACAACTACAACTATACTACTACTACTACTACCACCAGTAAGACGCCTGAGGCAGAGAAGCGACCTTGCCCCCAAAAAGATGGTCGCATTTACTATGACATCAGGCATCTTCATCACTGATGATGTCACGTGATGTCACGAGACCTGGGCACTATGGTCTTTCCCATTTGAGTGATACACTGACGGACAGGAAATGCACGATTCCATAGTTAACTGCGACCTTCGGTCACAATTACAACTACTAGTGCTACTATTTCTTCTACTACTACTAAAGAACTTTAGTTAAAGGACCACTTCACCACTTTTCAACTTCTCTTCCTATAATTGGTCCTAACTAATGTTCATGATAAAATACCACCATTTTTTCCTACTCAGTCTGTGTCTCATAGGAAGGCTGTGGGCAGTTCAGAAACCCGTCCACCAGTGACATCATCGATGGTGAATCCAAGCTAATAGAAACGGCAGGCTTTCTTTTCCTGAAAGGTTTCAATGCAAAAGTTGAAGCCATCGTTCTCACAATAATACAAATCTAAATATATTTTAAAACAAATCTTGTTTAAAAAAAAATCAAGTCACTGGTGGACGGGTGTCCGAACTGCCCAAAGCCCTCCTATGAGACACAGAAGGAGTAGGACAAAATGGTGGTGTTTTATCATGAACATTAATGAGGACCAATTATATGAAGAGATGTTGAAAAGTGGTGAAGTGGTCCTTTAAAGCAAAGTCCATTGCACACAAATGAAGAAAACATAATCAAAACAAGAGAACAGCAACAAGGAAATCAAGCAATACAATTACATCTAAATTATAGAACGGCCCTTTGACAAAAGCATTCATATAGGGCATTATGCATTTATACAAATAGGAGGAGCCCCTCAGGCAGTCAGTGTAATGGCATGAAGTGTATACATATGGTATATCAATATTGTATTGTATATTTTCCTTGTTCTTTGTGAAGCACAGACCAGCTCAACGATACGTACCACACTCTTTGGCGGCCTATGTTCAAAGCCCCTCGGCTATCTGAGGATAACATGTTTCACTGTTTTGGAAAGATCGAAAAAGAAACTGGTTTGAGAAAGGCTCTGTGGGTTAAATTAAAGTCCCCCCACTCAGGCTCCTCTGTTTGGGTTGGGGCACTGGGATCAATAATGCTGTTAAAATAAAATAAAAACCTTCTGCATCGTTAGAGAAACTGAGACCATCGAGTTTCTCCAAACAGATGGCCTTATTTGGACAGAAACCAGACTATTCTACCACCTGATGGAGAAACTTAATTAGCTAAACAGTAGAGAGATGTTTTTGCAGGTGTTAACGTACGTTAGCATAATTTATCCGGCTAAAGTGTTACAGGAAAACTTCTAATAGATATATTGGATAATCCAATTTTTGTAATCCAATACAAATTCAAATTTTCCCTCACAACCGTCTAGTTCCTCTGAAAATATTTTCCCTTCCTTGCATAAAGTCATTGGCTCATATTTCCTTTAACAGCACCAGGCGGGGGCATGAGCAGCAAAGCACAACGACTCTAATCACATCACAAATATTAATGTCAAAGCCCACTATTTCTCTGAACTTTGCGGCAAACTTTAACTGCTGATTACGCCGCTTCGACTCATATCTCCATTTTGTACCTTCCTCTCCTGTATCAGAAACATAAGCCAATGCAAAGCAATTAAGCAATCATGACCTCAATCTTTTCCCTGCCCGATCCTTGGCAGCTGCCTGCCAGCCACGTGTTTAGCGCAGTGCTAATTTGACATTCTCCGGGGAGATGATGTATGTGTGTTTGAAGAGTTGACAGCGTTTCACCTGACAATATTGCTATTCGAAACCCCATCCAGCCCTCCAGCCATAATCAAACTGGCTGTGTGTCTGTGTCTGTGTCTGTGTCTGTGTGTGTGTGTGTGTGTGTGTGTGTGTGTGTGTGTGTGTGTGTGTGTGTGTGTGTGTGTGTGTGTGTGTGTGTGTGTGTAGTGATCACATGCAGCGAATGCCATCACAATAGGGGTAATCTGGGGGATCTCTACTTAAAGATATTGCACACAGGAAAAAGCAGATATTCATGCTCAAAGCGCATTGCTTCTGCAACGTGTTGTGAGTTTGTATATCTGATATTGTATGATGTTGCATGAGTTAAGCATGAGTGTAGTAGCCTTTATGCTGATCTGATGAGCACATGGGAGACAGACAGCAGAGTGGACAAGCTGATGTCAGGCTGAGTTACAATCAAAGTGTCATATGTCCTCCTCCACACATTTGGGACAATCCCACCTTGGACACCTCAGCCCCGCGGCAATCTGTCTTTTTTATCCACACTTGTTCCCCAGCCCCATTCCCTTTGCCATCCTCGCTCTTTGCCTCCAGCTCAAAGAAGCGGTAGGTGGGTAGGCAGGTAGATAGGTATTGAGTGGATCTGATTACTTGTATGTCAGATCGCGGCAGAGCAGAGTGATTTATTCATGGATCAGCAGAGGAGCTTCAGGGCCCATGGACTGCACATGTATCAGGGTTGGTGACGTGGTTGGTGACGTGGCAACATCACTGACGATTCTCGAAGCTGCTTCAAAAGCAATCAGCTGCCATGCCTGCATCCCTGTGTGACGTGTGACACAAAGGCTGCATGGACAGGACAGCAGATCAAGTGCAGCTCATTCTCTATATAGTTAAAAAAAAATCTGTTGCTGTCCGGAGGAAACCTCATAATAAAAAGATTCAGGTTGGGGTTAGGTTTTGGATTAGACATTTAAAAGTTTATGGATTAGAGATAGAGCTATATAACTTAGTTGTGCGCTGGTGTTGTGCACTGAAGAATAGCTGATCTACAAGCTCGGACTTATATTATTTATTTTGATTTCTAACCATTTATATATCTTTTTTGCATAGTACGGCATATTTGTATGTCATTAAATGTTCAGCTGAATTGAATATGAAAGACCCAATGGAAACAAGCCATAGTGCTTTCCTGAGCTATAAATCCTCTTAAGATTTATTTCTGCAATCAATCAATCAATCAATCAGTCAGTCAGTCGGTCGGTCGGTCGGTCGGTCGGTCGGTCGGTCGGTCGGTCGGTCGGTCGGTCGGTCGGTCGGTCGGTCGGTCGGTCGGTCAATGTATAGATCAGCAATTTTTCGGCTTTAGGCTTTATGGTTCTTATCAATCAATCTTTATTTCAGATCCAGGAGGATCCATATCACAAACAATACAATATAACAGTAAATACAAAAATAAAAATAAATAAAAAGGTACATATATGCACATATCCCACACTGTTCAGTTTCTGACATACAGACATGTGCGCCAGTGGTTCCACAGTCTCGATGAGAACCTGAGTGAACTGCGTTTAGGGTCCGTTATTACAGCAATGATGTCGTTTATTGACTCAGATGCCCTACACATGAATCTGTACATAAGGTTACGTAGTACAGCAGAGCAGGTAGGTACTCCGACACTAACAAACATCTGGCTAGCACTGGAGCTTCTTGACACTCTCAACAGCAGCCTCATACAATCATTATAGGCCACTGTGAGTCTTCTGATGCTGCTTTGTCTATAGCGGCACCATAGGTGTGCAGTATACAGCGGTGTACAGAAGGATCTAAATAGCGATATCTTCACAGGAACCGAGCACATGCTAAATTTGCGACACAGCATGTTTGCTTGGGCATACAGCTTCCGTCGCTGTCTATAGATGTCCTTGTCATCTGAGAGATCATCAGAGATGCTATGGCCCAAATAAGTGTACTCGCTGCACACACTAAGTCCATCCATCCGTCCGTCAATTTGGTCCCAATCAATATATCTCGGAAACTCTGAAGCAACATCAGGAATTAAATGGTTGAGTGGACTGACTTGAGTGTTGTCCAATATCCAGCCTAGTATTTCATGTCATGTCTCATACCAAAGACATGATTTCTGTGGCTACGTACGTAGCTCGTAGATCTGCTATTTTCACTATTCGTCGAATCGTCGTATACTATCGCAGTTTGTAGGCGAAGAGGCAAGAGGGCTGGGTTCCCTTGGTGCAGTGCCGTGTCAGGTATTTGCCGTCTGCTCTGGAGAAAAGTCAGTGCATGACAGGAGAGGACATTCTCATTCAGACGTATGCCTACCCCCCGTTCTCCTTTTTGGCTTTTTCTCGTTTCTATAGTTTTTTCATTCCCCAATTCCATCATAATGTAGTTCCTGTCACTAGTACTGACCGCTACCGGTTGGTCTCAGCCGTGTCGTCAGGGTTACCCATTGGCTCAGGAGTCAGGACATCACTTTTTTGATATCCCAATAAAGTTTATCGTTAAGGGAGCTACAGTGAGCAGACCTGCTTGTTTACCTTTGATCTCAGTTCAGTTCCTTTTGGGGCCAGCACCTGCCTTCAAGAGGTTGTTGCTGTTTGGGCGAACCATTTGATCTTTTTTGCTGTGTTGCACACGCTTCTTTTCACCAGACGGAAATAACGCATGCAGAGGAACAGGCTATTCTTGGTCCAGCTCCCCACTGAACACTTGTCCTGTGACCAACCTGTAGGAGTCACACATGCAGTGACAGAACCCAGCCCAGTATAAATATATTAAAAAAAATCACACCCGTGTGAACTGAGTGGTGTAAGGTTTTATATAGCATGATCAGCTGTGGTCTGACGTAATGTCTGACGTAATGAAATAAGGTAAGGTATTATGTAGCCTGATCAGCTCTGATCTGACGTAATTAAATCACACCCGGATGTGATTTCACAACTGGCTTTTTCTGTGCAGAGAAAATGACCATGGTTGCTACGGTCATCCAGTTCACCCGGGTGTGATTTAATTACGTCAGAAATTATTTTGAACATAGCAACCATGCTCATTTTTTTCTGCACACAAAAGCCAGTTGTAGGAGTGGTTTACACCACTCAACACAAAAGCCAGTTGTAGGAGTGGTTTACACCACTCAAAAATAGATGCCTCATTGGCCGCTGCAGTTCATTGGAGCGATGTGTCTCCAGCGAAGCTAGGAATCTAGAAGCGAAGGCAGAAGTGACTACTGTCCAATCACAGAGTGTCTTTTCCGGGACTTATCAATTTAATCCAAAGAAGCTTTATTGGGATGAGGAAACAAACATTTACATTGCCAAACAAGTACCGCTGGGAAAGAGGTAGTCGCGCCTCTGATTGGCCTACCGAACTTCTGTGACGCGCTTCCGCTATGCTTCCGCTATGCTTCCACTATGCTTCCGCTATGCTTCGCAAGGAATATTTGGAAAAATTTGCCTTCAGGAGAGACACACGCCCCAGAGCCGAAGGAGGCGTCTACCTTTTTATGTCTATATGCTCCCCACCCTGCTTCCCCAGAAAAAAGGAGGCAAATGTGTTCTTCAGAGCGTCGTCAAACCCCAGTTTCCACAGTGGCAGGCAGGACCCACTGTGCCACCCAGATAAACCCCACTCAGTCCAAGTTTATTAACCAACATCCTTCATCCAGCCTGTGGCCAACCTACTGTACTCCTGGCTCTATTCTGTGGGCCTGTTCCTTTTCCGGATCAGGGCCCACTTACAATGTCCTCTTGGCCCACCAGTAGGCCCCAGCCCACAGGTTGGGAACGGCTGCTATAGGTCATCATATGATCTATAACGTTGGTACAGTCGTTTCTTTAATTAGAAACTCGGCTGGAAATAATGAAGTATAGCCGGCGGAGACAGTGCCCCCACAGTGTTGCTCTCAGAAGGTGTGACATTTACCTATACAACCCACGCTCTTGTCTTGTTAATCCATTGAGACCTGGAACGCATCCATGTCACGTTAGCGTTTAACCACATTTGGTGTTTTAAACATTATGTTATAATTTAGCTATTGAAAAATAGCAGATCTACAAGCTCATAGCGCGCCACCGAGTGGCGCGCTATGAACTTGTAGGTCTGCTATTTTTGAAAAATCGTTAAAATGTGCCTCAAATCTTTCCGAAAATTGTCATGATTTAGAAAACTTTTTTTTTTTTTTTTCAACGTCAGGCCTGAATGGGTTAAGAACGCAGCCTATGTCTCTGGACATCTTCCTGGCCCTGTGGGTTCACCACCCACAATCTGGTCCAGGATCAGGCTACACTTTTAGGCCAGCTGGTGCTCATAAGCACCAGCGTGTGAACACAGCGAGCACATTGGAGGGCGGTGGCCGTTTCCAAACACCCACCTGCTCTGCTGCAGTCTACCTCCTTGCCAATTGATGCAGGACAAAGAGAGAGAGAGAGAGAGAGAGAGAGCAGACATGCAGACACAAACAGTGCAACTACCTTTTTTTTTCTTTTTATATGCATTTGCATAATTTGCTGCAATTTGCCCCAAATGTTTAATACCAAGTGAAAGCAAAACATTGAAATACTGCTGTCGATTCTTTCAAAAGTTTATCCCAAGCTATCCTTTTCTATATGTGGATGTAACCATTTCTGACAGAAAATGCACAATTCTTATGGTTTTGCAAGATATAGTTTTCTATAAAGTTGCAATGCAACACATTTCTTTTTTTACTACATTTTTACCCCATGATTTTGTAACCCATTTTTCACCCCTGTGTCAATTATCTAATCTACACACCCTCCGCCAACCTAGTCCCCATATATGGGGGACATGGGGAGAGCAACGGACTCATGCTTCCTTCATGCCTGAGTGTCCAAGTTTCTCCTTTGCACCTGACAGGGGGGAGTTTCCCTGGTTGGACGTAGCGCATGGAAGGAACACGTTATTCCAACCAGTTCCTTTCCCCTCCATCAGGCGCCCTTGCTGGCCAGGGGGAGGGGGGCAGTTTAGAGACCAGAATTACTGCATGTTTTTTTGAGGGTACGTACCCTAGGGGACACGGGGAGAACATGCAAACTCCACACAGAAAGGCCCTTTCGCCAACCCCACCTCAGGTATGGGCACTGATGACGCGGAGGAGGAAACACGCCGCCAGCACCCACAGCGTTGTTTTATTTTGATTGTTTTGTTCCACTTCCACTTTGGCAATGTAAACGTATATATTTTCTCAAGCCAATAAAGCCTGAGAGAGAGAGAGAGAGAGAGAGAGAGAGGAGTAGGGGAATGGAAGTGTACTGTAGGAGGAGAGGTGAGTCATGGGACAGTCGTGGGCCGGTACAGGCCGGTAGTGGTTGAGATTATATTGTACAGATGACGTTGAGCATGGAGGGGATTAGAGAGCTCTGCACGATGTATGAACAAAGCACAGGGAATAAGTGAAAGGAGAAAGCAGGCTAATCCCCCCCCACCCCCTCGCCCTCCCCTCATCCTCTGCCCACAAATAACTACACACCTGGAGACAGTCACCTGACAGATTGGTCATCTCTCGGATTACAATTTAATTAACCACTTTAAACCTGGCAGCACTATTCCAGATATTTTGTTTTTGTTTTTGTTTTCTTTTTCAAAAACTGCATAAAATAATAATACTGGCTCACTAGCCTTGCAGGAGACCGCAAGTGTTTTCACAAGAAAAAGAAAAGCCTGCATGACAAACGAGCCACATTTCCTAGGAGTGGGAGTGAACAGTGCAGAGGGGCGTCTCTCCAAATGTGGTGACGTCACTGTTCTCCGCTGTTTCCTACCGGGGAGAGGAGGTGGGAGTGGGGCAGGGCGGGCGCTCAGATCAGTGAACCAATAGGATCCACCGCCCTGATCCTGGCAGCACCTGCCCCTCTATACCAGAAATCACGCTGGCTGGGTCAGGCCAGAATAATCTAATAAGAGAGTAATGACACTCCCGTTGACTCTCATTGTAACAATGGAATGCGGAAGTGCTCATTCTATCTCAATGGAATAGTTCCAGCCATAGGAGCAATGTTTGGAACTATCGCCCATAGGCACCCGCTTTGCGGCGAGATCAAAGCGTGTCACCACTCTCTTACTACTGTGGTATCGTAAAATATAGTCCATAGCCATATTTGCAATATTCTGTCAATAGTTATACTATACATTTAGGTCACTGTTTATTTGACTGCTAATTTGAGATGCAGGTTAAGTGCAGACACATTGACTGGTCAGAATAGTTTCGTCTCTGAGAAGCAATCACTTCAGAGGTTCTCATGAAGTACCCTGGGGCTAAGCCTTTGTTCTATACTGCTTGAAGCTTGGTCTTAGGTGTGAATCAAAACACACAGTGAGACGGCCATCTGCTAACCAAATGCCATTTGTTGAGATGTATGTAAATCTTAACTCCACCCTTCTTGAATTCAACTCTGTCTATGCAAAGTGTATATTTGGTCTCATGTTGTCAATGTAAAGTTCATCAGTGTTAGCTGGCTACGGTCAGTGCTGGGAGCTCCTGAGCTTCTGCTCAGGAGCCGCGGGAAGCTTTCTTTCATGTTGTACTTGTACTTCTGAAATAAATGGTACATCACACTCCGAGGAAATCTCTCTCCGCCTGCGTTTCTCCGATTCGATCTGATGCTTTGACGAGGTTTTTCACTACTCTACAGTTTGCTTTAGATAGACTTCAGTTTTCTCTACTTCAGTGAGTTTTAGTGGTTAGTTGGGTGTGAAAATACACCTCACTACATTACTCTGGGCCAGGCTACTGGCTCACTGGCTCCTGCTAACTCCTAATTGGCTATTCTTTGCTATAAACAAATTGTGCCGAAGTCCTGATGTCACTCGCTCATCCCCTGTTTCGTTTTTCTCTATGGAGAATAACATGAGGTCATCTTAAAATCGTCTCATATAAGCATGGTCCAAAAGTAAACAAACTGCCCTGGCGATATTCTCAGGGAGGTATCTCTGTATCGTTTATTACAGTCAGTCACTCATATTTGATACAGTCTGTTTCTAGCGAAGATGTAACTAATTCAGCAGCAGTAACATTAACGTTTTCTCAGTTGATCCATATGAGTGAAACGGCCGGGATCATTTGCTTAGTTTTCAATCACAGTTCTTATATGAGGCGATCTAAGATCCCCCTATGGGGATTATAATACAAATAAAAGGTACATGAACCCGTGGACTTAGCGCCCTCTACCGATATTGACGCCAGACTTCGGTGCTCTATAGTGTTTCCAGGTATATCCTAAAAGCAACAGGAATAAAAGAAACTGAGGACATCAATGAGAATTTCATAGTGCTGCTGTGATGACACACAGACAACAATGATACAATGTCACTGCATGTCAACTTCCCTTGAGACATAACAATAGTACACAGAATATGGCATTGACAGTGACTCCACTGCCACATTTGTTTATGTTTAAGTTTGACATTAATCAATGCAACAATGTTTAGATTTGATTCTTAATGTGCTTTGCTGTCTGATCCAACAATACCCATAAGCCATAATTATTTGTGAAGGCTTGGATCTCAAACTTTTCCCATGGGAGAATGTTTATTTTATTTGTTTTATAATGTATATATGCGTGCTACTACAGAATAGTGTTTGAGTAACTTTGCACCATGTATTGATCATTAATTACACCTAGAGAAAAAGACATAGGCCTACAGTTAACCTTTAAAGGAGACCAACAGAATGTTTAAGCTAATAGCGTGGCCTCCATGTTGTGATTACCCCTCAAAAAAGGGATATTCGTTTTTCCCATATATTTCCAAAAATATATTATTTTAAGCCTAGAGTCAAGCCATCCAGGGTCCTGATGAATCGTGATTCGTGACCATAAAACCTTTGACAAATATTTAATTTTGTGATATACTATCTTTAATAAACACCCTTTGTTTAGCGTTTTTCTTTTTCACAGAATCAAAGGTTTTTTTGGTCATGATTCACCAGGATCCTGGATGGCTTGACCTGAAAATGGCCGCCACTGAGAGGCCCTGATGTCATTTGAGAGTGAATCTGTCATAATTAGTTTGTCAATCTGTCGGTCCATATGGCCACCAGAGAGTACTGCAGCTCTGGCTTGCCTTGTTATTGAAGTCACGTGTGCTGCATTACAATACATACAGTATAGGCTGTAAGCTTCAGTTTGTGTCTGGCCTATTTGTCCCAGAGGACAGCTATCACCATGGGGTCACCAAGCATGCATCTTACAGTACAATGTTTATGAGTAAATAGGTTAGTGCTAATCGTCCCCACGAGGCTCAATCATGTTTTATGTAGATTTGTGTTAATGGTACACACTGGTGCATTCACTGTATGTTGTGGCTGCCTAGGGCTGGGCGATTTGACTTCAAATCAATATATCACCATTCTTTCAAACTGAAACTATTGCCTCGATTATGATTAATGAACGTAACTTTTTTTAAAGTGAAAATAGCAGATATCAACACGTTTATTATTCTACAGTATAGGCCTACATCGTAGTGGAGACTATCCTTCTCGGGAATGTTGCATTGGTTGAGCTTGTATGTTTGCAATTTGCAATTTGCAAAACATATTAGAATCATTTCATGTTGTTTCATTGATATATAAGACGAATAAGAAGAATATATATATATATACAGTATATATATGTATATCGATTCATCGATATACATTTGGTTTTATTGCCCAGCACTATGGCTGACACGCAGACTCATGTATCATGGACTGTTAAAAGTCACTGCTAATATAAAAGAGAGCATGGTGGTGTGTGTGTGTGTGCGTGCGTGCGCGCGTGTGCGTGTGTGCGTGTGTGTGTGGGTAGACCGCCTGCTATTTCTTCACCAGATGCTACGATGACAAATCCACAGCTGTATGACGTGCGTGCCCCACCTCTGAACCGGCTGCGCTGATTTGCTCTTTTCCAAACCACATGGCCTCGTTTCAATGAATGGATTATTGGTCATCGGTCTGTGACTCACATTCCCCTGGGATGCGTTGATGATCCTCCTCTTTGGCTTTTATTCACTGTCACTGCAGAGGAGGCTTCACGAGTGAATGGCTGTCCTCAGCACTCCGTCTCAACTGCCATACCTGCAATTTGTAGGTGGCACAAAAGCGTGCATGCATGCCTACACACGTGCACGCACACACGTGCACGCACGTTTACTAGCCTTTTGTGAGGACAAACCATTATTATATTAACGCAATAACTCTAAACCCTGATGCCAAAAATAGCAGATCCACAAGCTCACAACGCTTCGTGCTCGAACCCTAACCTTTATACTTAACCTCTACATTTTTAAACCTAACCCTAACCTCTATACCTAACCTCTAAATATCGTAACCCTAACCCCAATCTGAATCTTTTCCTAATCGTAAACATAACTCTGCAAGTATTTTTTTTTTTTTTTTTTAAATATTGTTGTGAGGGCCAGACAACATGTCTATATTTCTCTTGTGGGGACACTGGGCCCTGACAAGTAATTAAATAATACAAGTACGCACGCACGCACTAGGCTACTGCCCTAAAGAGATAAAGGCACTTGGTTGAGTACAGCAACAGTGCAAACATAAAAATAAAAACACACTGGGGATTTTGGATCCATTTTTAGACTTAAGATTGTTTGTCTTGTTTTATGGTCACCCATGGGATAATTATCTTGAGTCGTATTCAATTTATGTGTGCACTCTGGTAAAGCCCAACAGCCCCACCCCCATGGCACCATCAGAGCAGATTAGTGCCTCCAGCAGTGTGAGACAGCAGTCGTGCGTGATTTACGACTGGTCTGTGACAGAACACATGTCAGGGGCTTCCCGTTACTGTGATAAAGGTTACTGCTCAAAATGAGATCTCTGTGACCCACGTTGACTAAGAAGACAAGGCTTCACATATTGGATCTCTGGTTCAGTGCCTCTGTTCAATATGTGTGCAGGGAATACACAATATGGAGGGAGACAATTCTGGTATATCCTTTTGGTGTGTGGGGAGGGTCTATATGCAGGAGTATAGACCCCTTAAGAAGTACCGCACTATAAATCATTCTGGTCCAGCTTTGAATCTTTTTTTTACTGAATCCACCCCCCTGGAAATGGTGTGTCAGGATGCGGTTCGTCCGACTGACTTCTCGACATTGCTCACTGCTCATGGTGGGCTCACAGTTCAGATACTGGGGGGCTATGGTGCGTATAGAGCCAAAGCGAGGATGGGCAGTGTCAATAATTGGGCAGTGGACTGAGCACTCCGGTGGCATTTGTTCCACCGAGTTCTCCCAAAGCCTTTTCAGCAAGCTACAATGCGGAATGAAACGACACAACCCTGTGTCCTCGAATCAAGGCTCAGTCTGCACCCATATAGTGATGCGTTTATAAAACTGTCCATATGAAAAATGTTCTCCAGCGCAAGACACATTGAGCCAAAGTATGATTGTGGAACAGGGTTTAGCCTACAGCACTGGTTCTCACCGTGGGTCCAGGAACCCCCATGGGTCCTTGATGGGATTTCAGGTGATCCCATGCGGCTAAATGATTGATTGATTGTGAGGAACCACATGAGTTCCTATGGGTCTGTACCTCAGAGGGTGTATAATGGAACCAAATTGATACATGTCCATTTGGATCCATTTATACACTCTAAGAGTTGCATTAACGCTGAGGGACACCTAGGAACACTAGCATGCCTGAGAGGTCATTTTGACTGTTTTTTGAGATTTTGAAGTTTATTATCTTTGCCCATGAAGCTTTCAGAAGGTTCCCCTTCCATGACCATCATCATCCATCACCATTCCATCATCTCAGAATGTTTTGACATCTGAAACATTTTCTAAATATGAATTTAAGCACATGCTACTTGTGTCTCATTTTACTTCAGTCATGCCCGGGAAACAGAACATCCCAGGTTCCAATCCAAGCCCTGGCTAAGTGTGGAGCCGCCTGAGCAGCCATCAGCTGGTGAAGGTGAAACTGAATTTCCCGGGTGGGATGTAATGAGGTCTACATTAAAAGGTCCTTGTGAAACATTTCCTTTGGTGAGATGAAGGTGGCACAAAGCCATTAATCAAGGACCCAGCTGTGAGCTCCTCTCACAGTGCCTCCCATGCACTTCTCAGGGTCTTAAAGTTTTTGCATAATCATTATTGCACTCTCAATGCATATTTAAACACAGACATTTGCGTCACAACCTGATGTCCCAGGTGATCTGACTGGGGATGCTGACTTAATCTTTGATGTGGGGGCTGTTGATCGCACGCCATTCCTCTGCCTGCTGTCTCCGTCTTCTCTTGAAACCTGTCACTGCCAAAAGGTTTGCAGATTGTTCCGCTATAAATTTACCATGGCCGACTGTCTCTAATTCATGTCTCCGTATACATATATACAAAGTAAAGCAAAAATGGTTAATATCCCTCTTCTCCCCCTCTCTATGGCTTACAGTGTGTGACTGTGTGTGTGTGTGTGTGTGTGTGTGTGTGTGTGTGTGTGTGTGTGTGTGTGTGTGTGTGTGTGTGTGTGTGTGTGTGTGTGTGTGTGTGTGTGTGTGTGTGTATACTATTATACAGTAGTTGACAGAATAACACTGTCAGAATTAGGCCTGTCACAATTATTACATAATCACCTAATCACAATTATTTGAGATAATCACAATTATTTTGCATATATGTTTCATTTTCCAAAAATAGCAGACCTAAATGATCAGCATGTGAGCTATTTTTGATTTAATATTTTAGCAATGTACAATTATGAAATAATTGCAATTGTTGAGTAATTGTTCAACTAATTTATTTTATATGAGAATAAAAGACAAATTCAATTCATCATAATTTACGAGTTATTATAACAATTACTGATAGTTTGTCTACTGACTGACTGGGTGACATAAAACAGTTTACAACTGTCATTAAGTCTTGTAGTGTGTGTGTGTGTGTGTGTGTGTGTGTGTGTGTGTGTGTGTGTGTGTGTGTGTGTGTGTGTGTGTGTGTGTGTGTGTGTGTGTGTGTGTGTGTGTGTGCGTGCGTGCGTGCGTGCGTGCGTGCGTGCGCATGGGTACATACATGCGACTCCACTGTATCAGAGCCGTCTAACATGTCATTGCTGTGTTGAGTGAACTTCTCTCAGATGTACCATAAAACAGGGCTGAGCCCTGCGCTGCGGTGCGCATTCAGACCATAAATGTCTGAGCCTGCAGGCCCTACTGTGCTCAACGAGATGCAGTGCACATCAGGGAAGCTTTATGGTCCTTCAGGTGCAGCCCCCCCCCCCCCCCCCCCCCCCCACACTCACACACATTGCACAAACACACACACACGGTTTCGCAGTGACAGATGTGTGTGCAGTATGCGTGTGTACATATTGTCTGAACGGACAAACAAATATATCAAACAGCAAATAATACACAATCAAATACTGATGCAGTCCCCCCACCCTGCACAAAAACAAACGTGCACGCACGCACGCACACGCACGCACACACACACACACACACACACACACACACACACACACACACACACACACACAAACACACAAACACGCACACAAATAAATATTGCTAACTACCTGTCAACAGACCACACACAGATCATGCACTTGCGTGTGTACAAGCGCTCACGTGTACATACATGTACACATGCAGGCACACCTACAAGGATGCAGGGCCGGTCCTGAGCAATCTGGCGCCCCAGGCAGGATTTTTCGCGGCGCCCCCCCCCCCCCCCCCCCCCCCCCCTCAAAAAATAAAAAAAGTTTTTTCTTTTTTTTTTCTCTGTCCCAAAAATTGAAGAGACACTGTGGAGGCACTGGGGGGACAGTGGGGACACTGTGGAGGCACTGGGGGTCCATTGGGGAGGCACTGTGGGGACACTGGGGAGGCTCTCTGGAGGCACTGGGGGGACACTGGCACTGGGGAGACACTGGGGAGGTACTGGGGAGGCACTGGGGAGGCACTGGGGGGGCACTGGGGGGACACTGGGCAGACAGAGTTGGGACAGAGTAAAAAAAAAAAAAATGTAAAAAAAAAAAAAAAAAAAAACTTTTTTTTTTGTTTTTTTTTTGGCGCCCCTCCCCCATGGCGCTCGAAGCCGCCGCTTCGTCGGCCTGTAGGAAGAACCGGGCCTGCAAGGATGTACCTGCCAGTGTACATGAGCACTGTGCATGAACACTATTAATCTTCCGTGCAACTGATTTACTTACAGCAGCACCAGACACTCATCCATTACATTTCCTCCCAGAGGAGGGCGCTGTGAAGGGAGCAAAGTATGTGAAAATCACAACATACATGCTGTAGTTGTATTATTATTTAGATTTCTTTTGCCCAATCTGTTTATATAATCTATCTGTCACTCATTCTTGAGATGAGGGACAAAAGTGGAAAAAACATGTCCCACACATAAGAGCCTTATTTATGTTAAAAATAAATTAATTCATAAAAATAAAAGCACTTGCAAAGTTAAATGTAATACAGTTGTGTATTCTTATGCCATTCATTTCATTATATATTTTTTCATATGCCATCTAAATTAGTTAAAAGCAGGCACTGTACCCAAAAAGGCATGTATTTAGCCTGTCCCAGCAAGTTGTCACAATTTCAAACTGCCAAAAAAGTGTCTAATACTGTCACAATCACATAAATATACATACTAAATGAAAGTAGATTGTCAACAACATAGCAAACAATATACACAGTTAATTTTAATTTATATTTTAAATTAAATATCTCATATCAAATGTGTGTCCCACGTCTCCGTCAACTCCGTCAGGTTTTTTGAAAGTCTTAAATTAATCAGAAAATATTGTCGACAGATTTAGCCTGAAGACTCCTTTTCCAAGTCCTGTTTATATTTGTTGCAACAGTGGAGCACCTGGTCTGACAAGCATTCAATTGTTTGATATTTTAAACAAACAATGTTGATATCAATGTGGTCACAGCTTTTACATGTCAACTCCGTCAGGACATTATTATGATCTTTGTTAAGAATTCCAAAATAATGTTAAGTATTTTAGTTTAGGGTTAGGTTTAGCTAACAACTGAAGAAAAAACTAAATGGATAAATTGTACTACAGAGGGTTAAGATGAAAACAAATGCCATTTTGTCAACTCCGTCAGACGTCAACTCCATCAGGTTTTGTGTCTGACGGAGTTGACATGTATCTGACGGAGTTGACAAAAGTGTTCCCAAAACAATAAAATGATAGTTTTTGAATAATGGGAAGTATTCTAATTTGGCAGACAGTTAGAGCATGCCTTAAGGAACATTTTTGGCTATAGGGCCATCACAGATTTGTCTCGTGGTGACCATGGCAGCCATCTTCCAAAATGGCCGCCACCTGATGTTATTTTACAATAACTCAAGTTCTACACCACCTAGGATCTTGATTCTGGTGACTAATATTACATTTTCAAGGATGAGGGATACAGTGGTACAATTTAGATTTTCCCTATGACCATGGCAGCCATTTTTCAAAATGGCCACCACCTGCTGTTATTTTACAATAACTCAAGTTTTAGACCACCTAGGATCTTGATTCTGGTGACTAATCATACATTTTAAAAGATGAGGAATACAGTGGTACTATTTAGATTGGTCCTGTGACCATGCCAGCCATTGTTTTTCAAAATGGCCACCAACCTGCTGTTATTTTACCAATAATTCAAGTTATAGACCACGTAGGATCTTGATTCTGGTGACTAATCAATGTAATCATACATTTTAAAAGATGAGGAATACAGTGGTACTATTTAGATTTGTCCTGTGACCATGGAAGCCATTGTTTTTCAAAATGGCCACCAACCTGCTGTTATTTTACCAATAACTCAAGTTTTAGACCACCAAGGATCTTGGATCTGGCGACTAATCGTTAAATTTTCAAGGATGAACTTTCTCTGGGAGGGGTCAGGGCTTATTTCAGGTGCAGGTTGAGTTGCTACTGACAGGACATTACAGTAGGTGGGCTTTATGGCCTTTGACTTGTCCCTTTCAGGCACAGACGCACAGTTTGACTTCACTGGCCACTGCAGGGAACTGTGGGGGAGAAACTTTGGTCTCTTGACACCCCGATTAGGTTCAGGGTTTTTTTGGTAGAGACTTGCCTTTCATGACATCGTTGCTGCAGCAGTTGATCTCCTTACTGCGAGCGGTGGCACACTCTGGGTCTCTTGGGCGTTGTATCTTGGTGGCCTCCTGCCAGTGTTTCTCTGTCAGCTTTTAAGCGGCGTCCAGCAAACTAAGGCCAGGCGAACAAAGGCGACAGGCGACTTTGTCAAAGTCTGACTTCGTCACTGAACGATAAGCTGTATCATTGATTAGTGACATATATAGTAGTGTGATAGATATAGTAGTATATGCTTAGTGATCTACAATGTGTTTTCTTCCTATTCCTGTCCTCTCTTCTTCCTGGCGGTCGCACAAACACTGGGTTACACCCAGATGTCGCGACACAACTAATCTCATCTATCCTACTCTTTCAACTCACGTCGAGCAAGTGGTAACGGGAGGGCTTTGGAATTGCCACTCGGCTGTGGTGGAAGGCAAATCTGCTTTCATCTCAGCCTACGCATCCTTGCTCTCCCTTAACTTCCTTGCTCTGACTGAGACCTGGATCAGACCAGAAAACACTGCTACGCCCGCGGCTCTGTCAGATGTGTACTCTTTCTCTCACACTCCCAGAGCCGTGCGGACAGGTGGTGGGGCTGGTCTGCTTATTTCCAGAAAATGGAAATACTCTCCTGTTTCACTGTCACAATTCTCTCCTACCTCATTTGAATTTCATGTGGTCACTGTTTCTCATCCAGTCAAGCTCACCATTGCAGTTGTTTATCGCCCACCGGGCCCTGCTGGTGGCTTCCCGGAGGAGCTGGACCATCTAGTCTCCCACTTCCCTGTCGATGGCTCTGGATTCATCCTTCTGGGTGACTTCAACCTCCCGACTGAGAAGCAGCTAGACCCACTACTTTCGTTTCTCGCCGCCTTTGACCTAGTTATTTCCCCATCTCCTCCTACCCATGAGGCGGGCAACCAACTGGACCTGATCTTCACCAGAGGCTGCTCTATTGCTAACCTGTCTGTCACTCCTCTTTCCAGTGAAAAGGGTAAGAAACTCTCTGATCACTACTTCATGTCCTACTCTCTCTCTCTCTCCTCTCCCCCCTCACAGCCCCTCCCTACCCACATGATTTCCTCACGTCACAATCTTCGCTCACTTTCCTCCACTGATCTTTCCTCTTCTGTTCTCTCTGCTCTCCCTGCCCCTGAATCCTTTGCTCTTCTATCCCCTGATACCGCCACAGATCTTCTTTTCTCTACTCTATCCTCTTCTCTCGACCATCTCTGTCCCCTCACCACCAGGCCTGCACGCCAAACTCCACCTGCCCCCTGGTTGTCGGACTCAGTGCGGACTGAGAGACGGAGCCTGAGAGCAGCTGAGCGCAAATGGAGAAATGGCAACCTCCTGGAGGACCTTCTCACCTTCCAATCTCTCATTTCTACTTTTTCCTCCTCTCTATCAGCTGCTAAAGCTGCTTTTTTCTGCACTAAAATTCAGGCTTCTGCTTCCAACCCTAAAAAACTCTTTGAAACTTTCTCCTCTCTCCTACAACCACCACCCCCTCCTCCCTCCTCGTCCCTTCTCCCTGACGATTTCGCCAACTTCTTTGACAAGAAGGTGAACGATATCCGATCCTCCTTCCCTCCTCCCCCGGCTGGTGCCCTGCGCACTACCCACACCCGTCTGCCTGCCACCCCCCCCTCTCTACCTTCATCTACTCCTCTTCCCCCCCCCATCCCCTCTCTATCCCACTTCTCTCCCCTCTCCCCTAACGAGGTCCTTCTCCTTGTTACCTCTAGTCGCCCCACCTCATGCTCTCTGGACCCGGTCCCATCCACTCTGTTGCAGTCTGTTGCACCGGAACTTCTTCCCTTCTTAACCCACCTTATTAACACCTCTCTGACATCTGGCTACTTTCCCTCTACTTTCAAGACTGCCAGAGTCACCCCCCTCCTGAAGAAACCGACACTTGACCCCTCTGAGATCAAGAACTACAGACCGGTTTCCCTTCTATCCTTCCTATCTAAAACTCTCGAACGTGCTGTCTTTAAACAACTGTCCTCCTATCTCCACCAGAACAACCTCCTGGACTCCAACCAGTCTGGGTTCAAAATGGGTCACTCGACAGAGACTGCCCTGCTGGCAGTGACGGAGTCGCTCCATGCCGCTAGAGCGAACTCTCTCTCCTCCGTCCTGATACTCCTGGACCTGTCTGCAGCGTTCGACACGGTGAACCATCAGATCCTCCTCTCCACCCTCGAGGGGATGGGTGTCTCAGGCTCTGCACTCTCCCTGTTTGCATCCTACCTGACGGGTCGCTCCTACCAGGTGATGCTGAGAGGGTCTGTGTCAGAACCACACAGGCTCACAACTGGGGTTCCCCAAGGCTCGGTTCTGGGTCCTCTTCTTTTCTCTCTCTACACTACATCTCTGGGTGCTGTCATCCACTCCCATGGCTTTTCCTACCACTGCTATGCCGATGACACCCAGCTGATCCTCTCATTCCCCCCCTCTGATACCCAAGTGGAGGCACGCATTGCTGCTTGTCTGGCTGACATCTCGGAGTGGATGTCGACAAACCACCTGAAGCTCAACCTGGACAAGACCGAGCTGATGTTCCTCCCGGGGAAGGGCTGTCCGCACCGAGACATGGCCATCACCATTGATAATGCTGTGGTGACCTCAACTCGGACTGCGAAGAATCTGGGTGTGACCCTGGACGATCAACTGACGTTCTCGGCAACCATCGCATCAGTGACAAGGTCCTGCAGATTCCTCCTCTACAACATCAGGAGGATTCGCCCCTTCCTCACGGAGAAGGCAGCCCAGGTGCTCATCCAGGCTCTCGTCATCTCCCGCCTGGACTACTGCAACTCCCTCCTTGCTGGTGCTCCGGCATCTGCCATCAGACCTCTGGAGCTTGTTCAGAAAGCTGCGGCTCGTCTGGTGTTCAACCGCCCCAAGTTCTCCCACACAACCATCCTTCTCCGTTCTCTACACTGGCTCCCCGTAGCGGCTCGCATCCAGTTAAAAACCCTGGTGTTAGCCTATAGGGCAGTGAAAGGAACAGCTCCTTCCTACCTCCGGGCTATGGTCGATGCCTACACCCCTGCCCGACCACTTCGGTCTCCCACCTCGGGCGACTGATTGCCTCGTCACTCAAGGGTCCTTCTGGCCGATCCACACGGTCACGACTCTTTTCTGTTCTGGCCCCACAGTGGTGGAATGAACTTCCCACTGATGTTAGGACAGCAGAGTCACTCCCCATATTTCGCCGCAGGTTGAAAACCCACCTCTTCAGGAAACACTACCCTTCCTCTCTGCCTGACCTACTTGTTGTTAACTAGTTGTACGAACGCTTGTTTTCTATTGTTGTATTGTTTATTGGATCTTGTTTAGTCGATACACTTAATTGTTATAGCTCATGCTCATTTGATTTAGCTATTTTGTCTCATCTGTTTAAGGAAATAGGTAGCTGATATATTGCACTTTTACCTTAGCGCCAGGTATACTCTTGGTTGCTTGTTTTTGCAGAAAATGCACTGAAGACTTCTGGTGATTAGTAGTTTTTGTTCCCTACCTATGTTGAATACACTTATTGTAAGTCGCTTTGGATAAAAGCGTCTGCTAAATGACTGTAATGTAATGTAATGTAATGTAATGTCCTCATGAGCTCTGTGTTCTGGGGCTCTTACATTGTCTTGGCTGGAGATTGCTTTCCTGCAGGGTCCAGCCCAGTCTTGTGCAGATGGCTGCTGGCCCACCTGGAGGCCCCAACCTCAATTGTTCGGTTGGTGTGATTAGGTGGGGTGGTCTTCCCCAATCAGGATGAGGGGTTTGACTCTTTCAAACCGTTGTAGCGGCAGTCTGGCCAAGTGTCTGTATTTAGTTGTGAGGCTAGATACAGGATACGATTGCTCACCCAGCCCCAGGTGACTTGAGGTGAAGGCTCCTTTGATTTGGTAACATTGCTTTGGTTGACATGCTGGGGACACAGAGAACGACACTGATGCCTTCAGTGTCTGCACATCCTGCCTGATAGTTCTGAAGGCAGATCTTCAGGTTTTCCGTTGAGGCAGAGTCTTTCGCTCACTGTTCACCTCAAGCAGGACTTCAAGGTGTTTGCCTTTGCACAGGCTATATGGCTAGGACTCGTGCTTCAACCACTCCGAGAACTCCAACTCCAGTTGGTTGCTCCTGGGCCGCAGAGCATTGTGCGGCGGAATTCAACTCTTATCTCTGGTGGCAGCTTGTTGAGGAGTCGTGCAACTTGTGAGCCGCATCTAAGTGCTGTGTCTCCCTCTTAGCCTGGTTAATAAACCAGACCGAATCAGCCGTTGGCAAAAAAAAATTGCCTACCAGCGGATTACGGTCTGGCGAGGCTCAGTAGCACGCCTCTTTCCTACAACCGAGAACAGGTCGGACCAATCGGGACACGGTATGCAATATGGGCGGGCTTTGGTACAGTGACGTTCAATGCTTGAGACTTTTGACTGACAGTAGCTCTGACCAATTGCGTCAAAGAGAAAATGTTTGAAGTTGGGGTACCATCAACAACCAATATAAGGCAAAATGTTCATTATGCTTATAGCATGTGACATGTCAAACTAGGGGGTTTTCATGATTCTGAATGCATTCCAAGCATTAGCTATGCACGAAAAACACTCATTGGGCTGAAAACGGCCATAGCCGTCATCACAAATGTGATTAGGTCAGCACATTTGGGCACATTTGGGCAAGTGGATATGGCCGAATTTAGCCCAAGGAGTTTGACCCCTAGTTTGGCCATAGACCCCCTAGTTTGGCCATAGCCACTTGCCCAAATGTGCCCAAATGTGCTTACCTCATCACATCTGTGATGATGGCTATGGCCGTTTTTAGCCCAAGGAGTGTTTTTCGTGCAAAACTAATGCTTGGAATGGATTCAGAATCATGAAAACCCCCTCGTTTGACATGCCACATGCTACTTAAAGCATAATGAAAATTAGAACATTTAGCCTTATATTGGTTGTTGATGGTACCCAACTTTCAGCAACTGTCAAAAATTCCCCTAGGGTGGTTCAATAGAAACCAATGTGGGATATGTTAGTAGACACCTTTACAAACAAGACAATTCTTGGTAAGAAATGTATTCCCAGATTTGACATTCTGACTAATTGGTAAAATGATAGCAGGTCCGCCATTTTTGAAAATGGCTGCCATTGTCACAGGATAAATCTAAATAGTACTACTGTATTCCTCATCCTTGACAATGTAGTATTAGTCACCAGAATCAAGATCCTAGGTGGTGTAGAACTTGAGTTATTGGGAAATAACAGAAAGTTGGCGGCCATTTTGAAAAATGTCTACCATGGTCACAGGACAAATCTAAATAGTACCAATGTATCCCACATCCTTGAAAATGTATGATTAGTCACCAGAATCAAGATCCTAGGTGGTGTAGAACTTGAGTTATTGTAAAGTAACAGCAGGTGGCGGCCATTTTGAAAAATGGCTGCCATGGTCACAGGGCAAATCTAAATAGTACCACTGTATTCCTCATCCTTGAAAATGTGGGATTAGTTACCAGAATCAAGATCCTAGGTGGTCTAGAACCTAAATCAGTTCAACTTGTCGACTCCGTCAGATGTCCGTCAACTCCGTCAGACGTTGGTCACATGATGTTTTTGTTCATTTCCAAAGAAATAGATGATTCAATGTCAAATATTTTGTGCTTATGTATTGAAACACCAACTGAAATACTACTTAATGATGCTTTCTATTTTTTTTAACATGGTTTTTATGTTATAATATTGAAAGTAAAGGTTGAAAATGAAGGATTTGAGAAATGGGATATTTCATAATAGTGTGATATTGGAATACAACAATATTAAATTAATTGTATTACTTAACTTGACTACTAAAAGCCATTATAAGATAACTGAGGACTTTATAGTATTGTTGAAATTATCAAATTAAAATAAAAGGGATTTTAGTGTGTCTGACGGAGTTGACATAAATCAGTTATAAAGTGCATAAATGTCCCATTTTAGAAATAAATGTTATGCGAAAAACCTGTTCCTTCTCAAGATTGGTAGTTGAGACCTGTGTCTACAAATACATCCATTTCATTTTAATGGTTCTTAAAATAAAAAAAAATCTGATTTGAAAAAGTTTTTGTCCCTTATCTCAAGAATGAGTGCTATATATGCACAGATTATCTGTGTCAGTCTGTCTCACACGTAACTCAAGCAACGCTTGATCAACTTCAAACTTTCCATGTTACTTCGGGCCATGGACAGCAGCTACAATGCTACAGTGACAGTTACTTCAGAACCATGGACAGCAGCCGCATACATTTCTGTTATGTTCTCTCTTTCTCTCTCTCTCTCTCTCTCTCTCTCTCTCTCTCTCAAATGGATGAGATAGAAATGTTCTTTTTATTGTGTTGCATATATGGAAATACATGTGCAGGGATTACAGTGCATCTTCATGTATGAAATTGCACCTGGGGTTTTTCTCTCTCTGCACAAAAACTAAAAACTAAACTAAATGGAACACATATGGGGCGCTACAGCAGTATACATTTCAAATGACCATAACGCGGTGAACATTGCTCTGATCAGCATATAAGGACTTGATTTGAAGGCCACGTGTTGTGGCCTGAAAATCTCATACATACAAATGCAAGATTTCAAGAGCAAGTTACAAATAATTATAAAGGACAACATTAATCAAATAAAGAGAAGATGAATAGATAAATAAGCTAGCGATAAACTTGCAGAAGAAAAAAATAAGTAAAAGCACCAGCAACAATAATTAAAAGCATGTGTGTTTTAAAGAGTTATATAAATGTGGCACTTGATATCCTCAGGTAGGGTCGTTCCACAGCCTGCATGGGGGCTGAGCTCTGACTGAAAAAGCCCATGCAGTCACCTTTAGTTTTTATCCGTGTTTTATGAACAGATAAAAGAGCTTTATGTGAGGATCTCAGGAACATCCTTTGCTCCTAAGGGGCGAGGAGCTCTTAAATATATACGGAGGTGCCAAACTGGAAGGAAGCCTATATAGGTTTATTGGGAATCCTTTCCTTAAAAAAGTAAAATGCAGTCATCAAATGCTCAATAAGAACAAAACAACATAACACAACACATTCTAGCTAGTAAAAGCACGAGCAACACAAAGAAAAGAAAAGAAAGCACACAAAACAGTCATGAAGTTTTGTCTATGAGCTAAGATATATATTTTTTTAATCATAATTGTTGATGTTTGCTAAAAAAAGATCTGTCTTTATCTATGGCTGCCTAACCCTCCTAACACTGGTTCACCCAGTGAGGACATTGCCTATGTCCTCAGAATGCTTGTTACAGTAGATTCACACCTAAATCACATCTTTGTCTTGAGCAGATATAGGCTGAGGACATAAGCAATAATGTAGGGTGAATCAGCAGCGTTCGGAGATAGTTGGCAGATATCACAGGTTTGCCAAAATATGACTTGGGCAATTAGGCTTAGGCTATGAGGCTAACGCCATGCAATATATGTGGGTCCTAGGATGGTACCATAATGTCTATCTACATGATGGTAATATTTTTAGATAAAGATAAGGTTGAAAACAGGTGATGTGTGCTTGGAGGGAAATTGCATAATGGACTGAATGAATGAAAGGTACAAATGACTGGAATGGAGAGAGGGAAAGAAAATAATGTATACTAATACTTCAAATTAATACATCTTTTACTCTCTCCGAATGAAATGAACACTGATCACTCACAGTTTGGTAGTACTGTAAGTTACAGTACTTAACATGCCATTCTTCCACGATTGTCACCTTCCAACAATCTGAAAACCCATGAGCATAAAGCATAAAGTAAAGGAAAAACAGTGCCATCTTTTCAGAGTGAGTCGAGAGACTCAATTGAGTACCACAGACGAAAAACAGAGTAAGTCCAAATTTCAGACTGACCCCTCCACGACCCAGCTAACATGTCCAAGTGGGCCCCATATGGGGTGCATGTGTGCGTATGGGTACCAAGTGGGCATGGGCTAGAACTGGGCAATTATACTGGGTTCCAGGTAGGTTCTATGTGGGCTAAGTGGGCATGGGCTTGAACTGGGCAAATATCGTGGGTTCGATATGGGTTACAGATGGGCCAAGTGGGCGTGGGTTAGAACTGGTCACCCATGTATGGGTCCCTTGTGGGTTATATATGGGCTAAGTGGGCATGGGTTAGAACTGGGCTCCCATGTCTGGGTCCTATATAGGATACGTATGGGCTAAGTGGGCATGGGTTAGAACTGGTCACCCATCTATGGGTCCCTTGTGGGTTATATATGGGCTAAGTGGGCGTGGGTTAGAACTGGTCACGCATGTCTGGGTCCTATATAGGTTATGTATGGGCTAAGTGGGCATGGGTTAGAACTGGGCACGCATGTCTGTGTCCCATATGGGTTATATATGGGCTAAGTGGGCATGGGTTAGAACTGGTCACCCATCTATGGGTCCCTTGTGGGTTATATATGGGCTAAGTGGGCATGGTTTAGAACTGGTCACGCATGTCTGGGTCCTATATAGGTTATGTATGGGCTAAGTGGGCATGGGTTAGAACTGGGCACGCATGTTTGTGTCCCATATGGGTTACGTATGGGCTAAGTTGGCATGGGTTAGAACTGGTCACCCATCTATGGGTCCCTTGTGGGTTATATATGGGCTAAGTGGGCATGGGTTAGAACTGGGCTCCCATGTCTGGGTCCTATATAGGTTACGTATGGGCTAAGTGGGCATGGGTTAGAACTGGTCACCCATCTATGGGTCCCTTGTGGGTTATATATGGGCTAAGTGGGCGTGGGTTAGAACTGGTCACGCATGTCTGGGTCCTATATAGGTTATGTATGGGCTAAGTGGGCATGGGTTAGAACTGGGCACGCATGTCTGTGTCCCATATGGGTTATATATGGGCTAAGTGGGCATGGGTTAGAACTGGTCACCCATCTATGGGTCCCTTGTGGGTTATATATGGGCTAAGTGGGCGTGGGTTGGACTGGTCATGCATGTATGGGTCCCTTTTGGGTTATATATGGGCTAAGTGGGCATGGGTTAGAACTGGTCATGGATGTATGGGTCCCTTGTGGGTTATATATGGGCTAAGTGGGCATGGTTTAGAACTGGTCACGCATGTCTGGGTCCTATATAGGTTATGTATGGGCTAAGTGGGCATGGGTTAGAACTGGGCACGCATGTCTGTGTCCCATATGGGTTACGTATGGGCTAAGTTGGCATGGGTTAGAACTGGTCACCCATCTATGGGTCCCTTGTGGGTTATATATGGGCTAAGTGGGCGTGGGTTAGAACTGGTCATGCATTTATGGGTCCCTTGTGGGTTATATATGGGCTAAGTGGGCATGGGTTAGAACTGGTCATGCATGTATGGGTCCCGTGTGGGTTATATATGGGCTAAGTGGGCATGGTTTAGAACTGGTCACGCATGCCTGGGTCCTATATAGGTTATGTATGGGCTAAGTGGGCATGGGTTAGAACTGGGCACACATGTCTATGTCCCATATGGGTTACGTATGGGCTAAGTGGGCATGGGTTTGAACTGGTCACCCATCTGTTGGTCCCTTGTGGGTTATATATGGGCTAAGTGAGCGTGGGTTAGAACTGGTCATGCATGTATGGGTCCCTTGTGGGTTATATATGGGCTAAGTGGGCATGGGTTAGAACTGGTCATGCTTGTCTGGGTCCTATATAGGTTATGTATGGGCTAAGTGGGCATGGGTTAGAACTGGGCACGCATGTCTGTGTCCCATATGGGTTACTTATGGGCTAAGTGGGCATGGGTTAGAACTGGTCATGCATGTCTGGGTCCCTTGTGGGTTATATATGGGCTAAGTGGGCGTGGGTTAGAACTGGTCATTTATGTATGGGTCCCTTGTGGGTTATATATGGGCTAAGTGGGCATGGGTTAGAACTGGTCACACATCTATGGGTCCCTTGTGGGTTATATATGGGCTAAGTGGGCGTGGGTTAGAACTGGTCATGCATGTATGGGTCCCTTGTGGGTTATATATGGGCTAAGTGGGCATGGGTTAGAACTGGTCATGCATGTATGGGTCCCTTGTGGGTTATATATGGGCTAAGTGGGCATGGGTTAGAACTGGTCATGCATGTATGGGTCCCTTGTGGGTTATATATGGGCTAAGTGGGCATGGTTTAGAACTGGTCACGCATGTCTGGGTCCTATATAGGTTATGTATGGGCTAAGTGGGCATGGGTTAGAACTGGGCACGCATGTCTGTGTCCCATATGGGTTACGTAAAAGTGTCACAAATGCACCCAGAAACGATATAT
The DNA here is from genome assembly GCF_951216825.1 of Electrona antarctica. Taxonomy (NCBI): domain Eukaryota; kingdom Metazoa; phylum Chordata; class Actinopteri; order Myctophiformes; family Myctophidae; genus Electrona; species Electrona antarctica. The sequence continues at coordinate 14,992,806 of NC_136795.1, read as the reverse complement.
TTCCAATGTTTTAAAATAATCAATGGGTATGTATCCCCACTTACTTTTTCGACCCGATTTCAACGGTGGTGGTCTCATCTCTCTACGATGTTAGGAAGTGGGTGTAAACGCCTCCTATCGGTCCCTAGCCCTCGAAACATGTCTGGAAAAAAGTGAGACCATTTTCGGACTCAGCACGACGAGCTGAACACGCTGATATGCGTTTCCCAGCACACGGAATTACGGTTCTCTTAATTGGCTAGTTAATTGGTTAGTTTTCGACGCGTGATAGCTCGGTAACGATACGTCCGCCAGCCAAGTAATTTACATGGGCGCGTACAGCACTCCGAGATCTACGCTCCGATTGGTCCGCCATTCTTGTGCGACACCCGTAGCAAGAGTTCTCCAACTCTGACCTGTCATCCACAAGCGTTATAGACATGATAAACCTTAGAGTGTATTGAATGGTGAAATGCTAACCCTAATTTTGAGAACCACACGTCCGTGAGCGGGGAGACACATATTGGCGCGATTGTCGCATCGATAGCTAAGCATGGATGTAAGGCACGCCCATTTTCGACCCTTGTGGGCGGAGCTATTGCGCGTCAAAGTCTAACCCTAGTTTTCTGAACCGCATGACCGTGTGCGAGGAAACGCATATATGCGTGTGCGCATCATCGAGCCCTACGTGTGGATGTGAGCCACGCCCCTGTGCGACCTTTGTGGGCGGAGTTAACCACTCTTAATTAGGTGTGCTATGGACTTTATCCCTATTTTTAAAAAAGACCACTTGGCCGGACTTACCTTTCCACGCTGAATCCAACGGTACCATCCCCGTTCCTGTGCGACGTCGGGAAAGTTCCGAAAGGTGGCGCCAAATTTCCCAAAAAACATAATCCTATATAGGACCCATAGGGAAAGTACTGGGTCCTATATAGGACCCATACATGAGTGACCAGTTCTTACCCATGCCCACTTAACCCATACATAACCTATATAGGACCCAGACATGAGTGACCAGTTCTAACCCATGCCCACTTAGCCCATACATAACCTATATAGGACCCAGACATGAGTGACCAGTTCTAACCCATGCCCACTTAGCCCATACATAACCTATATAGGACCCAGACATGAGTGACCACTTCTAACCCATGCCCACTTAGCCCATACATAACCTATATAGGACCCAGACATGAGTGACCAGTTCTAACCCATGCCCACTTAGCCCATACATAACCTATATAGGACCCAGACATGAGTGACCAGTTCTAACCCATGCCCACTTAGCCCATACATAACCTATATAGGACCCAGACATGAGTGACCAGTTCTAACCCATGCCCACTTAGCCCATACATAACCTATATAGGACCCAGACATGAGTGACCAGTTCTAACCCATGCCCACTTAGCCCATACATAACCTATATAGGACCCAGACATGAGTGACCAGTTCTAACCCATGCCCACTTAGCCCATACATAACCTATATAGGACCCAGACATGAGTGACCAGTTCTAACCCATGCCCACTTAGCCCATACATAACCCATACAGGACCCATACAAGGTTGACCAGTTTTGCCTTGCCAAAAATAACTGAATGTATAAAGGTTTAAGCATGGGATAAGTCGGCTACGCGCCCACACACACACACACACACACACACACACACACACACACACACACACACACACACACACACACACACACACACACACACACACACACACACACACACACACACACACACACAGTTAGAGCATATCTGGGTAAAGAACTGCAGAAAGTAAGCAGCTGACAGCAAGTTATCATAAATGAAATCTGTACCAGCTTTTCTCTTGAAAGTAATGATAAGTTACAATAAGTGTTCCTTTGATGATCTTGGATGTGAACAACAGTGTATAAGTCTAGATAGAAATGGATGGACGAACAGTCGGACGGACGGACAAAGAGAGAGAGAGTACCGGCCATTGTAGGCCTATAACATTGTGTTGCAGATGGAAGCTTTTCATTGATTTAATGAGCTTGTAGATCTGCTATTCTGGGCAAAATGGGCGGATATTTCCCTAGGGAGAGAATTATGTATAAAATGATTATCTGATGTAGGCAGCACATGCACAGACGTCAACTAGTGAATAGCAGTTAGGCGTGCACATGTTGTGTGTGGGACTATAATGCCTATGTCCAGCGATGTGCTGTGGATATTTCAAGTAGTGGGGCTATGCCGCGCACACATGCACACTCACGAGCGATCACCAATTGAAATAACCTCTTAAATGTAGACCTAATATACCCAGAATATACTGTATATCAACTGTAATGGGCAAACTTTAGTGTTAGTGTTTTAGTGTTTAATTATTCATTTACCTTGCAAACGTCATATCTGAAATTGAATTAGTTTATCATCGTAAATCCATCAGCCACCTACAGTACAGTCGACTCGACACAATGGACCTGGCCATCACCATTGATATGCATCCAAGGCCGGTCATTCCTATTGTTTCAAGCTGTGACACAGGTGCGAAAACTGGCTGTGCAGGCTTGTGGGAAACGTGCGTCTTCAAACTACTAGGGCGGCCTCCAGGGCAGCCCTACGTACGTCATTTAATTGAGTGATGTCGCAACATCGAGCAGAAAAAGAAGTGTGCATGTTTTAGGGAGAGAGAGAGAGAGAGAGAGAGAGAGAGAGAGAGAGAGAGAGAGAGAGAGAGAGAGAGAGAGACACACAGACACAGACACAGACAGACACACAGACACACAGACAGACACACAGACAGACACAGACACAGACACAGACACACAGACAGACACAGACAGACACAGACAGACAAACGGGTGGGTGGGGGAGGGACGGAGAGAGAGAAACAGAGAGAGAGAGAGAGAGTGATCCCATACTAATTTGAGGAGGGTTGGATTGTGTCTGTGGATACCTGCGTATGTCTGATAAACCTGTCAACCAATTAGTTGTACAAAATGGTGCATTTATATAGGACTTTTATCCAAAGCGCTTTACATAGATTGTGCATTACATTCATTCACCCTTGCACACACCAATGGCAGAGGAAACCATGCAAGTCACCAACCTGCACTTCAGGAGCAGTTTAACTGCCCTATTAGGGGTTCAGCCGCGTATTGGTCAAGGACACTTCGACACTAACTCTGGGGGAGCCTGGTATCGAACTGGGAACCTCACGGTTCCATCCGGCTGTTCTACCGGCCACTCTACCCCTGAGCCATAACCACTGCCGCGTCCTCAACGGGAGGATGCAGACAGGGAGGCACACCTGTCTGTCTCTGTGCATCTGACTGATCCAAGTTCCTTCAAACACCAGGCTATAATCGAGTCTTCACCATTTTTCAGGCCAAGGACCCCTTAGCTGAGAGATGGAGACGAAGGACCCCCACTACACATTGTATACAATTTAACAAAATATGTTAAATTGATTTCATTGTGAGCTTGTAGATCTGATATTTTGGGGCGAGTTGGATTGGACGTTTCCCCTATAATAGTGATAGCGTTCAAGTGGTCTCCCTATCGAAGACCAATCACCCACCCGCACGCACGCATGCATGCACGCACAAACACAGAACAATGTCATGTAAAAACAAAGTCTTGACACATGACCCCTGCATTGGCACCCAAACTATATTACCCTAGAAAAGAATATGAGCCAATTAAGGACACGTTTTGTTGTCTTTACAACTGTCTGTCATACTGTAAACAGGCCTGTCAGGCATTGATTGATTGATTGATTGAAACATTTATTAACAGTTTGCAGAATTACAGTACATTTCAAGCACAAACTCAATACAAAGGCTGTTAACTGTGAGTGGACAACCCAATTAGGCATTACACTTGTTTCCAATAGGGTCCACCATGTTCAATTCATCAAAAACATTTAGAGACGTACAAATAGACACTTCTATATAGACAAAGGACAGAACAGGAATTCATCATAATAAGCTTAAGCATAAGCTTACAAAATGTAAGCTTGTAGATCAGCTCTTTGGCAAAGGTTAAGAATTGAGGGAATTTAGTCGTTAAATATCTGAAAATACACATTAACATGAAAACATGTATTTATACAAGTGTATATGAAGCTATGAAATCTATGGAAATGTTTATTTTATTCTGCAACACAATTTTATGTATGTTATAGAGGTCCCTGCTTCATCTCTCTGAAGGGGTTATTGGCCTGACAAACGTTGAAGACTCTAGCTGCAGGCTACACCTCTATGGCTATCTCAATGTATAATAATTACTTTTTTTTATAATGTTCCAGCATTAATTAAATGAATAGCACTCAAATAAACTACAGATCGTCCCAGAATGCATTGCATTTCCGTTTGAAACGCGAATGCGATTGGTTGTCCTGGGTCACGTGCTTCACTGATTCAGGAAATGACGTGGTGAATTTCAAATAGTCAGACAGGCGCGGAGAGAGCTGTTTTAAAACTAACCTGCGTAACCGTTCCATCCGCTACAGAAAGAGATTCACATTAAATTAACAGACATAAAGTCATCAAAGGCAGTTGAACAAGGAAATAAGAAATTCCCGATCTATTTGTGTGATGGAATCTGCAACAACATGGAGCCGTTTGGCACACAAAGTCACAAGATTAGGGGGAGGCATACTATGGTCCGATGGAGCATTGGTTCGACATGCGTCCGCACCTCGGACTAGCGCCTGCATGACAATACAGCTACAGGCCAGGTAAGAGCATGCTTCTTATTTTTGCGACCAGTAAATCTACATTTAACTTCTGTTATCTGCTGTGCATTTTGCTTCAATAACTAAAATAAGAGTCAGCTGCGGGCTTTATTATTACAAATAACAAGGAAGGCAACAACAATGAACATCTGACGTTTTGTGGGTTTCAAATTATTGCTTTTGGTGCTGCATGGTACAGACACAAACGCTGTTGGAAGTGGCTATGCTTGGGTAAAAGTGTGTCGAAGGTCCCGCGACGAGAGAGCGAGATTCTAGCAAGAGGCTAGAGCATTACAGGTCTGTTTAAGTCAGTGGTTCTCAAAGTGGGGTCCTTGACTGTATTTTGAGAGCTCCAGGGGGTCCCCAGCTAAATGATTGATAGTACAGGAGTCAGGAACCACCAAATGAACCCTTAATAATAATAATACCAGTAGTAAAACGTTTGAAAACAGTGTGGTCGTTAAGCAGCTCAACCCTGAAACACAGCACAAGATTAACTGATTCACCTTGTTTTTACTACATTTATCTTTTATATTATTGACTCATCTTTTAACATGGAACAACATGACGATTTCTTTCACATTTGCTTGTTGGTTATAAATTATCCTAAACAACCAGTAGTTAATACTAGCAGCAGTAACAATATTGTAAATTGGGAGATAGCTCTCTTGGCTACGTGACTTGTTGCCTGCCTGCTCTGCTGAGTTGGAGATCAGAGAGAGAGAGAGAGAGAGAGAGAGCATATATTTACAGGTCTGTCAGTGGTTCTAAAAGTGGGGAAGTGGGGGGTTCTTGACTGTATTGAGGGAGTTCCAGGGGGTCCCCAGCTAAATGATTGATAGTACAGGAACCAAATGGACCCTTATTGGTCTGTAACTGATTGTACAAATGGACCCTTACATGTCTGTAACTCTGAGTGTACAAATTTGTACACTATCAGCGTTAAATTAACATTGATTTGACTATTTTTGAGTATATAGACAGCTATGTGTGTCCCTGGGTCTGTCCCTGGCTGGCTGGCTGGCTGGGTCTGTCCGAGCAAGAAAGTAGCTTTTGGTTGGTTTTCACAACTGTTGCGCAGCACAACACATACACATATTAACTGTATATATGATGATTTGGGGTGATACAGTACAGTACAGTGACAGTACAGTAGAGGGACCCCCACACCGTAAGTCTGTCATTTTTCAACCATTCCGGACGCGGGGCGGCTGACCCCCTGGCCCCGTTCCTGTGGGTCTGGACCTTCCGGGGACCCCCACACAGAGTTGCACCACTCACTTCACACGGGTGTGATTTTACAATATAAATTGTGGTCCCAGAGATAGAATTGCCATGGGGGTCCGTAGCCTAATGCATGTCAAACTGTGGGTCCTTGAAATAGAAAATGTTTGAAAAAAAGAGAAAATCTTCTCTTATGGGGGTCCCTGGCATATCTTTTCAAATGTTGGTCTGCGGCTAATAAGTGTCAATTTGGGGGTCCTTGACATGAACAAGTTTGTTGAGAACCACTTGTTTAAGTTTTAGGTTTGTAAGGTGTGCCTGTGCATGTGTCTGTGTATGTGCACCTGATTTGTTTTTGTTGACACCACACCAGTCACAAGGAGGTCTTGATTTTAGAAGTACGGTAGGCTGGGGGGGGGGCTTTTATGTGCCTGTCTGTGTTTCTTTTGGGTAATTCTTCTCTTCGTCTATTTGTTTAAGTAAATTGGAAATGAAGATGTCCAGTGATCCAGTGATCCAGTCCACAAATTACTAGCTGTGTTCTGTGTCCATGTCTGGACATAACAAGAAGTTCTTTTTCATGGTGCATAAGGTAAAATTGAGTGTTTAAAATGTAAATTTCTACATGAGACCACACTACAAAATGTCTTAAATCCTGCCAGTTTTTTGAAAACCCTATCAGTGGTGCTTGAATGTTTTCATGTCCCTGTGGACCCCCAGCTGAAAATATTTTGTTTCAGGGACCGACCAGAAGCAAATATTTGAGTTAAAATCGTTTGCTGTGAACGAATATATATTCAAAGATTTGCATTTAGTTCCAAAAATAGCAAATCATTTATAGAGCCACAGTTTATTTGAGCTGAGTGACAACGTGTCGGTCTAAACGACCTGAGATACTTGATGAAAGTAATTTAGACCGAAACGTTGTCACTCAGCTTTCCTCTCATTAGCTAAAGTATAAAATAATTGTTAATGTGGTTAAACGCTAAAGTGACAGATGCATTCCAGGTCTTAATGGGTTAACCCATTTTGGACTTAGGCCGATTCTAAAAAAAATCCTTCTAAATCATGACCTAAGTTTTCTGAAAAACTTCAAATATTTATATAGCGGCATCATTTGTTTGTAATTTTTGAATACTGTACATAGTGTACAGAAACCCAAAAGGGGTTCCTGACCAGAAGGGTAGGGTTACAAAAAGGGGTTCCCGCCTAGAATGAGTTAATGATGTAATTTTGCAAAACATTTGATGTACACTAGTAAAAGCATGCCACAGCATACAGCTGCTATATAACTGGTGGAATAGGGTGTGTGACAAATCTGTAAATAGGCCACTGTTAGCATTTCACATAGGTTTTTAATATTGCCATCATGCACCCAACTTGTTACTTTTGACAAGGCTCCAGAACTGTTTTTATTCCACATTGAAAACAAGTTTCCCACCAGTAGCTTTTAAGCTTTTACAAGGTGTAATACAACACATGTGTGAGTAAGTAGGCAATGAGAGGCTATATGATAGGCGTATGATAGCCCTATGCCATTCAAAGGTTCGGCATAATATTGCTTTAACTTTAATGTCTCTTTCCCCTGTTTTTGTGCTCTTTTCTTTTGAAGACACATGCGATGTCAGAAGCAGAGACTCCATCTGATGTACAGACTGATGTTGAAACGACAGAGGAGGTAAAATGGCTGTTTTAGGGCAATGGTTCTAATAATATTTTGTGGCAATATAGGGCCGTGGGGGTCCTCGCACCCCACTTTGAGAACCCCTGCATTAGAATACGGACCACCATAACAGAGTGTACAGTTATGGTGGTCAAACAAAATGGATTTGGTTCTCAGAGTTGCAGCAACATTAGGGTCCATTTGGTTCGCAATTATCCATAATTTATCTGGAGACCCCTGGAATCCCCTCAAGGACCCCTGGGGATCCCCAGACCCCACTTTCAAAACCACTGTGTTGAAGTGTTTGCCAAGTACATTGGCACACAACCTGGAATTTCCCTTCTATTATTAGACACATAAGTCCCACCTCGATCTGAGCAAGGAAGTGAGGATTCAATGTGAGTCTGCATGAATCAAGTAGGTTGGACTGACAGGCTGCCACATTCCAATTCCGCACACTCCTGCGCGCTCACTCCTCCTGCATGCATGTCATGTGATCTGTATTTCTCCTGAGCTGTTTGACATTGTGGCCCACACCATGCTACTGCTTAAAGTTAGTTTTTTATGTTTGCTAAAATGTACGTTTTTTTATTGAATGTACTGTAGGCCATCGCAAAGACATGTGACCTACACCTCCCCGTGGAATGAACAGCGTTGGACTGACTACTGTGTCCCAGAGAGTTAGCCGCAAGAAAGTGGACACTGAGTATAACCAGCAGCCCCAGTGTGTCCCCTGGAGGTTCTCATGCAAGTATGTAAACTATGGAATTAGATTTATTTCATTTCTTTAAACATACAGAGAATTTAACATCTTGAAATGTAAAATTATGTGTAGGAACCCTGAGTCACAGTGGAATTGCTGCCCACCTGAAACCCTGATCAGCTGTTGGAACCCTGAATGTGAGCACCTCAAGTGGGACACAGAGACGGAGCCGCCCTACTGGAACCAGTTGTAAGTTGAAATATCGTATTCACTTCAAAATGTACTTGTAGTTTCTAATCACAATCACATAGTTGATAGGATCTTGCCCTTAATTTGATTGCATGCACAGAATGGTTGCTCCACTGTACATTTATCTTGAACTTTCCTCTTGTCATTCTAACTTGAAATGGTGTTTGGCAAAACATTTGATGTTTGATGTACACAAGTAGAAGCATGCCACAGTATTACAGCTGTAACTGCTGAAAAGGGATCACAACAATTCTGAACAGAGGCCACCGTTTGTATTTCACAAATTTGCCACCATAGCTCAAGACATTTAGAATTAGATTTTTTTGGTTTGTTTTTAATTTTCTGTTCAGAAAATAATCCTCAATATGCAGCAAAAATATCTTTACAGACCATAGCTATTCTTGATGTATAATTAATCATGTAATTTATTGTAGCATTTGGCCGTGTGATTAGATTGTAGTACAACTTTCATGATACATTCTTAAGCGTTATTCATAGTCTTTATTGGTGGTGAGGTGACCACCGCAACTACAACATGACGTCACGGAGCCGCGGTGAAGAGCAAACCACCGCTCTCCCCAGCCCTTCTCTCTGTTTTTACTCACCACCGCTCCACGTTATTACAGCTTCGGTGGTCAGCTCACCACCGGAGCGGTGGTCACCTCACCACCGAAAATCCAGACTATGAATAGGCCTTTAATAAGGTGGCCAATCCATTAGTGGCCTCAGTTATATTATTTAAAATATACACGTCTCATAATGTTTCATAATGTAAGAATCAAGCTAGCATTACTAAGTCAGCTTCTTGTTGTTTATTTTTAGGGACACTAAAGAAGAACACAGTGGCAGTCACACAGGACATTCACCAGAAGGAGGGAGAGAAGTGGTCAAAGTGGTTCACAGGAGCTCGTGCTTGAGGTGGGAATAGGGCTGCAAGAGCTCAGAGAGCACTTGAGTACACACAGGACAATGGGGCACAGCCCCACTAGAAAAAAACACCATCTGACACAGTCTTGGTATCACACACGCACGCGTACACACACACACACACACACACACACACGCGTAAACAACTACCTCCTGATAAGTTGGCTTTTTTGTGTTGGGGTCATTTTAACGTCTACACAGGCTTCTGTGAACACCCCATACAGTTTAAGTTGCTTGATTCAGTATTTCACACACTCACTCACCCCATGGCCTAGGGGGTTGTACAGGTGTCATGGTGGATGCTTGGGCACTCTGGTATCTCCAGTGCTTTCGATCTTCTGTTGTCCATATCAGGGTTTGAAAGCTGCAGCCAGTCCACTCCTTGATGTTGTCCACTCAGGCCTGTCTACCTCTTCTCCACTTTCCCTCCACTGTCCCCTGTACTTTGGTCTTTGACAGGGAGGTATGTCTTGTGACATGACCATGAGAGTAGAGGCTCCTGTTCTCCAGCATGGGTGGTAGCTAAACTGTCTTAACATAATCATTTGTCCGGTCTTCTTATACGATATATGTAGCATTCTTCTGTCACACTTGCTTTCAAACGACTGTATCCTGTGCTCGGTGTCCGCTGTAAGTGTCCAGCTTTCAGAGCCAATGGAATAGGGTGGAGAGTACAAGTGACTTGTAAAGTCTGACCGTCACTGAGAAGCTGATTTATTATTTGTTATGTTTCCAAATACTGTATAGTCTAGTCATGGCTGATGTTGCTATCCCAATTCTTGCTTTTATCTTTTGTGGAGCTGCCATCTTCACTCACAAAGGACCCAAGGTATATAAGTCCTTTACTTCCTACAGGCAAGTGGCCTGTTCCTTGGTGATATATGTATGGCTGTAGCTGGTGACCAGGATATTACTTTTCTCTTCATCTCCATGCCATATGCTCTGCCTTGTGTTTTCTCATAAGTTTGATGTCATTGGAGATGGTAGGGTCTTCCTCTGATGGATATGGTGGTGTGATATTCTATGAGTGCTTCCTCCATGATGTTGTTTATAAGAACTGCACTGCTTGGGTATAGTGCTTGAATTACCTGTTGTGGTACAGGTCGTGCTGGTGCTAAAGGTGCTTCTCAATCAGTATTCTGACTTTGAATATCTCCTTTTTGGTCTGAATCAAGATGATCTGCAGCATTACTTTGCTAGCCAGACAGAAAAAACAGTTGTTTCTGTAGTTTTGTCACTGCCCTGCATTCCCTTTCTTGGGGTATTTTATTGGGTACATTGCTTGGTATCTTTTGGTAGATGCGTGTCAATGCTATTATCATGTATTGATTGCCCTCCATGCTCCCAAAGCTCTGCTGGGACATTATCGATAGCAGGCTCTTTACTACCTCCTCTACTTCAGCGTGAAGTATTGGGGCATCCTACCACATGCACTACTGGACTTCATGGCACTAGTATGTTGAGATCTGGTCTTATTGCACATTTGTATAGTTCCTAACAATACTCTGTCCATCACTTGGATATTGCTGCTTTCTCGGTTAGTAGAGAGTCATGCTTGTCTGCTATTATTGTGGCTCTATGTTGCTGTGATCCACTTTACTGCCTCCCGGTAGATCTAGGATGTTATCAGTGGCCCATGGTTTGTTTTTCTTCCTGTCCTGCCCTAGTACTTCAGTTGGGGTTTCTATAAGTGCTTCCTCCATATTGTCTGTCAATGTATCTATGTCTTGCAGTAGGCTAAGTGTTGTTTTCAATGAATCTAACATGATTAAAATTTAGTTTAAAGTTACCATAGGTTTACATAGGAAGGAGGAGTGTCTGATAATATGAATATCAAATATTTAAATACTGAATCAAGCAACTTAAAAACTGGGTGCTCACAAGTTAATGAACCTGCCTGGGGACCCAGAGCCCCTGGTTGTCCCTGGCATGATGCTAGGCCAGCAATGTGTCAAAGTGTGTCCCTGAGCAAAATTCGTAACCCCTAATTGCTGCCCGAGCGCCAGCTCCCAGAGAGAATGGCTGGTCCTTACTCCTTAAAGTATGGGTACAGTGACAAAAAACACCCCAATGTTAGAATGACCCCAAACATGTTTGAAAGTTAAATATCCTTTAAATTAACACTATCTTCACTTGATGGTTCAAGTTCTTGAAATTGCTCAACATTGCCCAATAAGCTTGCAATAGTGTTTTATTTGTTTATTTTTGAGGGGTGCTAGCCCCTCCTATGCCCATCTTTGTGTGTTTGTGTGTTCCCCATAACGATTATTTGATTGGCTGAGCAATGTGTGTACCCCATAGCGATAATTTGATTGGCTGAGCACGGAATGTGATGTATGATATGATCGCCCATCACTTCACACAAGTGTTATTTACACAATTTGTGAATCATTTGTTTTTCCTACGTTTCATTTATGACAGTTATGTTATTGAGGCCAATATAAAACATTAACAGAAAATTGGTCTGAAAGAACAAAGCTTGGTTTTTATATTGCAACCAATAGATTCCATGTGACCATTTTTTTCAATAAACTTTGTCAAAAGATATATTGTCTGATATAGTTTTTTCACTCTGGTAAAACTTAAATTGGCTAACCTTAGGTACTTTTTACATCTTATGTTAATGTGTTTGCAGTTGTTAAACAGGGTTCATGTAAATATACTGCTACATTCTCCCATTTAAATCCCTTCAGGGCCAACTTGAAACCCATTTTGGCAAAGTTCCCGGGTGTTACCCACTTGTGCTGCTAGAAGTGGGATCTACATCGGTCTCAAAGTGCCCAGTTGGACTCCATTTAAGGCCCATTCAGATCCCACTTCAAGCCTATATAGGCAAACACAGGTGAGGCCTACATGGGTTTGACATACAATTGCCAATTTTGACCCCACTTAAAACCCAGTCAGAAACCCACGTAATCCCATATGGGATAACACAGGTGGGCCCTGAGTGGATACTGGGCGAAAACCCACTTGGAGCCCTTAATGGGCGAACACAAGTGTGGCCTACATGGGTCACATATAATTTGCCCAGCTGGAACCTACTTAAGGCCCATCCAGATGCCGGTTCAAACCCATATAGGCAAACACAGGTGGCACACACATGGTTCTGACATAAAATGGCCCATTTGGACCCCTCCTAAGACCCAGCCAGAAACACACGTAAGCCCATATGGGATAACACAGGTGGGCCCTTTGTGAAAAGTGGGTGCACGGCCCACTTGGAGCCCTTAATGGGCGGACACAAGTGTGGCCTACATGGGTCACATATAATTTGCCCAGCTGGTACCCACTTAAGGCCCAATCAGATCCCAGTTCAAACCCATATAGGCAAACACAGGTGGCGCACACATGGTTCTGACACAAAATGGCCCATTTGGATACCACCTAAGACCCAGTTAGAAACCCACGTAAGCCCATATGGGGTAACACAGGTGGGCGCTTTTTGAAAAGTGGGTGCACGGCCCACTTGGAGCCCTTAATGGGCGGACACAAGTGTGGCCTACATGGGTCACATATAATTTGCCCAGCTGGTACCCACTTAAGGCCCAATCAGATCCCAGTTAAAACCCATATAGGCAAACACAGGTGGCGCACACATGGTTCTGACATAAAATGGCCCATTTGGATACCACCTAAGACCCAGTTAGAAACCCACGTAAGCCCATATGGGGTAACACAGGTGGGTGCTTTTTGAAAAGTGGGTGCACGGCCCACTTGGAGCCCTTAATGGGCGGACACAAGTGTGGCCTACATGGGTCACATATAATTTGCCCAGCTGGTACCCACTTAAGGCCCAATCAGATCCCAGTTAAAACCCATATAGGCAAACACAGGTGGCGCACACATGGTTCTGACATAAAATGGCCCATTTGGATACCACCTAAGACCCAGTTAGAAACACACGTAAGCCCATATGGGGTAACACAGGTGGGTGCTTTTTGAAAAGTGGGTGCACGGCCCACTTGGAGCCCTTAATGGGCGGACACAAGTGTGGCCTACATGGGTCACATATAATTTGCCCAGCTGGTACCCACTTAAGGCCCAATCAGATCCCAGTTAAAACCCATATAGGCAAACACAGGTGGCGCACACATCGTTCTGACATAAAATGGCCCATTTGGATACCACCTAAGACCCAGTTAGAAACCCACGTAAGCCCATATGGGGTAACACAGGTGGGTGCTTTTTGAAAAGTGGGTGCACGGCCCACTTGGAGCCCATAGCCCATAAGCCCATGTCAATACCCAAGTGGGGCCCATATGGACATGTTAGCTGGGGAAAAGGCCTCGTTGTCCTGAACACTTATCTATCATTTATATATTATGGATCAATAGTGTGGACTTAGACTGTTATTCGTCTGTGGTACTCAATTTTTGAAAAGCATCATGCTGTTCTCATCCAGTAATATAATGGCCTATCTCAAGAGTGTGACCTAGGTTTATGTTGCCACATTAAATGTGACTTAGGTAACAAAATAAATTGGCCTATAAGTCTGGAGTAAGTCACTTACTCCATTAATAATTTGGCTTAAATTCAAGTGTACATTGCCTAGTCAAAACACAATGCGATTCAATCTTAATCAATATGTTTTAGGTTTGGGTCCAGGGGAGAGAATTTCTCTTTTGGGTCTTAAGAAAAAAGTTTGTGAGACACTGTTTTAGGAGACATGTGGACCTTCTTCTTTATTGGTCAGAGGACTGTGGAGAATGGGCCATACCCAACCCAAGAAATGATGACAACTTGACAAGACAAAAGTTTTCACACTTTATTATGACTATGTTTTATCTTTATATCTTTCTCTTACACTCACCATTGTACCACCACCTGGAAAACCTTATAGTCTCTGACCTTATCACCAACTAATCTGCGAATAACTGAGGAAAATGGAAATTACTCCAGGCTAAGGAAGGTCTAAGTGGTGTTCAAATGCCATCTTGATAAATAAGCAACATTAATGAAAATGTGTTATGGTATTTCATTAACTTTAAACTCAGAACTTTTTAAATCTCAGAATCTTGTTAATTCACTGTATGAGTCTGCATAGGATGTTTGAAACATAAGGCCCTGTAAGACCCTGGAAACATAGGACCCTTTGTCAAAACTAGGGAATATACAGTGACCCTTTTTCATGTTTCCACATAAAACACTCTTCAGAGTTCAATGAATAAGGGCTTTCCTTTACACTTCTGGTAGTACAGTACATGCTCCCAGTCCCAGTAGCACCTCACTGCGCCATCTCATTACCAATAACAGGCTAGGGATATTGACATGGAGGACATCTGACGCTTACATGTGCAAAGCGTGCATGCGCGCTACATGCGTGCCTCGGTGATGGATCATTCCAGCGGTGGAGTCTGCCTGTAATTAGGACCCAAATGGCTTTCCGATGACTTATCACTGATGGAGCCGATGTGTGACAGCTGCTAATAAATGCTCACGCAGTTTGGATCCCTAAGACAAGAACTGCATTAACGATCCAGTGAAAGAGGTGGAAACTGGAAAGTAATGGGGAGAGAGAGAGAGACAGGGTATGTACATAATTTATATAGAGCGGGTGGAAATGCAGAACTATATAAACAGAAAGAAAGAGGGAGATAAGATAAATGTAAAGCAGAATGGGACAGGAGAGCTTGTATGTAAAATCGCTGCGCCTGTCCTCGGTGATGAATCGTCTTAATAACGTGAATCAAGATTGCAGGTTGCAGAATTCGGCAAAGGAGAGGTGAGGCAGATGGGTGGAGTTTATATTCAGGTGTTGTTGAACTGAACAGATCAAAGCAGATACATGACACTGCTCACCACTTGAGCTCTGAGTAGCCTTGGGAACCAATATGGTTCCAGATGTGGCCCATAAGTACCATCTTTGCACAAAGTTTTATCATGTAGTTTTATCATGTAGTTTTATCCTGTAGTTTTATCCTGTATTTTTATCATGTAGTTTTATCATGTAGTTTTATCCTGTAGTTTTATCACACTTTTTGGTCACACTTTTTGCTCACACTTTTTGGTCACGCTTTTTGGTCACGCTTTTTGGTCACACTTCTTCGTCACACTTTTTGGTCACACTTTTTGGTCACACTTTTTGGTCACACTTTTGGTCACACTTTTTGGTCAAACTTTTTGGTCACGCTTTTTGGTTACACTTTTTCGTTTTGGAGGAGCGCCAGGGCCTCCGAAGGCCCTGGTGCTTTACCAAATCAAAATAAGGCCCCAAGCACGCGCAATTCGTGCGTACTGTATGTCTGATTCATGTGTGCGTAACACAATCAAGAACGACACACCACCAGCACCGGAAGCATATTTGTTGTAATTTTAGTTGGTATTAATTACCTAAGCAATCATTGTTGCCAGGAGAACTATCTGCATTTTTCCCGAAAAATAATTAGCCTATCTACAAGCTCCTTCATCAGCAGGCAGCAGCATATTTTGTCTAAATTGTCTTTGTGACCAAAATCTAGCCTATTTGCAAACAGTGCTGTTGACCATGTTATTACTGTACATGGTCCACATGTACAGTAATAACATTTGTGCACCAAGAGACAATGCCAATGTGCTATTAATATTAGAACATTTTAAAGACAGATTAATTGACTACAATGCAATCAACGCTGTGGGCGCAACGTCACTGAAAACTTTCATATTAGAAATTCAAATAATTTACTCAAGGCAAGTGCTCATTGCCAAGTGGTGAACCCCCCAAACCGACTGCTTACTATAGGGGGGGAAATCAACTGCTATACGGAAACTGTCCGATCACAAAAAACACTAGCGGGGGTTCCTGTGTTGCGTTACATTTTTCGACAGAAGCAACAGCTGTACCTATTTGAAATAGTCTCGTACAGGGCCTTGCAAGCTGCGGGCCCTGGAGCTTAAGCTCCAGTAAATTCCATTGTCGAGAGTTCCTCCAATACTCAGTAAGATCAGCTAGATCAGTTTTCATCAGTCAAATGTTTTCATGTCAAGGACCTCCAAATTATGTATTTGGCTGAATATCTGAATATATTTTGTGCCAGGGAACCCAATAGAAGATTTTTGTTGGTTGACCAAGTCAGCATACTTTTAGCTTGTAGTTTTCTTTCTGTGAGTCAGCCACTCGAACGTAAGTCAAATAAACAACACCAGAAAATTGGCTCTGTCTGGCTACTCCCCTTCACTTGCTTACAGACACTGTGTTGCCGTGCCCTTATAAGCCCCACAATGTCCTTGTTTGTTAGTTTGGATGGGTTGGTAGGCCTTGTTGATGTGCTGCTATACTTTCCTGGTTTCAAACTTGGTAAAGTATTGTTCATGTTCACAAAATGCTATCTGAACCGTGCTGCCATAAGCCACATAAAAAACTAAGCATTCTTGGTTCCCTGGTACTTCTGTTCTGAACGACCATATCTAATCTCAGGCCCGTGTTTCAAATTGCATTTCTCCAATAAAATGAGTCCACAGCCCACCATAAATAATCAAATTGCCTGATGCCTAATGCCTAATCAAAATGTCAATGGTACTTACTACTTACAGAATCATCCGAAAACTTTTAACAGCCACTCAAACATAGAGATTTTATTTATCTGTTTAGTGCAGAGACCAGCGAACAAGATGGCATGTTTGAGAGTTTTGAAATTTGGACCATGTGTAGCTCGTGACAAGCTGAATACCTCCTCTCCTAGCTGTAATGGCCATTCCCAGCTGCCTGTCGGCCTGTCGAATGAATACAAACAGTATTCTAAAATTAAAGGACATGTCGAGTCAATCAAACACATCTCAGGAGGTTTTGAAGATGCAGATGTGGAATTCAGCCTTATAGTTTTATGATGAAAATAATCAACAACATGGGTCATAAGTAGATTTATGATTGAATTCAACTCCCAATATTCTACTAGCAATACAAACCTAAACTATGTCCATGCTTTTACAACGCACGCACGCACGCACGCACGCACGCACGCACGCACGCACGCACGCACGCACGCACGCACGCACGCACGCACGCACACACACACACACACACACACAGACACACTCACACACACACACACACACACACACACACACACACACACAGGTGAAGCACCACTCCACTCTCGTCAATTGAACTTAGCCTGAAGCGATTGCATTTTGCTCGCTTAATCAAAGATTTTGACCCCATCTCATGAGACATCTGGATTTAGCTTGTCAGAACGCGGCTTGAAAAGTAGGCTACTCCTTCTGCTCTTTCTTTCCACTGAAGGGGCCTTGATGGAGTGAATGCAGCACATTCATTAGTGATGAGCCCTCACATCGAAGCAAGCTTGTCAGGGTGACTCGGGAGTTGGTGTCTAGACCAGTAATTCTCAATCTTTTAATTTCGAAGAACCTCAGTTTGATATGCATTAGGCCACAGCCACCCATTTGATACCATCTTTATCTCTTGGACCCAAATTTACACTATGAAATCCTCAGTGTTTTAACTCAACGAGTGTACAAATTAATTTGTACACCCTCAGATATACGTACAGACCCATAATGGTCCATTTGGACGCCTGCGAAGAACCAGTGGTCTAGACACTATTTTCAACAATGATTTACCAAGTTGAGAGGGTGGTCAGCCGATAAATTACACTTATTACACTATTACACTTATTAGCCTATTACACTATTACACTTATTACACTATTACACTTATTAGCCTATTACACTATTACACTTATTACACTATTACACTTATTAGCCTATTACACTTATTAGCCTATTAGAGTCTAATAGGGTAGGCTAAAACGTGTAATAGTCTAATTACACTATTAGCCTATTACACTATTACACTTATTAATAATTACTATTACATCTGGTAACGACATACGGTGACCTACGGGACCGACCAACCTATACGATTTACCAACCGACCTATAAGATGTACGACCGACCTATAGAATTGACCGACCTATGGGCCTCCCGACGGGCCGACCCATGCAGCCGACCGGCTGACCCATGCAGCCGACCGGCTGACCCATGCGGCCGACCGGTTGACCCATGCGGCCGACCGGCCGACTCATGGGTCGACCGGCCGACCCATGAGCCATCGGCCGACCCATGTGTCAACCGGCCGACCCATGAGCCACCGGCCCACCCATGGGCCAGCCGGCCGACCCATCGGCCGAACCATGGGCCGACCGGCCGACCCATGAGCCATCGGCCGACCCATGTGGCCGACCCATGGGCCGATCGGCCGACCCATGAGCCACCGGCCGACCCATGCGGCCGACCCATGGGCTAACCGGCCGACCCATGGGCAGACTGGCCGACCTATGGGCAGACTGGCCGACCCGGTCGGTCGGTAAATTCATCTCGCTCCTTCTGGAGGTTGAAGTTTTTATGTAAAATTAATTTATGGGAGTCACTGCACTTGTGAAAATGTGCAAATTCATTTAAAAAAGTAACTTCCTGATATGCAGTGTTCATAGATCACTTGGATGTCTAATCATCCAAGTTGACCTATAATCACAAAATATTAATAATAATAATAATAATATTACATGCCCTCAAACACTTCATTCATGTGAATTGGTGTCATAATGTGAGATACTAGTACTTAAAATTAAGCCATTCTTATGTCAAACTTTACCCTAAAGGAGCATTCAGCGGTTTGGGTGATTTGGAAAGCCCCCCTGGTCCACCCCGGTAGCAAGATGTGCACATGCATGCTCTACAGTGGGGGGAAATACAACAGACCAACAGCACACACACCAAGGCCCGCCCCCGCCCGATCATGATTGGCGGAAGGCCCCTCTCTATCCTGATTGGATGAAGGCTTGGCCACTTAGCCAAAAACGAAACCTAGGGTTTTTTGACCCCCAGGGGTTAACTGGGGACAGGGAGGAACTCCTTATTATTGGCTAATAAGCCAGACTCAAGAGTCGTGTGGTCCGCCGGAAGGCAATTTTCTTTTTGCCAACGGTTGATTCGGTCTGGCTTATTAGCCAGGCTAACTCCTTATATGGTCAGCACACTCTATAGTAGGGAAGATTATCACAACAAAACAAAAAAAGAAGTGATATTTGAATTAAGGGAAATCACTGAATATACTTTTAAGTCTACTCTCAAAATTCACCTTGAAATGGACCTTATATTAATGAACAAAATATTGTGTAAAAGTGTCTGAAAGTGAAGGATACTAAGAACGGATACTACCATGGCGTGTAAGCTGAAAACTGCTAAAAATTTGATTCAGACAACTGAATTTATCATAAAAAAACATCTAAGAGAATAACATAGCAGAACGAGCGATTCCTCCTCTCCAAACACATAATGGATGGTGCTCCTATAAGGGAACAGAGAGAGTGTGTGATATGCGGGTGCGGGGAGTTGTATTTGGGTGTGATTGAGTTGCATAATTCACAATCTGAGTGGCTTTACTCACTGTAATCAAAGCTGTCCTGGCTGCTTTATTAGCTAATTATCCGTGCCACAGCCTTCTGTCTCCTCTTATAAACAAAGATACAGCTGTCTTCGCCCTCTGTCTCTCACCTGCTGTCATTACTTTCCTTGGCCTGCATGCGTTCAGGCCAGGGGTCATCGCCATCCTGGCTTGTGCCTTGTGGTCGACATTTTTTTGTCCATGGACATACACTGCCAGTTCTGTGTTCATCCTGTCTGCATCTTTTCTCCTCACGTTTCTTCTACTTTCTCATTGTCTAGGCTCTGTAAGCATGATGCATTATTGTAGCGCTCCCGCGAGATGCAGAGCATCAAAGTGCAGCATAATGTACACGCTCTGCTGAAATGTCACTGATTAACCCACAAAGTTGTAAATACCAACAGAGCCAAAAGTGAGAAAAGTCCAGAAGGAAAACAAGGCCAGAATGCTGCGTTTGCAAATTGAGTGTGGTGTTAATGTCCTTGTTGGATGGATGACATACCAGTTTAAGAAAGACTTAACTGTGTGGGTAGTTAATTAGCACCACCATACACAATATTATTGCTCAATACGTCTCCATTAGGAGGCCACCATTTTCTAGTGTTGGACAGAGTTGCAAAACTTCTTCACCAATGTTTAAAGTTACAACTCCAGCTCCAATTTGCTGGTGCATCTAGTCTAGTGTAACTTTATTGATATTGTCAACGAGTAGTGTCATACCTGAGACCAGGGTCTAATGTCTTAAAGGGATACTGGATACCGGAGCGTTCGCCCCAAAACATTTTCACCCATGTTCTCTCGCGGACCGCTCGCCCCCCAGTGGTTCTTGTATTCTTGTATTCATTTTACTGAGGTTAAGGTTATAGTAGCCTGGCCCAGCCAGCGTGATTTCTCGTCTAGAGGGGCAGGTGCCGCTGGGATCATGGCGGTGGATCCTATTGGTTCACCGATCTGAGCCCCCGCTGCTCCTCCTCCCCTCCCCTCCCCTGGTGTTGATGTGACTGTTCTAATGTTTTAGCAATTTTCATGCAGAAATCATCACACAACATGAGGTTTCATCCACGTTGATGATGTCTTCAGAGCTTACTTAAGCGTTATTCATAGTCTGATTTATCGGTGGTGAGGTGACCACCGCAACTACAACACCACCGTTCTCCCCAGCCCTTCTCTCTGTTTTTACTCACCACCGCTCCACGTTATTACAGCTCCGGTGGTCACCTCACCGAAAACCATGAATAGACCTTTAACCCTCTTATTGCCCTTGACGGTAGGCTATTGATGTAGTGAATTCATTAATCCCCCACTACCGTTGACGTTATTGAACTAATTGTTTTATTCCCTATAATCTGGGAGTTTGTTTTAAATTATTTAGCACCTTTTAGCATGTTTTGCTAACGGCCGATGTCCTCCACCTAAAACCGGTCGAAATCCTCGCGTGCACGCTCGCGCACACACGCACGCACGTGGTCTTTATGTGCATAGCTGCTCAAAATGCGATATTCAGGGCTTGATTAGAGCTTAATTTGACTTAGACATGAAAATAAACAGCCATCGCATGGGATCGGGGACAGATCACTGTAACACACAGTGAAGAAAGATAGCGGATGTTGACACCCGTTGAACCGGAAATTATTGACGGCAGAGACGAAATGTTTTTATAATCATCATGGGGGCCCATTTCGTTTCACACTAAACCCAAGCGTTTAGGTTAGATTTAGGTTATATTATAAACAGAATAATAATAATAATAATAAAACTTTATTTGTATAGCACCTTTCATGACATGAAATGCAGCTCAAAGTGCTTTACACAAAAAAGAAAAGAAGAGCATTTAAATGCCATGATTGCACTGAGTCATCTGGTAGCCTACTCCTTAAACCAGGCTAGTCGCTTCGATGAATTTCTGATCAGTGTTATTATGATAAACTACCATGAAATCCTGACACTCTTTGATGTTGTGGACAACATAAACTAAATTCAGGACATGTGCGCTGTGCGGTGCAGTGAATGTAGACAGACACTAGTTCTGTCCACCTCGGCAGGTTCTGTGTTCTGTTGCTGGGTCGGCGGCAGGTTTCAACGGCAGGCTGGCATCGCTGTTGCCAGCCAGGGTGTTCTTGCTGGTGGTGTAGCCTAAGCAGAGTACAGTACTGTATGCATACCCTACCTGGCAGGTGAAAACAATGCCACCAGATTAGCATTTGCCTGATCTGCATGTGTACAAGAGGACAGGCAACGCGGCCCACCCCCCGCACCCGGGCCCGGACAGTGAGGACAAAAGAGGTGTTAAGGTGTGTTTAGACTTGGATGGTTAGAGCGGCGTGATTACATACAAAGTCAATGCAAAGACAAGAATTGCGCGAACGGGCGCGGCACGACCTGGCGCGGTACAAACGGGACGAACTGAGGCGAATATATATATATTCAGGTCTAATTCCTCATGGGGGCTGGAGCCCTGCCTCCCCCACATAGTCTACGTCACTGATTGACGGTCAGATTCGGAATTCGGTAAAAATCGGCATAATGGTGAAGTTACCGCCACCATCAGGACTGGGTGTCTAATACTAGTTGCCCCGTTAAAATGAGATATATTGTGTATAACACAGAGTTTTCTATTGGCATTCAAATGATGAATTAAAAGCATGAATAGAGCTGGTAGAAGGCACAATCCACTGTTAATTAGTTTGGCCATAAGGGGGTTAATTAGCTGGGACATTTTATAATAGTGTACAATGATATTCCCTGCCTATATGGCTTTTAAATCTCTCATACACTATTTACATATATTCTATATTTCATCATATCCATTTTGATGAGTTCACAATTCACATAGACAATAGTCCCGATAGCAGTATATATTGCTATCGGTGGAGGGTCGGCCGTCAGGGTTACTTTTCTTCCTGGAATTAAAAACGTCTGGGTTTCCGAGGCTACTTTTGTTCAAATCAAACGGCACACCTGGCCATTTCAAACGGCACACTAAAGTGCCGCGGCACACAGGTTGGGAATCACTGGTCTAGACTACAGTACACACAGGGAAGAGTGGAAAGTTCACCTTCTGTTTGACGACTTAAGGCCAGTATACTTTGTTGAATAGCAAACAGAGCTGATATCTCACATGCAATGTGTTTTGAGCTTAAATGTGCAAGATTGGGTTCTGAGGTTGAAAGTGGTTAAATATAAAAGTGTTTCTCTCAGTGGTTTTCAGCCTTTTCCCCAGAACAGCCCATGCATTACCAGCCATCTCTTAGAAGTCTGCTCTTGAGCTTCATTTAAATGTTTCAGCATCTACACCCAAGTAAAACGTATGATTCCAGCACGATAAAGGGTGCCTTAGAGGTCGTTCTTTGTACCCAGCAACAGAGGATAGGTTTGAAGTGCTCATTCTCTTTTCAGCTGCCAGACGGCTTTCTCTACAACACATAAGAAAGACTGAGCCCTTCTCAGATGTTCCTTCTAATAGGCTGTGTTCATAACTAAAACTATGTTGATAATTGACAGTGTTAACTTAGAGAAAGTGGGATTTATTGTGTGCACACACATGCGTGTGTGTATGTGCATATATACTATACATATATAAACTGAGGCTTCAGTCATTGCTTGATTGATTTACTGACTCACTCATGACAACGTATATATATATATATATATATATATATATATATATATATATATATATATATATATATATATATGTATATATGCTGAACAACACATCCAGAGAACAATTGCTTGTCAACAACTTATCTGGGACTATATGGGTGTTAGTGGATGACGTTAATGGACTGGACTTATGGAGTTGTTTTATCCGAGGGGTCAAGTGAGGAGAGAGAGACGGGGGGGGGGGGACGGGGGGGGGGGGGTTGCACAGTAAAAATTGCACAGTAAAATTAATCACAGAGAATAAAACAGCGATCCTGGCAGAGGACATGTCACTGCAGGGAACAAAACTGTGTTAAGTGCAATATCATCTCTCCCATGCATGCATGCATAGCCCAGACTGACCACACACACACTGTAGTGTTATGTCCAATGCAGCCCACAAGTTTGAAACAGAAATGTGTTTTGTGTGGTGGTGAGGGATTATTTTTTTAAAAGGTTATCCCTGTTGTATGCCGTAATCAGATTTGACAGAGAAGCAGAATAGAGTGGAGCAGACAGGACAGGAGAGGATTTATAAAAGTGAACTCTTATTAGACTACAGGAGATCCAGCAGAGCTCCTGCTGGTGGCTCCACTGTGGGGAGCAGGCGCCAGCTAGCTCCCTCAAGCGTATAGGCCCGCCACAGGGACAGGTGACCTTCAGCTGTGGTTGTGTTTCTACAAGCCACAAATGTCAGAAGTATAAAATATTTAGGAGAGAGTGAAGGTCTGCTGACCTGTTGTCTTTTTTCAAATGCAATGTTGAAATATGGGAGTCTGGCACGAATTGAGGTAATGATTGACTCAGTGATCACTCTTTTAAAGCCAAGCTATAAATCTTCAGTTTGCCATGCGCTCTTCCTGTCTGAGGAAGAGCCTTGTGAGCCCTCAGTGTGCACTGTGCAAGCGTTTATTTATTCTTCTTCAAACGTACTGTTCGTCGGTCAGTAAACTGCCTAAACTTAGGTTGGGGATGTGCATGTTGGTTATCTCTTATCAAACAATAATTCAACACAGTGTTGGTTGGCAGAGTAAGAGATGACGAGACTTTAAAACTGGACACTTTCATTTCCAGGTCGGCTTTTTAGTATCTATTATGGACATTCTAAAAGACAAATGCTGCTGTTCCTCAGTTAACTCTGTTAGCCCTTATTGTTGTCTATTCGCCCTGCAGTAATGTGTTCAGTTTATTTGGTGTACTTGCAAAATTACATTGTAGGTTTCTTATATTGTGTTGTTTTTGTTGATTTATTTCCGTTTCGGCCCCTTTCCCCTCTCTCTCAAGAGCCTTTTGTCAGGACGCAGTTGTAAATTATAATTTGTTCTTGCTTTGCCCTGTTCCATGGATTCTCTAGGGAGCAGTGCCCTGTAGGCCAGGTGTAGCTAATGAGCTTAATGGTACACCTCAGTAATGGCTGCGCCCAGGGCACCACCCACTGCTACTGTACAGTATGTGTTCATCATGTGGTTAAGAGCAGGGAGATATATCAGAACCCACCCAGGGGAAAACAACCCACAGGGTAAACAGAGCCTACTGGCAGTGCATGGTGGAAAGCAAATAAGGAGGCTACTTAAATGAAGTTTTGAGGTATTTTTTTACTTTGAGTATTTCTACTTTTCAATACTAGACTTCTGCTCCACTGCATATCAGAGGCAAATGTTGCACTTTTTTTTTTACTCCACTACAGTTGTTTAATAGCTTTAGTTAGTTACTTTGCAGATTTGCTATTTTCTAAAAGTTTTTGTGACTTTTTGGTATTTTGATGACAACATTGTTTCCTCAATTAACATTTTGAATACAGGCCTTTTACTCGTAACAGAGTATTTCTACATTGTGGTATTGCTGCTTTCAAGTTAAAAAATAAAAACTTATACCACACTGCCCACTGGTAGTGAGCTACTGGGGTGGCAGTGGGTGCAAAGAAGCACATACCTGCACTGTGTGACAGTGAGAAGAGCAACAGTGGAATGAGGTGAGCTAAAATAAGCTGGCAAATTGGTCAGCTGCTTCAAGTTCACACGTCATAGTTACATAACCCACAGAGTGGTGCGCGTACCCGTGACCCACTCCAGTGTATCTGTATCGCAAGCTACGCAAGTTTGCAAGTTGACTATAACTTGCGTATATAGCCAGTGTTGGATGACGTTCTCAACCTCAGTACTTGAGTATAGATACTCCCTGGTCAAATATTACTCAGCTACAAGTGAAAGTTGTTCTGTCCAATTTTTACTTGAGTTATAGAACTGGATACTCGTGTCTGCAAAAGTACATGCTTTACAATAATACTTAAGTATTCCAAAGTATAACGTTTTACGGTATTTTTTATATCAATGCATTGATGTATGGTGAAATATAGTGAAAATAAATAAAGGTTACTGATCCCACAGGGTTTTGGTCATGCAAGTTTTAGGTTGAAGACAGACCGTCGTCTTTTGCCTACTGCAGCTTTAACGAACAGCGTTCTTGTATAAACAAAGTAAAAGTAGTTATGCTGGTTAAAACTTGGAGTTTACTTTTTCACAGCGTAGTCTCTGGTTCTGCCCCGTCATGCTGTATAATGACCGCAGTTTGTCTTTGGAGCTGTCCTTTAAAGGCTGGAGCCAAAGTTGCAAAGTGGGTAATTAAGTCATTGTTGTTTTAACTTTCCTTATTTACAGCTTTAAGCCTAGCCACTAGTCCTTTTTACTGCTACTTATTATACAGTACAAACTTTTCCCCCTGCAGGAAGAGCTCTAATTGTGTTTTGATGAGGAATGTTTACTTTATCTATAATAGAGCAGGTCTAGGAGGATATTTCGAAGGCAACTTGTGCCTCTGAGTAATTCCTCATGTTTGATTTCACATGGTTTAACCAACACAGACAGTGACTTATGAAGGAATGTGTTAACACTAGCAACAGCCTTAACATCTTTTTTAGTCATGCTGTTCTACCACATCTGGTGACAGACTTTTCAACACTTGTCATATTTTAAGAACATGAGCTCACGTCTCAACAATAACCCAAGGGAGCCTATATTGTTTTCAGTGTTTTGAGCCTGCCACACTACATGTTTATAATAATGGCCAAAAATGTTATGATAGAGCGCGGGAAACAGGGACCACTGGGGTCCTTGTAGGGGTTCCAAATACTACTACTACTACTACTACTACTACTACTAATACTACTACTACTACTGCTACTACTACTACTACTAACCATGCAGTAAGACACCTGAGGGCGAGAAGCGACCTCGAGGTCGCGTGCACCGTACACGCATCCGCCTTGTTGTCTTGAGTGTACAGGGCTTGATGAGGTCAGATCAACATATGAAATGTCAGAACAGGTGAGCTCCATACATTATATGGAGATCTAATGGTTGTAGCGGGGACATTCTCTTGAGTGTACAGGGTTTGATGAGGGCCCAGATAGGGCCGGGCCTATCTATTTCGGGCCTGTTGAGAAGGATGGAAGGGGAAGGATCAACAAATGGAATGCCAGAACAGGTTCTGACATATATCCATATATGGAGATCTAAGGGTTTGAGTTCTGACATACAGTATATCCATATATGGAGATCTAAGGGTTTGAGGTTTGAGGTCAGATGTAGAGTTTCTGGTCAATATTGATGAGGGATCAGGGATCTTCATATACTGTAAATATGGGCTTAACTGCGACAGCAGGTCGCATTTACTATGACATCAGGGCCTCCACATCTCCATCCCTGATGATGTCACATGATGTCACAAGACCTGGGCAGTGGGCACCATATATGGACACAGGAAATGCACGATTCCATAGTTTACTGCGACCTTCGGTCGCAATAAATGCACTCTGTTGAGCTGCCAACTTGCGCTTTGCACACAAGTTGGCCATGAATAGCCTACTTGTGCGCAAGCAGAGCGCGCAACTTATCTCTGACTCTTGTCAACTTACATTCTGTTTGGCGTCCCGGTTCTCCACCGTCAACTACTGCGCTATAAACAGACCCCAATCAAGTTATTGAAATATCTGACATATGTAGTTAATATATACTATAAACTTAAATTGGTTACGTAACTTACTTCATCCACATATGTCTTTTAAACATGTTTTTAGTAAACACACAAGTTAAGTCATCAGCCAATCCCTGATTGGCCGAGCAACGCCACCAACACAAGGAGGCGATCCAAAGGGTCAAAGGTCATATGCTGCTAAGGGACATACGCATCGTAGCACCTGACTGATAACATTACTTGCACGCTCTGTCTGCTGTAATAATAATGATATCAAATGGAGGTCTGTGGCCTAATGCATAAAAAACTGGGGGTCCTTGAATTAAAAAAGGTTCTGAAGAGCAAAGTCAAAGCTAAGCAGACTTTTCCTTGTTTTTATAGCACATACTGTACACAAATAGTCCTAGTTATTAAATTACAATAAGACCACACTCATATTCTGTCACATAATAAAATAATAATAATAATTATAACTCAACTTTAAAACTGGTTGGATTCTATCTCATAATAAACTGCATAAGGATTAATTGCCCACTAATTTCCCTGAAGACCTAATGCAATATTTGTTAATAGAAAACTAATTATGGAGACAAGAGCCGTGGTGATAATGATAATGCTATTGATATGGATCGTAATTATGTCATTTATTTTTGCTCCAACACAGGTGGAGCAAAAGTTAAAGCAGATGAATAATGATGAATAATGTATCTGTTTGCTTTTAACCATTTGCTTTTAACCATTATTTTAAACTTTAGCTGTTGAAAAATAGCAGATATAAAAGCTCATATGAGCTTGTAGATCTGCTATTTTTTGAAAAATCGTGAAAATGTGCAAATCTTTAAATATGTATTATTTCACAGCAAATGTTTTTAACTCAAATCTTTGCTTCTGGGGGCCCCTGCACAACATATTATTTTGGGATGGGGGTCAGCGGCCAATTACATATAATGTTGTGGGTCCTTGACATGAAAAGGTTTGAGAACCACAAGGCCTACTGAAACGGTCTGAAAGGTTTTTCAGAAAACTCTTAGGAAGACATGTAGAATCGGGTCCCTTAAAGGGGCATTCCACTCATTTTCAACATTTTACTATGTCATTAATGTACCTTAGAGCTGTTGTGTGGAAATAATAAAAAAGTTCCCCCATTTTGTGTTTCCTAGAACTGGAGGTCTGAAAAAAATCCTTAACATGGTGAAACACATCTTGATGATGTCATCAAGATGTGTTTCACCATGTTAATGATTTTTTCCATCATTAACATGGTGGGACCAAGAAAGAAGAATACGCAATAAGAACAATATGCACAAATAAGAATCAGAGGCTGAGTTGTCCGTACCCAGATTTGAACCCATGACCCTGTGCTCCAATGGCAAGAGCTCTACCAACTGAGCTATGATGTTTCACGCAAATTGCTCAAAAATCCAGGCAGAAAATCAGGTATAAGCATTTTTCAAACTGCTCAAAATGGCGTAAAATCTGAGGGACGGAGCTTACTTGTCAAAGTGACAGATGTGTTCCCCATGAGTCAAGGAACATGTGGAAACAAGTGCCATGACTTTTGGCCAAATGAGGCATGAGTTAAGCCTGTTCAAAGGTTTCATTTTTTTTAAATTGCTATAGCGCCCCCCTTTGGCCAATTGGAGTAAGACTGCTTTCAGTGCTATTTGGCATGACTCTCTACTATACTGTAAAGTGTCATGAGCAAATGACGCTGCATGTAGGTATTAGGGGCAGAAGAAGAATGTGTTTGTCCGTATAGGTCCAAAGCCACCCTTTGGCCAATGGTCATGGGCTTCGCATAGTCACTCTACCAGATTCCCGCGTTTCGCGAAAACCGACTGCACGGTTCAGTCAGAACTGCTATTTTTGGCGGAAGAAGAAGAAGGAGAAGAAGAAAAAAACCACAAAAACAATAAGTGACCAACAATGAAAAACAATATTTGCTCACCACCCATAAAAATGGTTCCAATTTGTTTGGGAAACACAGCAGTCGCTGAGACTTCAAACAGATACATTACTGTTTGTAATGCATGAGGCTGCGTGTCATGTTCAGGTTGACGTTAAGACTATGCTCTCATGCAGAGAGAGCCCTGACACGCCAACACTGCAGGCTTTCATATCAGCCCGTCTTGCTTTTTAAGCAATGCTTATGCAATGCAATAGCAGGGATCTCTCAATAGGGAACAAGATTTGCATGCCAGTGCCATATGTGTACATACATTATGTGTGCGTGGGTGTGTGAGCATGAGAGAGAGAGATAGAGAGAGAGGGAGTTGAGGCATCAACTAAAGTGTTGTCCTGAGACAGATTGCCAGCAAAGAAAACGCTGCAGCAATAAAGTTTAGATGAATATATAAATAAATAATCAAACAGCTGCGGAGCACTTACTGTATCTTGCAGAGCGTGTATAGCTCACCTATTTTCCAATATTTTTGCAATTCTTTTGACCTGTACTGACCTTTTTGTTTTTCTTTTTTTTTGCAATCTCTTGATGTTCAGTAGTCAGAACATATAGCAAGTAGAGATGTCCCGTCAGTCCCGATAATGTATTGGTATCGGAAAAGTATTGGTATCGAATATGCCAGTCTAACCACCGATCCGACACAGGGGTAAGGGGTTGACACTATGCGGGAAAATAAAATGTTGGGGCATGTGGAGTTTGCTTTCGAGTTGCCCAAACTGCAAGTGCACATTTGAGTCAGGAGTCTGCTACATACACAACACAAGATATATAGCTAGATAGCTATAAACACAGCACGAGATATCTGTCTCTAAACAAACACTGCTGCTCTGCTCCGTCCATAGAGTTGGCTTCGTCTCCCTCTTCCCACACACAGTATAAAGGGCCTTTCAAATGGGAAGCGATGAATGTCGCATGGATCAAGGACAGGTCTGCTACAGGTCTGCTCAAGAGGGGTGCAACAACACAAGCGTAAAAAAAAAGCTAAACAGAATCCAGGTCTGGTGTGTCATGCGCGTGTGCACGAAACGAGCACGCACGCAACAAATTCACAGGACCGCGCTCACTTAAATACGCTTGCGATGTTGCCCCTCGACTTGTGTACAGAAAAATAAACGCAGGTCTCATTGAAAATGAACTATAGGTGCCTTAAATTGCTTCCCGTTTGAAAGGCCCTTTACACAGCACACATATACATACATACACACTTATACACACTCAACCTGCAGTCAGTGACTCAAAAATCTCATTAACTCTACTACGATATATAACACCTGCAAACCTTTGTCGCATGTTCCGTGCGGTTTCCTACTAGTGTAACGTGTGAATAATGGAACGCAGCTGAAGGGTAAAAGCTTATATTAGCATAGCATAATCTGTCAAGTTAGACTAATGTCAACCCTTGACTTCCGGTCGGTGGACTTTTTCTTTTTTTTTTATTATTATAAATATTAGTGGTCATGGTCTCATTCGGTATCGGCTAACACAGGAATTGTGGTATCGGGGTCGGATCAGGAACGAAAAAAGTCGGGACATCCGTAATCACAACTAATACAACAAAGATTGACAAAATATTTGCACTACTTTGTTAGTCAGAAATGTAAGCAGCACGTGGTACAGTAATACATTAATGCTACAAACAACTTCATTATTCGATTAATCGGAAAAAGTCATCAATAGATTAATTGCTTAGAAAATACTTGATGGTTGCAACCCTAATTACACTGGAACACCACACGACACAAACCAGGGGCTTTGGCGAAACAGGTTGCTAGCACTCTATTAGTCAGGGCAGAGAGAGAGAGGGATGGAGGGATGAAGGGAGTTAGGGGGTGAGGTTGGTAGGTGTGTGGGAAGGACCGAGAGAGCCTTGACCCCGGGCTGTGTGCTCCTCTTCTGCGTCCGGGGGGGTTGGAGGAGTGGAGAGGAGGATGTAAACAGATAGATGAGTAGTAAAAAAAAAAAAGGGCATGTCGTGTTTACTGAAGGTGTACCGCGGAGGCCAGCAGCAGATGGATGGTGGTAGGACCCCAGAGATTACAGTTTATTTATATGTTCATGCTCACGCCAGTTTCCGTCCCTCTCTCTCTCTCTCTCTCTGTCCCTCTTCCTGTCGATGTCTCTCTTTCCGTGTTTCTTTATTCCACAGCTACGTACGGCCTATCTTTCTCCCTCGCTCATGCTGTACCTCATTCTTTCTTTCTTTCTGTCTCCCTCATCATACATAGTTTCACTCTCCTCCTCCCCGTTGTATCTCCCTCGCTCTCTGGCACCCATCCATCTCTATTCACTTCTCTCTCTCCCTTCCTCTCTCTCTCGTCTCACTCTCTGTCTCCCCTTTTCCCTCTGCCCCACCCATCTCTTCTTTCTCCCTTCCTCTTCACTTATCTCTCTCTCGCTCTCATTATCTCTCTCTCTCTCTCTCCCCTTTCCTCCCCATCCATTTATTTTATTTCTCTCTCCCTTCCTCTTCACTTCACTTCACTTCACTTCACTCTCTCTCTCTCTCTCTCTCTCTCTCTCTCTCTCTCTCTCTCTGTACTGGGGGCTCTCATCTGCAGCATCAGCTCCAGGGGGACCAGGCAGCGGTGCCTTTTGTCACTGTGACAGGAGGGCCGACTCCACACAGCCAGAATATGGGAGAGCCATTATCCAGACACACAGCCACACGCAAAAACCCCAGATGCAATCTCATACATGAAGATGCACAGTAATCCCCGTCCATTTATTTCCATATATGCAACACAATAAAAAGAACATTTCTATCTCATCCATTTGAGAGAGAGAGAGAGAGAGAGAGAGGAGAGAGAGAGAGAGAGAGAGAGAGAGAGAGAGAGAGAGAGAGAGAGAGAGAGAGAGAGAGAGAGAGAGAGAGAGAGAGAGAGAGAGAGAGAGAGAGAGAGAGAGAGAGAGAGATAAATGAAGAGTCCCCAATACAAGGTTCCTTTGGAATGTACTCTTGGAACCAGGAAATAGATCCATACACACCGGCACTTTGCTCTTATACGCTTCTTGATGACTGGATATTGCAACTATACTTACTATACTAACTTGGCCATTAACCTCACAGAGGTTGTGTTACTCACATGAGCATGCACATAATGCACTGCTGGTCTTTCCTGCTGCACAGTCTCAAAGCATGGTGAGTATGTGTCTGGCTGCTGGCATCACGTGCAAACTAAGTGCGGGAAATGTGTACGTGAGGAAGTTAAATGTAAAATGTGTGTAGCGGGCCGGCCGGGGCACTCACGTCTAGAGACTTATCATGCAATCAATGTCCTTGTCTTCAACAGGCCTCTGCCTCTCAAACAGCATGCTTTTCCTTCAGTGTATTAGAAAGGCTAGGAAAGAGCCAAACATGCAGCGAATTGACACAAATTGACATGAAATATACATGCTGCTAATTATTAGGCTTGTCCGGCTTTGCCAGGGTTATTGTGCTAACAATGCATCACAGAGCGACGTGTTGAGCAGTGTGTTCCATTTTTTGTACCTGATATGTACTGTATGTGGGTGCCAGGCGTGTTGTTGGTGAAATAGGCCCTCCCCCTCCTACTCCCTCCCCCTCCTTGTCGCCTAACAACGGTGATTTGCACTGGCGTTAACCGTTGCCAACAATGCGCTGTCACTGTCGGTATTGAGTGACAAGACACTATTTGACCCAGGTCTGGCATACACAGAAATGCCGATCTCTGTGTTTCTCTTGTACAGAATCTGCACATGGTCCATATTCCTGCTTTACAAAGGCCTAAAACTGAGATAAAAAAAATAGCAGGCGTGAGGCGTCTGTTCAAAAGACGGTTAAAAAAAGGTTAACCGTTGCCAACAATGCCTATTTGCGTCAGTACTGAGACGTCAAACAAAAGACAACACAAGCTGGCATATGAAGCCTGTTTTCAGACTGGCACAATTCATAAAAGAAAAAATATATATATACCGGTATATACAGTATATATATAGCCTTGCTCAAAGGATGAATGTATACTTTTTTCACCTGAAGATGGAGTGAGTGCTATGTTATTTCTATGGTTGTCCGCACCTCTGGGGGATTATGGATCAAGCCAGACTCCTGGATTTTGTTTGAAACAAGCTGTCATGTTTGTGATGGCTCTGCCCCATGGTAAAATTTCCTGCATTAAACTCTCAAAAGAGAAAAGACTGTCTGTCTTTGCTATGTTCACACACAAACAAATCACTGTTTTGTGTGCGTGTGTGTATTCATGTTGACACTGTCTGTAGCCTACAGTATATAGTTTGAAAAAACTCTGCTACACCAAAGCATAGTGTATGCATTTTTTAATCAAAGCAAATGAAGTCATCGTTCTCAGTAATGCTCATTAACTGAACTGAAAGAATATCTTTATCACCAAGATGAAGAGATTCTATCATCAAAAGGGGGGATATGTTTTGTGTGAGATGTATTATATCTCCCCATCCGCTGTCAGTCACACCTTGGCTTCTATCTAAATTGGCTTACAAATACTTTCCTGTGACTTTTCAGCATTACCTTTCCACCCACCTGCCACTCTAATCACAACCGTAATCAGTTTATTGTATGTTCACATACTGGCATGAGGAATTTGACTTGCACTTACAGAAAATCATATGAAGAACATTGTCTGGAAAAGTACCTACATGTATAAAGATAGACTATTATTTGGTATCTAATGTCTGTTGAGATGTCTAATGTCTGTATGTTATGAGACAAGTCATCAAGTCATCTTGGGTGGCTGTGGCTCAGGAGGTAGAGCAGGTCGTCCAATGATCCCTGGGTCGGCGGTTCGAATCCCGGCTCCTCCTGTCCACATGTCAAAGTGTCCTTGAAATGAAATGCAATTCATTATTATCTACAGTATCATATTGCACAGACCAGATATTATAGTGTACATGTACTGTACATTTAATGTAGACTGTACAAATACATGTAGCATGTACAGTAGACCAGTAGATAACTCCAATAAGTCCAATGTTCATGTGGTTCAGTTGTTGAGTACTGTTCAGTACAGTACAGTGGTACAGTTGTTGAGCACTCTGCAGTCTCCTCAAATCTACAAATGAAACATCTGCACCGCCTTGAGAGGGTTGAGCTCCAAGTTGTTCTGAGTGCACCATGCAGCTGTGTCACCTCCCGTCTGTATGCAGATTCATCACCTTTCTGGATCAGTCCCATCAGGTTTGCATCATGCGCAAACATGCAAAGCTTGACAGAGGACTCTGTGGAGGTGTTGTTGGTGTGTAGAGAGTGTAGAGGGGGGGGGGGGGGGTGGCAGCCTTGTGCGGTGCCCCTGTGCTGAGTGTCAGCGGTCTTGAGATGTGCTTTCAAAGCCTCACATGGTGCTTCCTGTCCATCAGGAAGTTAGTGATGCACTGGGGCTGACAGAGGGGTTCAGGCATGGTCACCTGGGAGAGCTGGGAGTGCAGCTCCTCTCTGAGCTCTGGCACTACTGTGTGTGTGCAGTGTGCACAGAGCTGAAGTCTACAAAAAACCAAGACAGAATGAAATAGTAGATAATACTATTATAGAGCATGGGGGGGGGGGGGGGGGGGGGGAGATCCCACGCACGCACGCGCACACACGCACGCACGCACGCACGCACGCACACACACACACGCACACACACACGCACGCACACACACACACACACACACACACACACACACACACACACACGCAGGATACTCATACGGTTTATCTTAGCTAATTTACAAATGACACAGCCGTAGGGTCTCTCGAATCTTATTTACAATACAAATACAAATAAGGTTTTCCAGATAGAACAAGCTTGTTCTATTATTAAGCGATGGGCGGTGTGAATTGTGACGAGCAGGGGATTGAAATCGACTGCGTTCCGTTTTAGCGAGCTATAGAATGGAAGTCAGTGAGAGCAATAGAAGTCATTGATGCTGTGATAACCTGACTGGACTCCAAAGTAAATTATAACAGTCAATAAATTGTCTGTGGCATTCTGACAAATGACAACTTTAGAGGCAAATTGGTTCCCGGTGCATTCCAGGTGCTGGAGAATCGAGTGTTAATGTATGAAAAACAATCTCTAAACGAAAGTGACAAGACACTATTTCACCCAGGTCTGGCAGCAGTAACTTCCACAGAAAAGCCTGTCTGTGTTTCTCTTGTACTATTTGTAGAAATATATTTGCAAATTCTGCACATAGTCCATCTTCCTGCTTTATTACAAATTTAATTAATTTAATTAATTTATTAAAACTGAGATAAAAAAAATAGCAGGCGCCTGGTCAAGTGACAATGGTCAAAACAACCACCAATGTGAACTATTATGCATGTGTACACATGTGTGCCTGCACATACTGTATAGGAGCCATATGTGACTTATAAATATCAAGTCTCGTATTTTTATTCTTGACGTGAAAGTATGCACACTTGATTGACAGATTGGGCACTGCATTGGTATTAGGTGGTGGGCGTGATCACCAGAGCTGGGCGCTAATTAGTCATGGTGTTCACCTGTGCACACAGTAGTTTGAACAGAGAGGGGGTAAGCGTGGGAGGTGACATTTTCTGTTGACCGCATCATCGCAAAGTTAATGCTGTACCATATACGTTTAGTTTAGAGTGCTGGGAAGTTGGGAACTGTCATCCATCCATCCATCCATCCATCTATCCATCTATCCATCTATCTATCTATCTATCTATCTATCTATCTATCTATCTACCTATCTATCTATCTATCTATCTATCTATCTATCTATCTATCTATCTATCTATCTATCTATCTATCTATCTATCTATCTATCTATCTATCTATCTATCTATCTATCTATCTATCTATCTATCTATATCTACATATGTTTTTCAGAAACCTTTTAGGATTTTAACAGTGGTTTAGAACAGTGGCTCTCAAAAATATCAGATATGCTAGCTCACAGCACGTCACATCTGCTATTGTCAAAGATGTTTGTAAAATCTATAAATGTGTTGGAAATATATTCAACAACTTTGAATTTCTTAACACAAATCTGGAAAATCTACCCCTGGCACAAAACATGTTCAAATAGTCGATTCCGTGGCCATCATTGTGTGTAGATCCTTGGCACTCCTTTGAGTACTATGGATCTAGAAGGCATTTGTATAGAATTGGCCTCAGATCTCAATGGGTCAACGCTAACATCTCTCAGTATAATCTCCTTCCCATGTGTTTTATTGTATCGTGGGGTAGAGTTGTTGGTTTGTTGTATATCCATCATTTATAATATTCACACTGCAGTCAGGCTTCCGGTCACATACACATAGCAGCGTTATTAAAAACATAGAGCAGAGTATCATGGGAAACATCTCTTCAGACAATAAAAGCTTATTTAATGCTTCTTCTCCCCCTCTCTGAGCTTGAACGTTTGCAGGATCAGCTGCCACAATTTAAAACTTCCATTGTGAATTATTTATAAGATTTGTGGCAATGAAGGGGAATTTAAAAAGGTATATGCCGTATCGCTGCTGTCGGGCAGAAACGTCTTATCTCCATATATTATTTCGTATAAATTAATGTCCTACTAGGTCATACTACAGGGTCAATAATCAAAAGTAGCAGATCTGCCTGGGCCATGGCTCAGTGGTCCAGGCACCTTGGCTGGTAATCCAGTCTGGCATTGTGCCGCGGGCTTGACTCCCGATCCCGACGGCCCTTACTGCATGTCTTCCCCCCCATCTCTCTCCCCATTTCCTGTCAGCCTACTGTCTGTCCCTCCATAAAATATATAAAATAAAGGCGAAAGCCACAAAAGAAAACTAGAAAAAGTGCCCTTCCGGGCACAGGTCTCCACCAGGAGGATAGGAGTGTGTGTGATGTTTGGCAAAATGTTTAGGAGGATGTTTTTTTGTTTGTTTTTGCAACAATTTTCTTCATTTTGTTCAGGAAATGCAGAGCCAGATCACTCATAGCATCTCTGAGGATATAATTCTGGATGAGTAGGACATGTGCAGCATTTTGTACACAACGGGCCACTCCTGAAAACTTTGGAAGGCAATCTTAGCCAATCAGTGTACAATCTGAGAAATCCAACAGACTCGTCTTGATCACATGACTACAGAGATCATGTGTACCGATTGCCATTTCTTCATACGCCTTTGATGGCAACTGGATGATTTGAGGCATTTTGTTCCAAAAATGTGTTTTGCAAAAATCAACCTGTTGGTGGCGCTATAACAGGCCAATGTGAAAAGGGTGGGATATATTCCTCAGCCTAGTAAGAAAATGTGTGAAAGATGTCACGTAAATTGCATGCTGCGTTCATGATTTGAGGCTTTTGTTCAAAACGGGGCAATCTTGCAAACTGCGAAAGCCAATTATAGCCAATTAGGATGGAATATGAAATATCGGACAGATCCGACATGAGCACATGACCATAGAGATACTGTGTAATGATTTGTGAGATTTTTGGACAGAATCTGGAGGAGTAATATCAAAATATGTGTTTTACAAAGGTCGGCCTCCTGGTGGCGCTATAAAAGGCAGATGCGGAAAATGCAGGTCAAAGGTTTGTCCTTGGCCTCTAGGGAGTGTGCATGCAACGTTTCACGCAGATCGTGGGTGCAGTTTTAGGTAAAAAATGTGAAAAGCTGCCTCATGGTGGCGCTATAACAGGCCGTTCTGGATTCATCGTTGGCATCCAGGGAGTGTGTGTGCAAAGTTTGGCATCGACCGGGTTAACGGTGCCGGAGATTAGCTGGTAACGGACGGACGGAAGGAAGGACGGAAGGACGGACGGACACACGGACACACGGACGGAGTGCAAAACATACTCTCTCCCCATGCCTTCGGCCTGGTGGAGACAATAAAAGTAGCAGATCTAAAAGCTCGAAACCAGGCACTTGGGAACTTGGGAACTTGATCTGCTACTTGTTAATTTGAACCCTGAAAAGTATAACAATTTTGGACATATGAGGTTTCCACCAGACAGAATAATCGTTTATATCGGGTGGACGTGAAAAAAAAAAAAAAAGTTACTTTATTGTATACACACGAGAAAAAAACTATAGGCGAAAGAAGGCATGTAAGAGGAAGGATTGCGATAGAAAACCATACGCTATTATTAATTCATCTGATTGCACCAAAGATTTGAAAAGGAACATGAAATGAAATCACTTCGAGACCTTTTTCCCTCAAACTACTAAGCGTATTTATTTGTCCGTATATTTTCCACACTCACCCCTATTCCAGGCACGTAGCCTACCGCGCACCGCGTATGGGTTTGCGCAGCACAGCCCCCGTTGATGTGTTAATGTTAGTGGGCCTTACAGTGGCGATCAGGAAGGATGGCCTTGTGAATATCTGTGAGAAAATAATATACGGGAAAAGGAGATTCCACACATACACAATGGCCCATGCGCATGTGGACATGTGCACGTACACGTAGGCCTACGCACGCACGCTCGCACACACACATATGGCCCTCATTTATCAACCGTGCGTACGCCAAAATATGGGTGTACGCCGAAATTACCGCAATTTTCGGCATTTACCATTTGCGCCAAAGATTGAAAATGATCTTTTGCCAAGACAAAAACCACGTCTGGTCGGGAGCTGTCGTACGCTTTGTCCTCACCTGTTTTTCTGTCGTAGAACAGCGGAGCAGCATTGTTTGACCAGCTGAGAGGCTTTCACAGGCATCGAAACATATGTATTCACCCCTAAAATGTTTATATAAAACTGTATAGGTATGTATATGGGCTAAATGTAAAAAAAAAAAAGGAAAAAAAAAAATGTAAAGGAATACATTAACGATGTGTCTTTGTGTCATATGAAATTAGTAGGAGATTTCCAACTTTACAAGCAAGCAATTAAAATCGCGCATTTAAAAACAATGTTGCAAGTTAGATGCGTAAGCCATTTAAACAGTGTTTTGCATGATGAGCGCATACATGCGAGGATTTGGGCTGTCTGTGCTGAAATATTTCCATGACGGGACGTTGGAGAGTATAGTGCAGTACGTGCTGCAGCGCGGAGAGTCCCAACATGGGTAGCCTACTGTAGCCTAATCTACAGCAGGCCGATGTCTTTTTGGAGTTACAGTATGTGCAATCTCCTCCTCGTTTAATAAACCCGACGCGTCGCTCGAATGCCAAATGTGCCGTGCCAGCGCAGGTGGGAACGCATCGGAGATAGTATAGGCTAAGCCAGCCTGCAGCCCACCACCACCACCACCACCACCACTGTCCAGTGACACATGAGGCTACGGTTTTGCCTGCAATATTCATATAATTGACAGTTGACAGCGAGGCAATTTAAATAGACTGTCGAACGGTCAATTGGTCACGGTGTCACGGACGGACCACAGTGATAGAGAGACAGACAGGACAGGAGATGCACCTTGCAAAACAGCAGCGTGTGTGCGCGCCTATTTGTTATATAATTCATGGTTCACAGGTTCAGGTTTTCGTTCACTAATATATCTTGTTGTATATTAAATTAATAAAGACTTTAATAATTGAATATAGGCCTACAACTAACAACACAGTGACAGTTGCTTGCCAATTGCGATATGTGCGTGCGTGCGTGCGGGGGGTGAGGCCGGCAGCAAGGGAAGCGAAGCGAGAGGAGAAACAGACAGGGTAGTCCTACAGCTTTATTTAATTCATGCAGGTTTATTTATTTAAGATACAACAAGTTGCGTGTGCGTGCATGCGTGCGTCTGTGTGTGTGTATGGGAGGGGGGCAGGGGCAGCAAGGCAAGGCCACCTTAGGCAAGCGAGCACTGTTCTTTTGGCAAATCTAAGTGAGCAAATATAAGACTTCCGGTGGACGATCTCTTCAAAATAAGAGTACCCTCTAGAGTATTGAAAAAAAGATTAATTTGCACATTAAAACTATAAATTAAGCATTTAAACGATGCTATAGGACACACGTTATGTTTCTGTGTAAAAATAAGTAATAAGTAATGTTTCTGTGTAAAGATAAGTAATTAAAAAGTTATCTAAATGGATAAATGCTATTCACTGGAGAGCATGGACTTTATAAAGTGGACGCTGGACAAAAATCCCTGCTATGTTTCGACTAGTGTGACATACGCACGCGTCCGGGGAGACCTCCTCTACAACACCACACTGTCCGCTAAGCAGCAGAGGTGTAAAACAAAAATTGGCACCAGGTCACAGGTAAAAAAACATAAAAAAACTTCCCATTTCCAGACTACAGTGGACTAAAGTGGACGCTGGACAAAAATCCCTGCTATGTTTCGACTAGTGTGACATACGCACGCGTCCGGGGAGACCTCCTCTACAACACCACACTGTCCGCTAAGCAGCAGAGGTGTAAAACAAAAATTGGCACCAGGTCACAGGTAAAAAAACATAAAAAAACTTCCCATTTCCAGACTACAGTGGACTAAAGTGGACGCTGGACAAAAATCCCTGCTATGTTTCGACTAGTGTGACATACGCACGCGTCCGGGGAGACCTCCTCTACAACACCACACTGTCCGCTAAGCAGCAGAGGTGTAAAACAAAAATTGGCACCAGGTCACAGGTAAAAAAACATAAAAAAACTTCCCATTTCCAGACTACAGTGGACTAAAGTGGACGCTGGACAAAAATCCCTGCTATGTTTCGACTAGTGTGACATACGCAAGCGTCCGGGGAGACCTCCTCTACAACACCACACTGTCCGCTAAGCAGCAGAGGTGTAAAACAAAAATTGGCACCAGGTCACAGGTAAAAAAACATAAAAAAACTTCCCATTTCCAGACTACAGTGGACTAAAGTGGACGCTGGACAAAAATCCCTGCTATGTTTCGACTAGTGTGACATACGCACGCGTCCGGGGAGACCTCCTCTACAACACCACACTGTCCGCTAAGCAGCAGAGGTGTAAAACAAAAATTGGCACCAGGTCACAGGTAAAAAAACATAAAAAAACTTCCCATTTCCAGACTACAGTGGACTAAAGTGGACGCTGGACAAAAATCCCTGCTATGTTTCGACTAGTGTGACATACGCAAGCGTCCGGGGAGACCTCCTCTACAACACCACACTGTCCGCTAAGCAGCAGAGGTGTAAAACAAAAATTGGCACCAGGTCACAGGTCAAAAAACTTCCCATTTCCAGACTACAGTGGACTAAAGTGGACACTGGACAAAAATCCCTGCTATGTTTTTTGTTTTACACCTCTGCTGCTTAGCGGACAGTGTGGTGTTGTAGAGGAGGTCTCCCCGGACGCGTGCGTATGTCACACTAGTCGAAACATAGCAGGGATTTTTGTCCAGCGTCCACTTTAGTCCACTGTAGTCTGGAAATGGGAAGTTTTTTTATGTTTTTTTACCTGTGACCTGGTGCCAATTTTTGTTTTACACCTCTGCTGCTTAGCGGACAGTGTGGTGTTGTAGAGGAGGTCTCCCCGGACGCGTGCGTATGTCACACTAGTCGAAACATAGCAGGGATTTTTGTCCAGCGTCCACTTTAGTCCACTGTAGTCTGGAAATGGGACGTTTTTTAAAGTTTTTTTTACATCTGACCTGGTGCCAATTTTTGTTTTACACCTCTGCTGCTTAGCGGACAGTGTGGTGTTGTAGAGGAGGTCTCCCCGGACGCGTGCATATGTCACACTAGTCGAAACATAGCAGGGATTTTTGTCCAGCGTCCACTTTAGTCCACTGTAGTCTGGAAATGGGAAGTTTTTTAAAGTTTTTTTACATCTGACCTGGTGCCAATTTTTGTTTTACACCTCTGCTGCTTAGCGGACAGTGTGGTGTTGTAGAGGAGGTCTCCCCGGACGCGTGCGTATGTCACACTAGTCGAAACATAGCAGGGATTTTTGTCCAGTGTCCACTTTAGTCCACTGTAGTCTGGAAATGGGAAGTTTTTTTATGTTTTTTTACCTGTGACCTGGTGCCAATTTTTGTTTTACACCTCTGCTGCTTAGCGGACAGTGTGGTGTTGTAGAGGAGGTCTCCCCGGACGCGTGCGTATGTCACACTAGTCGAAACATAGCAGGGATTTTTGTCCAGTGTCCACTTTAGTCCACTGTAGTCTGGAAATGGGAAGTTTTTTACCTGTGCCCTGGTGCCAATTTTTGTTTTACACCTCTGCTGCTTAGCGGACAGTGTGGTGTTGTAGAGGAGGTCTCCCCGGACGCGTGCATATGTCACACTAGTCGAAACATAGCAGGGATTTTTGTCCAGTGTCCACTTTAGTCCACTGTAGTCTGGAAATGGGAAGTTTTTTTAAGTTTTTTTACATCTGACCTGGTGCCAATTTTTGTTTTACACCTCTGCTGCTTAGCGGACAGTGTGGTGTTGTAGAGGAGGTCTCCCCGGACGCGTGCATATGTCACACTAGTCGAAACATAGCAGGGATTTTGTCCAGCATCCACTTTATTAAGTCCATGCACTCCAGTGAATGGACTGGGCACTCCAGTGCATGGACTTACGTTATTGAATTACTTATTTTTACACAGAAACATAATGTGTGTCTTCACAATAACTGTAATGTAATAACAATACTAATAATGTAATGTAATAATTATTTAATTAACCACGCTTTTATTCTGAAAGCAACCGGATGTCTTAAATTTGCTAGCTCTCTGGCAGGAAGTTCTAGATTTGCCAAAAGAACGGAGCCAGGCAAGCGAGTAAAACTTTTTTTCTTCCTGTAACCATGGTTTCCAGGTCGTATTGCAGTTGTTCATGTCGCAAAAACGAGGGCGAGGCTTGATTTCATAGGGCGTGCCAGAT
The DNA here is from genome assembly GCF_951216825.1 of Electrona antarctica. Taxonomy (NCBI): domain Eukaryota; kingdom Metazoa; phylum Chordata; class Actinopteri; order Myctophiformes; family Myctophidae; genus Electrona; species Electrona antarctica. The sequence goes on along the minus strand of NC_136795.1, from coordinate 14,949,690 downwards.
AGATTTCAGCCGTCACATTTATAAACGTCCGAACGAAATTAAGGAAGAAACAGCTGTCTGCGATCACTTTGTAAATGCCGACCCGACGTGGGTGTACTACGAATCCTACACTCGAATTTGGGGCAGATTTTACACTCGATTGATAAATGAGGGCCTATAGAGCCTGTGAGCTTGTAGATCAGAGTCTTTTCGAGGGAAGTTACGTTTTATTCATAAAGAATACGTTACGGATTGCAGCTTTATATTAACACAGGATTGACTGTGTCTCTGGGATTGTGAAGCAGTTTTAATGTTCAGGGTTCGGTGCATCGAGCTGCCGGCTGCCCCACCTGTTCGTCTCCAATGAAATCTTTATTAGATAAACCCGAATGAAAGAAGACTGAATTAAATAGTAGATAATCAAATGCACATGGTTTATATCCAAGGGGGTCAGCGGGGTAGAGTGACACAGTAGGGCCCTCATTTATCAACCGTGCGTACGCCAAAATATGGGTGTACGCCGAAATTACCGCAATTTTCGGCATTTACCATTTGCGCCAACGTTTGATTTTGAACTTGAGCCAGGACAAAACTCACGTCTGGTCGGGAGCTGTCGTACGCTTTGTCCTCACCTGTTTTTCTGTCGTAGAACAGCGGAGCAGCATTGTCTGAACTGCTGACACGCTGTCACAGGCATCTAAACATATGTTTTCACTCCTAAAATGTTAATATAAAACTGTATGTATATACATGTAAAAAGAAAAAGAGAGATTTCCAACTTTACAAGTAATTAAAATCGCGCAATTAAAAACAATATAACATGTTTACAATGTATTAGTTTGTGCTTAATCAAACAGTGCTTTACTGGCCTTGTTATGCGAGCGCACTTGTGAGATGATTTGGGAGCGCATCGCATGCGGCATGAGCGTGACATCAGATGCCTATAGAATCACTGTGATATTATTTAAAAAAAAGGCACATGGACTGCACGCCTTTATTTCCAAGTGACAATGACAATCATACAGCTTGCCTATTTGCAATTGTAGCAGGCTATAGGCGTAAGGGGCTTAATCATTCACCATTTAAATAAGCGCTTTGACAGTTCAGATAAAAGCGAGATCATTTTCGGGGGTCGGGAGGCGTGCGTCGCCAGCCCAGGCCAGCACATACCGGCACACATGCAAACCTTCATCCATATGTTTATGATTCGTTCATCAATGATCAAATCACTCCATAAACGTTGATTATGACTGCCTTGACGACATGGTAGCCTATCTCTCATGCAGGCATCACTGACTCACCCACAGGACTTATCACAGCAGTGCGCAGTCTCACTGATCGCCTTCGCCGTGCACTGCGCACGAATGGGTAAAATTATTATAGGCCTACAAACTGTCATGTAGCCTTGAGGTGCGTGCGTGCGTGCGTGGACATGACAGAAAGGCAAGCGAGGTGAGAGGGAAACAGGTGAGAGGGAATTATTTAATTCATGCAGGTGTTCGTTCTTTATTTATTTAAGATACAACACACCAGTTAGTTGGGCTTGCAAGTTGTGTGTGTGTGTGTGTGTGTGTGTGTGTGTGTGTGTGTATGAGAGAGGGGGGTGAGGCGGGCAGTACGTTTTTCCTGTATCCATGGTTTCCAGGTCGTATTGCAGTTGTTCATGTCGCAAAAACGAGGGCGAGGCTTGATTTCATAGGGCGTGCCAGATAGATTTCAGCCGTCACATTTATAAACGTCCGAACGAAATTAAGGAAGAAACAGCTGTCTGCGATCACTTTGTAAATGCCGACCCGACGTGGGTGTACTACGAATCCTACACTCGAATTTGGGGCAGATTTTACACTCGATTGATAAATGAGGGCCTAGGTGTGTGAGCGTACCCAATACTGCATGCATATCGTCTCTGGGACTTAATATTGTACTCCATTATGAAGTGACAGTGTGACGAGCAGGGGACTGAAATTGACTGCATTCCGTTACAAACTCGCCCATTTTAGCGAGCTGTAATGGAAATCAGAGAGAGCAATATAAGTCATTGATGCTGAAATAACTGGACTGGACTCCAAAGTAAATTCGGTAACACTTGCAGATACGGTTCATGAAGTAATGATTAACTCATGATTAACTAATACATTAGTTAAGCATTATTTCATCACAATTCATCATGAATTAATGATGAATTAATGATGACTTCATCATGAATTAACTGTAGTTAGTTAATCATGATTCATGGCATTCATGATTTCATTTATAGATCAGATTTTTTCGCCCAAATCTATGCCCACGATGAGTGCTCAAAGGCGGGTAGGTTTAGTCAGCAGACTGTCTCTCTGGAGGTCCTTCCTGGTTGTCCCCAAGGGTATTTTTTCTCAATTCTTTGCCCACGATGAGTGCTCAAAGGTGGGTAGGGGTCCCTGGTGTTTTATGGATCATTTTTGGACTCACCCATTTTGCCCAAATCTATACCCAGGATGAGTGCTCATAGACGGGTAGGGTTAGTGAGCAGACTCGGCCTCTCTGGAGGTAGTTTTTCTCAATTCTATGCCCACGATGAGTGCTCAAAAGTGGGTAGGGGTCTGTCCGAAGCTCTCCCTACATGGTGCTTTATGGATCATTTTTGGACTCCCCCATGTTGCCCAAATCTATACCCAGGATGAGTGCTCATAGACGGGTAGGGTTAGTGAGCAGACTCTGTCTCTCTCTGGAGGTAATTTTTCTCAATTCTATGCCCACGATGAGTGCTCAAAGGTGGGTAGGGGTCCCTGGTGTTTTATGGATCATTTTTGGACTCACCCATTTTGCCCAAATCTATACCCAGGATGAGTGCTCATAGACGGGTAGGGTTAGTGAGCAGACTCGGCCTCTCTGGAGGTAATTTTTCTCAATTCTATGCCCACGATGAGTGCTCAAAGGTGGGTAGGGGTCCCTGGTGTTTTATGGATCATTTTTGGACTCACCCATTTTGCCCAAATCTGGATGAGTGCTCATAGGCGGGAAGGGGTCTCTCCAGAGGTCTCCCTTGTAGTTTATGGGTAACTTCTGGACATTATAATCATGAACTACCATTAGTCCAGAGTGTTGGACTATATTAATGATCAACTATCATTAGTTAATAGTTAGTTAATTGATATTTGCACCCCAAAGTAAAGTGGCAACATCATCATCATGAACTACCATTACATTGTACTTACTTACTAGAGAGTTGGACTCTATTAATGATTAACTATCATTAGTTAATAGTTAGTTAATTGATATTTGCACCCCAAAGTAAAGTGGCAACATTCTCATCATGAATTATCTGTAGTTAACAGTTAGTAATGGTTATTTGCACCCCAAAGTAAAGTGGCAACATTTTCATCATGAATTATCTGTAGTTAACAGTTAGTAATGGTTATTTGCACCCAAAAGTAAAGTGACAACATTTTCATCATTAACTAATCATGAACTAGCTGTAGTTAAGGTTATTTGTACCCCAAAGTAAAGTGACAACATTTTCATCATGAACTAATCATGAACTAGCTGTAGTTAATGGATATTTGCACCCCAAAGTAAAGTGACAACATTTGCATCATGAACTAGCTGTAGTTAATAGTTAGTTAATGGATATTTGTACCCCAAAGTAAAGTGACAACATTTTCATCATGAACTAGCTGTAGTTAATAGTTAGTTATTGGATATTTGTACCCCAAAGTAAAGTGACAACATTTTCATCATGAACTAATCATGAACTCTTGATTAACTAATCATGAAGTAATCATGAACTGGAAATTTGGACACAAAGTCACATCAATATAAATAATAGTGAAATGCAATACTAACAATACAATACAATCTGAATCCAAAATTACAATTACAAGCCACCTTCAATATTGCCATTTTTTATTTACAGCCACACCCTCCCCCCACACAGAAAACTAAAAACAAAAACACATAAGAACACTTAAACATAAAAGATATACCAAAAAAGGCCAACCAGAGGTGTTTTCAAATACAGTGCTTTTCACATCAGTGACACTAACTATTATTCTCCAATTATGTAACAAACTAGGGCATTACAAAATAAACACAATAAAACAAAAAACAATTACTTCTTGTATATAACAAGAAGCCTATTGGTCTTTTTTATATCCGCTATAGTGCTGATGTAACCCTAATACGGACTAGTAATAGAGAATACAGGTAGTAGTAATCAATAGTGTGTATGTCAATAAATGGACTAGTATCAAAAGCACAGCTAGTGTTTTTAAGAGCCAGTGATGTATATCAATAACAAAGTGTTAAATGGCCACTTATTACCAAATAGACAGCATTAATATGAAAAATAACAAACAAAAAGAAAAGCCGGCAAAAATATGAAAACCCTTAGTTCCCAAAGTTTTTGTTGTCGTTGGGGCTCTTTCATCTGAATTGTGACATTGTTCGATTGGTCTTTTTCCTACCACACAAACCGTGAGGGAGGGGAATCAATGTTGCACCATCAGTGTCCAGACTTGGATCCGTTAGCTTGCCATCCAATATGCACTGGGAATTTATCTGGGGAATTGTTGGGTATGGAGACTGTGGAGCCTCACATGGACCTGGGCTCCTCAGTGGATGGGAAGGGAAGCGCTGTCCTCTCTCCATGTGCTCCAGGGGATGAAGATGGGGATCACCCAATCTAAAAAAGAAACTGACCTATGGTAGATCGGACAAGATCCAATAGCATGTTATTCACACACTCTGTGTAAAATGTTTTTAAATCCCCATGAATTAGTACAAATTAACACCTTTTTAACTTGCATTAATTAGCTTAATCATTTTCTTTTTATAGTAATCATTTCAAATACATTGAAAACCATTCCAAATAATTCAAAGTACTTATTTTCTTTTACAATGTTTCAAATATTCACTATATTCAATGAACTGTTCCTTTTCCACAAAAATACTATGAAATGCTCTTTTAAGTATCACAATGCAATGAGTTAAATTGCATAAAGTGCACATTCAATCGCTTTACAGGGTGTTTTGTGCAGTAACTGAGGTATTCATGACTCAAATGTGGTTAGTATCTCTCCCTGGCTAGCATCAGGTGAGAGATGCACTAAAAATGTACATTCAATCACCATAACCCAAAATACTCATGTACAGGAATAAGTGTTTCAAAATGTAAAACACCATTTAAGATAACCATCTTTGTTCTACATTGTCTCACTCACCACTGATCAATGAATGAATGGGCTCAGTGTCACCTGCTCAGTGATTTGCAATACTCGCTCTCACACTGCTCTGCAAAGTTCAAAATGACACAATATACAAATCAGGAGTTGTCTAACAACATTAAGAATGTGGATGATTTGAATTGGAAGATTATTTTTTAGTCTTACCAAGTGGATTGCAAAGATTGTTCCTCTGTGTGTGTTTACAACAACACATGAAGAACCAGCCATGTGTTCAAGTGAACAGGAAAGGGGAGTTTTCCTGCTTAAATACTGACAGGAAGTGGAATCCCTGGTAGGCTGGACATAAACGCTTACAGGCTCACTGATTGGCCACTTAGGTTAGCAATCACAGAGCCAGGTAATTTTAACCCTTTGCATAAAACCTGTTAGACATCCTGTTTGTTTGTTTGTTTGTTTTCCCTTTCATGTTTCATCTTGGCATTTTAATCAGACTTGCAGAGCAACATTTTAGATATATTGTATATAACTTAAATGCATTCATTCACTGTAAAAAAAATAATCACTGAAATGAACGTATGTATCCTATTAACTATTTTTTAATTCAGCCTACCCAGGCTTGAAAGCAGGCAGCCAATTTACAAGTGTTAAAAACGATCTAAAATGCTTTTGAAATAACACACATTTACGTTCTAAAATGTTGCTCCACAAGTCTGTTTAAAATACAAAACAAGCTATTTACATGAAAGAGAAAACATGCAAAACAAACAGGGTGTCTAACAGGTTTTAAAGGATTAAAATGACCTGGCTCTGTGATTGCCAGTGGCCAATCAGTGAGCCTGTAAGCATTTGTGTCCAGCCTACCAGTGATTCTACTTCCTGTTAGTATTTAAGCAGGAAAACATCCTTTTCCTGTTCAATTGAAGTTGAACACATGGCTGGTTCTTCATGTGCTCTTGTAAACAAACACAGAGAGACAATCTTTTGCAATCTGCCTGGTAAGACTAAAACATAATCTTCCAATTCAAATCATTCACATTCTTAATGTTGTTAGACAACTCCTGATTTGTATATTGTGACATTTTGAACTTTGCAGAGCAGTGTGAGAGTGAGTATTGCAAATCACTGAGCAGCCAGTAGTACAGGTGACACTGCAGTCTGAGCCCATTCATTCATTGATCAGTGGTGAGTGAGACAATGTAGAACAAAGATGGTTATCTTGAATGGTGTTTTACATTTTGAAACACTTATTCCTGTACATGAGTATTTTGGGTTATGGTGATTGAATGTACATTTTTAGTGCATCTCTCACCTGATGCTAGCCAGGGAGAGATACTAAGCACATTTGAGTCATGAATACCTCAGTTACTGCACAAAACACCCTGTAAAGCGATTGATTGTGCACTTTATGCAATTTAACTCATTGCATTGTGATACTTAAAGGAGCATTTCATAGTATTTTTGTGGAAAAGGAACAGTTCATTGAATATAGTGAATATTTGAAACATTGTAAAAGAAAATAAGTACTTTGAATGATTTTGAATGGTTTTCAATGTATTTGAAATGATTACTATAAAAAGAAAATGATTAAGCTAATTAATGCAAGTTAAAAAGGTGTTAATTTTTTTTTTTTACTAATTCATGGGGATTTAAAAACATTTTACACAGAGTGTGTGAATAACATGCTATTGGATCTTGTCCGATCTACCATAGGTCAGTTTTTTTTTTAGATTGGGTGATCCCCATCTTCATCCCCTGGAGCACATGGAGAAGAGGACAGCGCTTCCCTTCCCATCCACTGAGGAGCCCAGGTCCATGTGAGGCTCCACAGTCTCCATACCCAACAATTCCCCAGATAAATTCCCAGGGCATATTGGATGGCAAGCTAACGGATCCAAGTCTGGACACTGATGGTGCAACATTGATTGACCAATCGAACAATGTCACAATTCAGATGAAAGAGCCCCAACGACAACAAAAACTTTGGGAACTAAGGGTTTTCATATTTTTGCCGGCTTTTCTTTTTGTTTGTTATTTTTCATATTACTGCTGTCTATTTGGTAATAAGTGGCCATTTAACACTTTGTTATTGATATACATCACTGGCTCTTAAAAACACTAGCTGTGCTTTTGATACTAGTCCATTTATTGACATACACACTATTGATTACTACTACCTGTATTCTCTATTACTAGTCCGTATTAGGGTTACATCAGCACTATAGCGGATATAAATAAGACCAATAGGCTTCTTGTTATATACAAGAAGTAATTGTTTTTTGTTTTATTGTGAATTCATGCCAAATGTGTGCTGCACACTGGCAGTAAGCCAAATCATGGATACAAAGTCTTCTTTATTTTGTAATGCCCTAGTTTGTTACATAATTGGAGAATAATAGTTAGTGTCACTGATGTGAAAAGCACTGTAATTGAAAACACCTCTGGTTGGCCTTGTTAAAGGACTTTTTTAATATATTTTAAGAGCCAGGTAATTTACGATTTTATTTATTTTGTGGTATATTTTTTATGTTTAAGTGTTCTTATGTGTTTTTGTTTTTAGTTTTCTGTGTGGGGGGAGGGTGTGGCTGTAAATAAAAAATGGCAATATTGAAGGTGGCTTGTAATTGTAATTTTGGATTCAGATTGTATTGTATTGTTAGTATTGCATTTCACTATTATTTATATTGATGTGACTTTGTGTCCAAATTTCCAGTTCATGATTACTTCATGATTAGTTAATCAAGAGTTCATGATGAAAATGTTGTCACTTTACTTTGGGGTACAAATATCCATTAACTAACTATTAACTACAGCTAGTTCATGATGAAAATGTTGTCACTTTACTTTGGGGTACAAATATCCATTAACTAACTATTAACTACAGCTAGTTCATGATGCAAATGTTGTCACTTTACTTTGGGGTGCAAATATCCATTAACTACAGCTAGTTCATGATTAGTTCATGATGAAAATGTTGTCACTTTACTTTGGGGTACAAATAACCTTAACTACAGCTAGTTCATGATTAGTTAATGATGAAAATGTTGTCACTTTACTTTGGGGTACAAATATCCATTAACTAACTATTAACTACAGCTAGTTCATGATGAAAATGTTGTCACTTTACTTTGGGGTTCAAATATCCATTAACTAACTATTAACTACAGCTAGTTCATGATGAAAATGTTGTCACTTTACTTTGGGGTACAAATATCCATTAACTAACTATTAACTACAGCTAGTTCATGAGGAAAATGTTGTCACTTTACTTTGGGGTGCAAATATCCATTAACTACAGCTAGTTCATGATTAGTTCATGATGAAAATGTTGTCACTTTACTTTGGGGTGCAAATATCAATTAACTAACTATTAACTAATGATAGTTAATCATTAATAGAGTGCAACTCTCTAGTAAGTAAGTAAAATGTATTGGTAGTTCATGATTATAATGTCCAGAAGTTACCCATAAACTACAAGGGAGACCTCTACAAGGGAGACCTACCCACCTTTGAGCACTCATCGTGGGCATAGAATTGAGGAAAAACTACCTCCAAAGAGACCGAGTCTGCTCACTAACCCTACCCGTCTATGAGCACTCATCCTGGGTATAGATTTGGGCAAAATGGGTGAGTCCAAAAATGATCCATAAAACACCAGGGACCCCTACCCACCTTTGAGCACTCATCGTGGGCATAGAATTGAGAAAAATTACCTCCAGAGAGAGACCGAGTCTGCTCACTAACCCTACCCGTCTATGAGCACTCATCCTGGGTATAGATTTGGGCAAAATGGGTGAGTCCAAAAATGATCCATAAAACACCAGGGACCCCTACCCACCTTTGAGCACTCATCGTGGGCATAGAATTGAGAAAAATTACCTCCAGAGAGACCGAGTCTGCTCACTAACCCTACCCGTCTATGAGCACTCATCCTGGGTATAGATTTGGGCAAAATGGGTGAGTCCAAAAATGATCCATAAAACACCAGGGACCCCTACCCACCTTTGAGTACTCATCGTGGGCATATAATTGAGAAAAATTACCTCCAGAGAGACCGAGTCTGCTCACTAACCCTACCCGTCTATGAGCACTCATCCTGGGTATAGATTTGGGCAAAATGGGTGAGTCCAAAAATTATCCATAAAACACCAGGGACCCCTACCCACCTTTGAGCACTCATCGTGGGCATAGAATTGAGAAAAATTACCTCCAGAGAGACCGAGTCTGCTCACTAACCCTACCCGTCTATGAGCACTCATCCTGGGTATAGATTTGGGCAAAATGGGGGGGGTCCAAAAATGATCCATAAAGCACCAGGGAGAGCTCCGGACAGACCCCTACCAACCTTTGAGCACCCATCGTGGGCAAAGAATTGAGTAAAATGACCCATGGGTACAACCAGGAATGACCTCCAGAGAGACTGAGAGACCTACCCGCCTATGAGCACTCATCCTGGGCATAGATTTGGGCGGAAAAATTAGATCTATAAATCATCTACAAATCGTGGTTAACTAATGACGATTCATGATGAATCATCAGAATCATCATCATCATGAATCATGATGAATTCATCATGATTCATGATGAATTGTGATGAACTAATGATTAACTAATGCTTAACTAATGTATTAGTTAATCATTAGTTAATCATTAGTTCATGAACCGTATCTGCAAGTGTTACCGTAAATTCTATAGCAGTCAAGAATGACGAATGACAACGTTGCAGCCTTGCAGGCAAATCACTTTTGCTTGAAGCAATTCAGGGAGTGAATAAAAAAAGAGTTTGATGTTTGATGAAAATGTTTTTATGTAAAAAGGGGTTTGATGTGAAAAGAAGCAGCTTGGACTCCTCATGCATTGAAGGAAGCATGAGGTCAGTCCGCTGCCTTCCCCAGGTTGGCAGAGGAAGTGTAGCGCCCAGGATTACATTAGATAATTGACACTGGGTGAAATAAATGGGTTGCAAAATCATGGGATAAAAATTATAGAAAGAAAAGGGGTCTAATCAAATCATTATGATACGAAAAGTAGCATACTCATAATAGTCTCGATCATGACTCACTGAATTGCAATTTCAATTCAGTATAGGCCTATTTCAGTATTATTTTGAGTATGAACTGAATGCAATGCAATGCAATTACTGAATAAATGTAAAGTGGGATGAGGGATTCAGGGATATTTCGGGTATTTCTATGAGAGGTGTTAAACAAACTGCAGCCTCTTCTGACATCCCATGATGGGGCTGGATGAGCTCTGCCATTATCGTAAAATTACCACAGAAAACATGACACTGAGCACATGGGTGTATTAAAAGCGTTTAGTCACCCTCATTCCCTCCAGTGAACGTCTGTGGATCGATGCAATCTTGCATGGATGGCGGTTTTACGGGCGTCCTCGCTTGATGTATAATATGCTGGAGGTGAGGGAATCTCTGGAGGGACAGGATGTGAAGGAGAAGCAGAGAGAGAGAGAGCAATTGAAGAGGAGAGGCAGAGGGGAGGTTACCTATCGTTTGAAGACAAATTATATCTGGGTGGTAGCTGTATTCTTGTATTGAGTTGTAGAGCAGTGGTTCTCAGTTTGTTTCATTCTGCGACATGGATTGATCTTGAAGTCAAAGAAAAGCAAAGTACTTTGCCTATTTTCTTAGCGCTGCTAATAACCGCTCCAACACAACTATGTGTGTAGCATTAGTCTATGAATCTGCACGGTTACTGTGGTTACTGTCATCCTGATGAAAGGCACCGCTCACTTCACATGGGTGGCATTTTGGACTGATTCAATACTTTCTTCAAGGGTGTTACCATCATCACTGATACTAATTATCTCCACCAGGCCAGGTGGCCAGAGGATGGTGACTATGTTTTCACTCCCGTCCGTCCATCCATCCATCCATCCATCCATCCATCCATCCATCCATCCATCCATCCATCCATCCATCCATCCATCCATCCATCCATCCATCCATCCATCCATCCATCTGTCCGTCAATCCATCCATGTTCCCGTGTGACCTGTGGTCCTTGTGCAGTTCCCCCCCCCCCCACCCCCCTACTCCTCAATGTCTTGCCAATATGGCTGCAGTGCATAGAGCCCATTAGACAGCATGGGTGGGACTATCTGTTGTGCGTCACAGGATATTTCAGCCATTCTCCCACACACAAACTCAGAGAGACAGCCTAGCTGTCATGATGAAATTTGTTATCTGCTTGTTTTTAGTCTGTATTCCCATGAGGCCACAGTACGGTTAGAACTGAGGCATGGCAGCAGTAGCGTGATATTGCATGGAAATAAAGAGTGCTCTCGGTTGTATACTGTCCTACCATTGAGCCTGTCACACACATTTCAGCAACAAGGCAATTCAAATAAAGGCTCAGAAACCCCCCAGAATACCAACAACGTATTATTTTCTTTTTATTTATTATTTTTAATAAAAACACATTTTCTTCAATATTAATAAATGAAGAGTAGCAGGATAATGGTGAGAAACTGAGAGAATGCAAAAGAATGAAGAGAAAAATGAAAATCACACCAGTGTGAAGTGAGTGGTGCAACTCCGTTTGGGGGTCTCCGGGGGGTCCCCGGAACTTCCAGACCCACAGGAATGAGCTCAGGGTGCCGGTCCGGTTCCGGCGAGCCGCCCGCAGTGACACTTGGTGATGGAAACCAACCAAATGCTATTTTCGTGCTCGGACACAGGGACACAGCCAGCCAGGCAGAGACACTCAAAGCTCCGTATAGGAGTGGTTGCACCACTCAAAAATGTGAAAGCAAGAAAATACAGTTAGACAAAAAAAAAACATAACACCAGGTATGAACCTAAAATTCAATACTGACTTGAACAAAGCCAACCCTCTATGAGTTATTGAGAGATGAGGGTTTAATAAAGTGAGTTACTGCTGTAGAAGCTGGGGCCAATAAGGTTAACATCTTGGGGAAGCACTGCCCAGCAGATGTCATGGAGCCCAAGATTAATTTCATTCACAATTCAACAGCTGGTGCAGCCAGGACGCTGATGTGGCTCAGACTAATGACTGCAGGGCCCTTTCTGCTGTTTGTCAATGTCTGAGGTTCCCTGGTTGACTCGGGGCCAAAGCCGGCCTTGTTTAGTTTCTCACTTACAGGCTGAGCCAAGCGCACTGAACCAGAACGTGACCATGACCAACCGTGCATAGTGTCAGTGTATATGGGAATACATGTACTGTCTGGGTATGTGTCTGTGGTATCTCTGTGTATTGTTGGGGTAATTGTCGCTGTAATGAAATTCACCCTCTGCATTTTCCCTTCCTAACCATTAGGAACAGTAGGCGCTATTAATACAATACGGTGCCCACTGCCCAGGGAGGTGTGGGGTGTTAAGTGTCTTTCTCAGTGACACTTCGAGACGGTGACATTGCAATTCCCAGCTCTCTGCGAGTGCGACCACCTCTTTGTGTGCGTGTGTGACTGTGTGTGTGTGTGTGTGTGTGTGGTTGTGTGTGTGTGTGTGTGGCCTGCCCTATATTATGGATATCTTGGTGCTATTGGTGGTCTTGGCTCATATACTATAGGTTTAGAGTTAAAGCCAAACCACACCAATGCAACTAGTCGCAACTCTTTGCAACAAAACAGTTTCAACCCATTGAGACCTCATAGATTCTACAAATGTCTTCTAAATCATGACAGTTTTCTGAAAAACGTACGTATCTAAATCAGTAGTTCCTAAATCTATTTCATGTCAACGACCCCAAAAATTATATGTAATTGAAAATGCACGCACGCACGCACGCACGCACGGACGCACAGTACACACAGTACACACACACACACACACACACACACACACACACACACACACACACACACACACACACACACACACACACACACACACACACACACACAGTACACACACACACACACACACACACACACACACACACACACACACACACACACACACGGAATCTTTATTCACATTGCAAGTTTAAATAGTTTTATTTTTTGTGCGTGTGTGAGGTGGGGGGGGGAGTAGGGGGTTGGAAAATACATTATAGCCGGTGGGCCACAGGCCCAAAAGCTCAAGGAATAGAGTTTAACCTGTGATGTCATGCCGTACTTTATTTTGTGTTTTTTCTATTAATTTGGTCATTAGGGTCCACAGAATGAGAGGCCTGCTCTGCCGGAAACACTGCGAAAAAAAAGTTATGGCCATTTTTGTATACCACACCATAGACAACCTATAAAGGCAACATTTTCCAAATTTCATTATTCTTTAAGTAGCATGTGACATGTCAAACTAGGGGGTTTTCATGATTCTGAATCCATTCCAAGCATTAGTTAATCAGTATAATGCTCAGTTCCAGTCTTCATCATCACCAGGGTCATCTCCACACGCCTCCTAGGGGACATAGAGTGGGTAGATTATTCTTCAGGGTTATATAGTAAAACCAAAAAGGTGTGTGTGTGTGTGTGTGTGTGTGTGTGTGTGTGTGTGTGTGTGTGTGTGTGTGTGTGTGTGTGGTTGTGTGTGTGGTTGTGTGTGTGTGTGTGTGTTTGTGTGTGTGTGTGTGTGGGGGGGGGGGGGGGGTAGTATGAAGAAAGATATGTTGGCAGAAAAAAACAAAACAAAAGGTGTGAATTTATTTTTCAGTGGATGACATTATTATAAATTATTTTGTTTATTTTGAAGGACAGGGATTCCCCAAAGACATAACTTCCCGGTAATTTCCTCAAAGCTGTGCTTTGCAATGCTTTGGAGTCACACCAGACTCGGCTCATAAAATAAAAAGAGAGTTCTAAAGCCTTCATTTTATTATATGTCGCTGTCGGGGTCAACACAGTCAGTCTTCATACGGCCAGGGAATTTAGGCAACCAAGACTGTGGGCGATTTTTTTAAATGGACATTTTATGTTATGTGTGAAATGTATATTTTCATTTGGTGTATAAATCTTGATTGTATTGTCTCTGTATCAAACTATATCAAGCGAAATGCAAATGTCTGCCGGTGAGACATGCAGCCAGACTTGGTGGAGGTGAGGTTACTGACCCTGTATCAATCTATAGTAGCCAATCTGAGATTAATTCAACATGAACTCTGCCACACACGTACTCTTCCACTGTCACGCACACTAGTTCTAAATATACTGTATAAAGAAAATCTTATACCTCTTAAAAAACATTCCCCTTTTAAAAAATGTCATTCCCTGAAAAAAATATTTCACACCTGAAAGAAATTTCGAGCCCTTTTTTTTCTACCCCTGAAAAAATTATACCTACTATGTCTCCTACGGGGCTCCATACCACTGACCCAGTACCTGCAGAATAAAGAACATCATAGTTACAGATGCACAATACAAAAAGCGGAAAGGAAATGATGAGAATTAGCTTCAAAAGAGAAGTAGCATAAAGGTTTGTGCATTGTGTTAATACTGTGGTGGCTTTTATGTCAGGCAACAAACTCCCTGTGAGTGACATGTAATACTCACAGAGCACGACCAGGCCTATGATCACACCCAGCAGCATAAGACACAGCATCCCCAGACACCCTGCAACAACTACTGTATGAGAGGTCTTCTCCCTGTTTGACAAAACAAGTCTAAAAGCCATGTTACTGTAGCTACACCCAACCGGACCAAAGTGCTTTGAAATGACCTCCAACAATACCTTTTACACATGTCCACTGTCCTCAGTCTCAGTGTCCCTCATCTCTCCTCTGTCTCCATCTCATCTTAATAATATTACTCCTGTCCTCGTTAGCTTGTTCAGTCATTACTTAGCTTGTTCAGTATCATGATATGATACAGTAAGTAGTAGTTAATGAAATAGTGAGTTCAGTCAGACAACTCACAAATAGTATGAAAACATGTTTGAATATTATTTTATCTTGGCGTTCAGTCTCTGCTATCCCTGCTCAGCATATTGAAAGTAGTTCCCAAACTTTTTAGCTTGAGAACATTATGTCTCCCTGGGACCCAAATACATGAAGGTAGACAATCTACAAGCTCAGTCACAGTGCGTTGCGACACGTTGTAAGCCTGTAGATCAACTATTTTCACTTTTTATTCAAGGACTTCCCCCCATTTTTATTGATCAAATTCTTTATATATGTAGTCCTTTTTTCCCTTCTTTTTTGTCCCATGGAAACTACTAATCACAACCATGTAAGAGCAGGGAGATATAAATGACATACAGTATATGCAGCATATATCCCTCCAGGGGAAAACAACTTTTAGAGAAAAGGTGGTGGGAGTAGCCTAAATAAACAGATACATCACCTGCAGTGGTTTTAACAACAAGAACAGTGAATGAGATGAGCATAGACCACCAATTATGTCAGCTGTTTGATTTATAAACCTCTCAAGTGTATCTTCCTGAAACTGGCTCACAGCTAGGCTACGCATCATTTTATAAAATGGAAGTCAAATCTTTCTTTTTTGAAGGGGGTATTTTTAGTCTCAGTAATCTTACCAGATTGCAGTATCTTCTGAAGGCCTAGATCTTTCTCCTTCTTGGTCTTGTCCCGAAGATCTTCATAGACTGCATCGTTTTGCAGTTCAAGGCGGTCAAAATGTCCTTCTTCAGACATTTCCACATTAATTCTTGCAGCAGTGGTTACATTCTCGTAGTTTGTATCTTCATCTTGGAGCTCAATGTTATCCGAATGCCTAGCTACAGCCATTTGTACCTTTATGACTTCAATTCTTCTTGCAGTTGTTTCACCTCTTCACAAAACAATGTGGATGTACTGTATATTGTGTAGATGGCACACATATAATCTGAGTTCCCAGAAGTTAGCACACATACGACATATAATTTTTTGTGCACCAATGAAAATAAACCATGCACGCACACGCGCGCGCACACACACACACACACACACACACACACACACACACACACACACACACACACACACACACACACACACACACACACACACACACACACACACACACACACACACAGTACAGTATGATGGGACATATACACAGTATCCGCCATATGTTCCACCACATTGCCCCAGCAGAGAAAAATTCTTGCAAGCATTCTTTGCAGGGCTCTGTGGTATACAACCAGTTCTGTGGTTATGAGATGACATTCTAAACACCAAGCACAATGAGTAGACTGTGCTAACGGAAGCTAGCGGTGACCACAGTTTTCCTGTAGCTTCATGATCTCTCGAAAGTTACACAACTCACCAAATTATGAAGAACCAACACCAAATAGCAAAGTTAAACAATAAAAATGAAATGATAATAATCAATAGAAATCAAACGATGTGTGAATGCTAGCATGCATGTGCATTTATTCATGTGTTGATTCAACTAGGTGTAATTTTGTTACCTCAGGCCCTCACTAGCATGCAATGTATGGGTTGTGCAGAGAGTTGGCAGAGTAAGAATGTAGCACTGGATGAGGTAATGTTTTGTATCAAGTGATTTATTATGTATCACGCACGCACGCACGCACGCGCGCATGCGCGCACACACGCAAGCACACACACACACACACACACACACACACACACACACGCAAGCACACACACACACACACACACACACACACACACACACACACACACACACACACACACACACACACACACACACACACACAGTTTTTATTCACATTGCAAGTTCAAATATTTATTATTATCAAATGAGAAAAAAAAGAATAATAATAAATAATAAAAATCTGGTCTCGGTCTCAACTTGGACTCGACCCGCTCCCACACTCGGACTCTGCTTCACCCTGTGGAATGCCGTATTTGCACTCCAGACCTGTTGGGGTGAAGGGCGTCAAACAGTCCATGGTCACTTCCTTCCTGAGACAGGGGTCAATGTCCACAGCGCTGAAGAATGCTACTGACTGAGGCAGGTCCTTCATATCCAGCGCATGGGTGAACATACAGCTCCCCTGTGCTATACAGCTAGAAAATGTCAGGCAATAATAGTGAGCGATGTGGTAGTTTTGTGACATGTAATACACACGACCAGGCCTATGATCACACCTACAGTAGCAGCATAAGGCACAGCATCCCCAAACACCCTGCAACAACTATGGTCTTCTGTCTGTTTTAGAGCGCTGTCCTGAAACAGAAAGTACAGCTATAGGTGTGCAGTGACAGAGAGAGAGAAAAACAGGGACAAGACTGAAGCCCCACTAAATACACCCACACAAAAGTGCTTTGAACTCAACTGACCAATATTTTCTTACACTTACATCTGAATAATATGTTCCTGAAGACAATGTTATTTGTTTTTGTAAAATAAAGTATTTTTCCAATTTGAAACAGAGAAATCACATCACAAAAAGATTCACTGATGTATATTTCTGTACCAAGTGACCCATATGTTGTAGCAGCGATGGTGAGTGGAAGAAATTGGAGTCAAGCTGGAGGTTCTGTAGTTGACGAACTTCTGGTCAGATTTATTGAACAGAATTCACAATTCAGTGGAGTCACAGCGCAGCCGATCTCAATGTGAACACACCATGGTGAACACAACATTACAGTATTTACTAACTTCTGAGTCCCTTTTCCATGGGAACTAGCAGGCTACCTCCGCTTGTAGGAGCCAATCAGAATGTTTTACTCACAGGATGTTCCTGTGAGAGTAGGAGGGACATGAAGTATGCAGAACATTGTTTAACACATGTAATGAAAGAGTTTAGAATGTATTCTAAACTCTAAATGATTAAGCACAAGATACATTGTAAACTGTCGATTCTAAAAGGAGAGCAGAGGGCTCTCTCCGCACAGCTGTGGCATGCAGTTGAGATATATTACCAAGATAATGAGCTGTCCCCGAACCACCTGGGGTGTTTGACAGCATTCTAACAAAGGCTTCGTTTTTACAGGCCCAATGGTAAATAACTCGGGCAGCTTACTGTTCTAAGCAAGTCACCACAACCAAACAGTATTGCAGGTCTCAATTTACACATTCTGTGTGTCAGCCTGACACACAGCTGAGAATAGGTGGACTGATGTACATGTGTCCAGATCTGTCCAGATCTGATCCATCACAACTTTATCAAACTAAATAACTCACCCTGAGTTTGTCTTCATGCTGTGTCACAGCTTCTGAGCCCGTCCACGCTCTCGTAGATGTCCACCACCCTCTCCTTGAACTGTCCTCTGACCTCAGTGTCCCCTCTCTGTCCTCTGTCTCCATCACTCTCTCTCAAGTCTGGCATTGCATAAATATGTGTAGACATCTTACAAGGATGAGAGTCATGAAACGTTACTGTTGACTACAAATAGTAACAATGTTCAATAGTCCTGTCCTGTCTTGATTAGCTATATAACAATAATTAGATACTAGATATTAGATAACTATAAACATATACTGGTATAGAAAAGTAACAATCTTGTCTGTCTGTGGCTGGTTAGCAAAAAGGAAGTAAAGACGGAAATACACTTGCACCTGCAGCTGCAGCCAGCTGCAGCAGCTGCAGCCACGCCAACTGAGTCTGCGACATCTCTAGAGTCGCTTCCAAAGTCCTCCGCCTCGCCTCGGCCTCCAGGCCGACATCCAGACGGCGTCCCCTTCTCGTCTCGGCCTCCAGGTTGACCTCCAGACGGCGTCCCCTTCTCGTCTCGGCCTCCAGGTTGACCTCCAGACGGCGCCCCCTTCTCGTCTCGGCCTCCAGGTTGACCTCCAGACGGCGTCCCCTTCTCGTCTCGGCCTCCAGGTTGACCTCCAGACGGCGCCCCCTTCTCGTCTCGGCCTCCAGGTTGACCTCCAGACGGCGCCCCCTTCTCATCTCGGCCTCCAGGTTGACCTCCAGACGGCGCCCCCTTCTCGTCTCGGCCTCCAGGTTGACCTCCAGACGGCGCCCCCTTCTCGTCTCGGCCTCCAGTCCGACCTCCAGACGGGGCCCCCTTCTCGTCTCGGCCTCCAGGCCGACCTCCAGACGGCGCCCCCTTCTCTTCTCGGCCTCCAGGACGACCTCCATGCACCCCCCCCCCCCCTCTCGGACATCACCTTCTCAGCCCTGGTCTATCCTCCAGGCCGCCCCCCTGAGGTTACCCCCGCCTCTGTCCATTATCCAGGCTGGCCCCCTGACGTCGCCTGTTCTGCCCCTCTTGCCCTCCTCCAGACCCCCGCCACCCACCCTGCTCGATGCTCTGGACTATATTGAGGCATGTCTGGAATCCATGCCTTAAGGGGGAGGCACTGTCACAGTCCGTGACATGTGTTATGTTTTTCTAGTGTTCCTTGTTCTTGGTTTTAGTCTTACTTTACACTTGTGTGCTTTTATTTTGCAGTCTGTTAGTGTTTCCTGTGTTGCTCATGTTACCTGTGTTGTCTCACCAGTACCCTGATTAGCCTAGTGTCTCCACCTTGTCTTGTGAGTCTTTTAGCCAATCCTTGTGTTGATTAACAGTTGAGTTCACCTGTGTCCTTGTGTATTTATATTCCCCTGGTTTTTCAGTTCCTTTGTCAGATCATTGTTTTATGTCACTAGTGTTTTGCTCCTAGTGAACTCCCAGTGTATTTGTAGTTCTTGTTCTCTTCGTGTTCCTGGATTTTGGTAATAAATGTCCTACAATTCCACTGCTCTGCCTCTCTGCCTCTGTCCTGCATTTGGGTCCTATTCCTAGCCTCTTGCTTCGCATCGTGACAAGTGGTGATTGAGGCTCAAACCATTAGAAATACGTTTGAGGGACATAGACAATATTAAAAACAGTTTTAAAATGCATGTTATTTCTGCTTTAAACCTATAAATCCTGTCAAAGGTAATGTCTCACCTAGACACAGGATTTCTGACATGAATTTGGATTCAATTCCATCCCTGAGCAAGCAGGGATGGGCTCTATATTAGCTCATTGGTACAATGACCTCTTCACTCAGGATTCCCCATGTAACCTTCTAGGCCGATTTTGGAGATAAAATTAAATGTGTTTTGGGGAGCATAAGCTATCAAAATATACAGTGTGTGTGCGTGTGCGTGCGCGTGCGTGTGTGTGCGTGCGTGCAGATATGCATCAGCATATCTGTAATTGTAATTTCAATTTGTGCGTGCGTGCGTGCCTGCGTGCCTGCGTGTGGCACTGTGTGCACACGTAAGTGTATGTGCGTGTATTGTACATGTGCGCGTGTGTGTACAGTATGTGTGTCTCAGTCTGTATCTCCAGTGTCTCTCGTATATCTCATCTCCGCTGCGTGTGAGGCTGGCAGCCATGACAGCCCTTGTGGGCGGCGTTGGAGGAGACAGCATATGGTGCATAGAGACAGTAGTGAGTGATGAGAAGGCTCCACTCAGGGTTTCCCTCTGAGTGGGAGCAGGCAGACAGGAGGGAGGACGGGACGCGCTGGTCGGGGCTTATCCGGCTTTGCACTTAAAAGGACAGCTGCGCCGCTCCTGACTAATGAGATGGTATCAGGTTGGAGGGACCCACCTGATAGGAGGAAAGGATGGAGAAAAGTGGTTTCTCTTTCTCTTTGATAAGTTCAAGTGTTGTGTTGTG
Organism: Electrona antarctica; assembly: GCF_951216825.1. Classification (NCBI taxonomy): domain Eukaryota; kingdom Metazoa; phylum Chordata; class Actinopteri; order Myctophiformes; family Myctophidae; genus Electrona; species Electrona antarctica. The sequence goes on along the minus strand of NC_136795.1, from coordinate 14,929,098 downwards.
TGACGTAAACAGGGTTTTGTGTGTGTGTGTGTGTTTGTGCATGCGTGCGTGCGTGCGTGCGTGCGTGCGTGCGTGCGTGCGTGATGTAGCCTACAGTAGGCTGCGTACAATTCCACACCATCACTTATGTTTATCTGTGTGCCAGTGTCCCCTGCCAAAAATAGCCGATCTACAAGCTCACAAGTACAAGCTACAAGCTCACAACGCAGTGGTGTGAGCTTGTAGATTGGCTATGTTTGGTGCGGGACACCATCGCATGCACGTCAAAGTATAAATCAAGCTTTGATGTCTTACCTGCAACGACAACGAGCCCCCACTATAATTCTGACATGCAAGAAGTGAATGCTTCTGGTCCACAGCAAGGGGAAAAGGGCGAGGGATACACTCAAGTCTAAATTGAACAGCCCTCTATAAAGGAAGAAGTGTTGCCATGACAACCTCAAATCTGTTTGAGTGGCTGTATACTGTACTACTAAGACTCTGATGTATGGATACATCACATCTAGAGTATCCTGTGACTATATCTCTCTCTTTCATATACTGTAGGGATTACTCCTGATATTGGAATTGGAAAACAAACACTGCATTGTTAAACATTCACAACCTGACACTTTTATAAGTCACTGAAATGTAAGCATTGAAAATGAAACAAGAATAGTAATAGTCTTTACTGTTACTTAACCTGAGAGTGTACCGTTTGATTTAAACTATCAGTCATAGAGTTTGTTGGTGTGCATACATTTAGTTTGGTTTATTAATAATTAAATGTTCACTTCAATCTATGAAATAGGAAGACACTGTAGCACCAATACAAAGTTTAAACAAATACGTGTGGAAAAGAGACATAGGGCTATATCTTGCGTCACCCCTTAACCCTTATCCCTAAACTTATTTGCCATTTTTTTGTTGAGTGGTGTAAACCACTCCTACAACTGGCTTTGTTGTGCAGAAAAAATGAGCATGGTTGCTATGTTCACCCTGTTCACCCGGGTGTGATTCCTACAACTGGCTTTGTTAGTGCAGAAAAAATGAGCATGGTTGCTATGTTCACCCTGTTCACCCGGGTGTGATTTCATTACGTCAGACATGATTTCATTACGTCAGACAGGCTATATTACACCACTCAGTTCACACGGGTGTGATTTTTACTATTTTAATAAACCTTTTAAAATAGTTCAAATACTGATCTACAAGCTCACAACGTGTCGATGTACATCGTCTAGTTGAACTATTGTAAAATGATTTTCAAAATCGTAAAAAAAGGCCAAATTTAGTTTAGGGATAAGAGGTAAGGGGTGGCGCAGCTACAGTAGTGGCCCAAGTCTCCTGAGGCGCCGTGTCTAAAGCCTGTCCTGGACGGCGTATTCGGACGTAAAAACAAATCCATATACGTATACTGGAGTATACGTATCATGGATCTTGTTAAAGTCTTGTTTGGACATAACCCCTCTAACCCTCCTCGCTAGGACTGACAGATACAGAGATCTCCATATGGGCACATCGGATCTGCGGTGCAACATAGCTGTGAGGGCTGCGTAGCCCAAACCAAGAATTAGAGCGTCCATGTTCAAACAAGACTTCGATATCCATACCTTTAGGTATCTCCACTCCAGTATGTATTCAATGTCTTCTCTCAGGTAACCACACAAAAGTTGCAAACTTGCAGGCCTGGGCCGTGGTCCAGTGGTCCAGGCACCTACAGGCACATAAGCGGCCTGAAGGTGCATTGGGGGTTTGAGTCCCATTCCGGACGATCTTTGCTGCATGTCTATCCCTGTCTCTGTTTCCTGTCTATCTACACTGTAATCTATAAATAAAGGCAGAAAAGCCCAAAAATATCTTAAAAAAAAGTTACAGACTGCTACAGCTCATTCTGAATGCAGCTGCTAGGTCTTTGCTCGGCCACATAAGCACCTTAAATTGCTTTTGTGTCAATGTGAAATGATCAAGACAGTACAATTGTGTACCAGGATTCAAAATAATGAAAGAAATCCCACAATATAGACAATGATAGACAATAATCAGTAATCATGTAATTATCCTGAAGCAACAGACACCTTTGCTTCAATTCCTCCCAGTATTATTTTCTTCCTCCCCTGTCTGTCTGTCTGTCTGTCTGTCTGTCTGTCTGTCTGTCTGTCTGTCTGTCTGTCTGTCTGTCTGTCTGTCTGTCTGTCTGTCTGTCTGTCTGTCTGTCTGTCTGTCTGTCTGTCTGTCTGTCTGTCTGTCTGTCTGTCTGTCTGTCTGTCTGTCTGTCTGTCTGTCTGTCTGTCTGTCTGTCTGTCTGTCTGTCTGTCTGTCTGTCTGTCTGTCTGTCTGCCTGCCTGCCTGCCTGCCTGCCTGCCTGCCTGCCTGCCTCTCACTCTCTGTATTTCTCAGTATCTCTCTGCCTCCCTGCCTCTCTCCCTCTCTCTTGCATAGAGAGCTTTGTAATGAGATCCGGAGAGGCTGGACTGAAGTGGAATCTGTATCACGTCCTTATAGACACTTAACCAGAATTGTTTTTTTCTCTCTCACTCATTTTCCACAGAGAGCCCTTAATGCGTCAGAAAGTCAATTTAAAAGTCAAGGTCAGTCTCTCTCTCTCTCTCTCTCTCTCTCTCTCTCTCTCTCTCTCTCTCTCTCTCTCTCTCTCTCTCTCTCTCTCTAGTGTCAATTTGGGGGTCCTTGACATGAAAACGTTTGGGAACCACTGATATAAGGGATGTATTGCATGGTACCTGTCACTGTAGTAAGACTATATCTTGTGTATATGAGCCTATGAGGCAGCCTGGTAGCCAACACAGACTGACACACTCACACTCACATTAATACGCAGTCTCCGCCTGTGAACCCCCCTGTGAATGAATATGGTGAGAACCTGCTCACTCCATACAGAGAGACTTTCCTGGGGCCATCTCGCTGTCAATGCAACATATCGTCAAGGTCAGGCAGAAATCTTGCTTACAGTAGTATGTCCAAAAACATCACTTTTCAGGAAATGTTCCAGTGTATCCAAACTTTAATATTAGTTATTAGCTCTTGATAATACTTTTCATTGGTTAAATGTTTACAAAAACCCACAGACACACTTAACCACTTTCAATGAGCATCCCTATGTCATTACAGGTATAACTCTTTCTAATTTATTTCAAAAATAGCAAAAGTAGTTTGTATAAGATACAAGGTTTCTGCCCAAGAGCCACCATATGTAGCAGATTTCTATAATGACCGAGAGGAACTATTGCATGTCTGTGAATACTGCTGTTTCACGTTCCAACCTTTAGGGGGAGTTCCTACAGTGTGAAATGTTGCCTCTGTAGCAAATGGAACCGCTGAAGCAGAGCGAAAACGCTGAAGAGCTGGCTGATTAAATTTGTATGTCCACTCAGCTGTACATCGAGGCAAAGGTACATCCAAATATAACCTCTTCTGCTCTTCCATGAATAACATTTGATCCAGGACCTGGTCTGTGTAGTCACCTTGACGACTCAGTATGCTGCTGAGCCAATTAAAGTACTGCAATGTATTTCTATTTGATTTCATTTTATGAAGATGTATTTTTGCCATTTTTATTTCAGATAGGCAGGGGTACATCAACCTTTTAAGCTAGAGACCCAAACGAGACATTTAATTGCATCGTGAGACGTTTATAAAAAAATTATCTCACCCATGTGAAGTGAGGGGTGCTCTTATCATCGTACATCATCATGACGTAAAATAGACATGTCTATTTGCTCAGACACTATGACGTAAAATTCTCCATTCATTGTCAATGGGAATTTAATGTTTGTTTAAGACACGGCTCCATTTTCGTCACCACAAAACCACTTATCCCTAAACTTCTTTGCTTTTTTTTTACTACTTTCAATTTTTTTTTTTAATAGTTCAACTATATCTACATTGACATGTTGTGAGCTTGTAGACTGGCCATTTTAACTATTCAAAAATGTTTTGCAAAATAGTAAAAAAAGGCAAAGAAGTTTAGGGATAAGGGGTTTAGTGGTGAAGAAAATAGAGCCCGAAGTTTGTGGACGGTAACTAAAAGCTGGATGTAGGAGGGGCTAACGCCCCTCAAAAAAATGGAGAATGCCTGACAGATTTTAGATGAAATGTTTTTCTGAAAATATGAGAAAATCTCCACCAGCCCACAGGTTGAAACTTTGGGGGCCCATCCTCATGGGCCCACCAGCCCACAGGTTGAAAACCACTGTGCTAAACAACATTATCTCCAGGATGTCAGCGTGATAAATATCCCTGGGGACAACTGTCATGTTTTCAGACAAATAAAACAATATAAGCCTGCATTTGAGAGTGGAGGAAACATTTGTTGCATTGAATTACCTGAATGCCCCCTCGAAAGTGACAAAGTGCTCGTAGGCAAAGGAAATAAGGAATAGACAAATTCAATAATTTTTCAGTGGCCCAAGTGATAAAAAAGCAATTCCCATTTAAGTGGTTAATAAGCACACAGATGGGTATGCACGCACGCACGCACGCACGCACGCACGCACGCACGCACGCACGCACGCACGCACGCACGCACGCACGCACGCACGCACACCGTTACTCTGTATTGCATATCTACGTCTTTCCCCTGCTGTGTTATTAGGAACATACGTGTTTCTGTTTTAATCCAAAGGCTTAAATCTACTAACTCTGGCATGTGTGCGTGTGTGCGTGCGTGCGTGCGTGCGAGCGTGCGTGTGCACGTGCGCATGTGCGTGTGTGTGTGTGTGTGTGTGATATTACACTCGTGTAGACACCCCGTTGCTTTTAATTGATCCTCTGCTAATAGAGAGTTCCGGATACACACGCTAGTGAACACATTAACACGCACACACACACACACACACACACACACACACACACACACACACACACACACACACACACACACACACACACACACACACACACACACACACACACACACACACACACGCACATACGTACAGTACAGTAGGCTACAGTGCTTACCAGTCAGTAGTGTGAGGAGAACAAACCGAGCAGCTCACACACTGCTGTACAGTACAGAATATGATGTAGCCTATACTGCTGCAAATGCTATGAGTTTTCAAAGTCAGCTCAGACAGACTCATAAAATCCTCCTGATGACATCATCACTCACATTCTCTATTTTACAGCTCTTGGAGCTTTGTGATTCATCCTGCAAACACCAGTCACCGCATGATCGCACAGCACAGCACATGCACGGCACGGCACGGCACGGCACGGCACAGCACAGCACAGCACAGCACAGCAGATCAACCAGGCTCTTTTGCCCCCCCCCCCCCTTTTTTTTTACCCCAGTATACTTGTTTTTGCCAATTAATTCCTCCCCAGCGCGACTGTGGCTCAGGAGGTAGAGCAGGTCGTCCAATGATCCATGGGTCGGTGGTTCGAATCCCGGCTCCTCCTGTCTACGTGTCGAAGTGTCCTTGGGCAAGCACTGAACCCCAAATTGCTCCCGATGTGCTGGTTGGTACCTTGCATGGCTTCCGCTGCAATCGGTGTATGAATGGGTGAATGTAATGCACAATCTATGTAAAGCGCCTTGGATAAAGGCGCTATATAAATGCACCATTTACCACACACATTTGTGTGAAGTTACTGCGGTTGTATCTCACTGACTCACCTGCCATTGAGGAGCCCCCACCAGGAGGATGTAGAGCCTTACTCCTTCCACCCAACACTCCAATAAGCAATATTATTGATGGTTAAATGCTGCCAACAGTAATAATAATATATCTCAAATGTATACTGTATAGTGCTTTTTTAAGTACCCAAAGACACTTTGTATGCAGTTACAGTAGCTGAGAGGAAAGCCATATTGGAGGGGTGGGTTTTGAGAGCAGTTTTGAAGAATTGGAGGGTGGGGGCTTCTCTTACAATATCGGAGTCTATTCCACAGGGTTGGGACAGCAAAAGAAAAATCCCTATTGCCCCAGGTACGGTACTTGGTCTTGGGGACCTCCAGGAGATTGGCATTACCCGACCTGAGGGAGTCGGAGGAGGTCGAAGAGCCAGATTGTTCAGACTGGGCAGCTTCAGGGTGCTACATATCTCCTATAGCCAGCTGAGAACCATCACTAATAATATAATAAACGGAAATGATATACTAGGATGCAAACCAAGCTGAATCCTAATTATTTATTTCTCAGAGGGCTCTTCTCTCCTTTTATCCCTGCACCGAGGAGCCCCCATCTCCAAAGCAAGCCTAATTTGGTTTGCCCGGGTTCCTTCATTTAATGAGTGTGTGCATGGCTTTGATTGGGGCAAATGTCTCATCATAATCCCTTCATTCCCATTCCCCACCATGTCTGACTGCAGCAGCCTTCCGGCAGGCCCAGGGACAGGAGACAGGCCCCCAGCACAAGCTGTGGGCAGTAGTGACAGGGTAAAGAGGAGCCAGAGAGGTCCCTGCCATGGGTGTCACTCATGATGATGCATGTCACACACATGGAGCTATACTGTCAACGTAGTCTTCTAATGACGTGCACAGAGCAGTGCATGCTGCTCCATTGTTGCAAAACAATGCTAAAGCAGAACAATGTCCTAATAAACAAGACGGCCCAATTAGACTCTCATTTTTTCCTCTCGCTCTTTATTCATCTTTCAAATGAATCAATGACAATCAATGTGGCATGGCTATTGTCGTAAACAATGCAGTCGGCATCAAAGTCTGTTATTCTGTTCAGTGACCGATTAATACACACTGGACGAGGAGCTAGAACAATGGACAAGGTAGATAAATATGCTGAAGTGGAAGACGTGCACAAACGGAGTACAGAGTCTTTAAGCCAAAGGAGCCCAGTAAGCATGCAGCCAAAGTGAACAGCTGTGGTGGATTTACTGTAATAGCAGTGAGGGCTTCCCGCTCCGAGCTTTTGGCAAGATAGTCGCTACTTTGTTGTTAGAGAAGTAAACAGCAGCTGTTTATTCACAGTTGAGAAACAATGATAAAAGAAGAGTCCACTGAAAATGTATCGGTCAATTTGTATTTAAACAGCTGACTTTATATCATGAATGCACCTCAAACTTGTTCTTTTTGTATGTAAGCACTGCATAGTGCAATGTGGCATGCCTCACAACCAAGTATAAATCACCCTTCATATGTGCTACCATTGTTTTACTTCCTTCTGTCCATACATGTGTAAATAATGTGTTTTTGCAACAGAAATCATACACCAGTTGACAGCACATTTAGTTTCAAGGAGAGTCTCATTCCGTTTAATTAAATATGGCACTTTGAAAATAATTTATTATGGGGATTTGTAGATGGAAATCTCAGACAATCTTTGGCAAGATATTCTCAGTCGTGTTCACACTTCATCAGCTTGTGCTAGACATGGCCTACTCCAGTGTAAAGTCGTACATCGAACCCACTGGACGAAAGCTAAGCTGTCAAGGGTATACGATAACATTTATCCTAACTGTGAAAAATGCCATCAGACACCGGTAACACACGCACACATGTTTTGGTCATGTTCGTCTCTGAGCACATTCTGGACTGAAATCTTTGAGACGCTTACAGTATTAACTGGGACACTTATAGTGCCTAACGCCAGTACAGCGCTGTTTGGCATTTCTCAACTGCCACTGTCTAGATCCCAAGCAGACCTTTGTAACACTACTGGCAAGACGCCTAATACTTATGAGATGGAAATCACCCATCCCGCCCTCCCATACACAATGGCTGAGAGATATTTTTAATAATCTGCAGCTTGAAAGGATTAGATACATAATGAGGGGCTCTGTCGCAAAATTCCACACAGTATGGGACCCTTTTCTTGCCTATGCAGAGGGAATCACTTTCCCGGTCATCCCTGAATGACTCCCCTCCTACCTTCTGGTACTATGGGCCAAAGTTCTAAAATTATTAAACTACAGTAATTGGACGTCAAGTGGTGAAGTTACGGTGTGACCAGGATGGCATGGTGTGTGTGTGTGTGTGTGTGTGTGTGTGTGCGTGTGTGCGTGTGTGCGTGCGTGCGTGCGTGCGTGTGAATCTGTTATTTGTTTTTTTGTTTATTGTTGGCTTGTTTTTTGTTTTGTCTGTTGCCTGGTGTTCCCTCTTTTTCCCCTCTCCCACCGTGTTATGTTATGTTATGTTATGTTATGTTATGTTATGTTATGTTATGTTATGTTATGTTATGTTATGTTATGTTATGTTATGTTATGTTATGTTGTTATGTTATGTTGAAAAAAAGATAATAATTTTTTTTTGGATTATAATCAATTCCAACATTCGACATTGATGCAGTTGGATAGTTTTATAGTTTTAGATCAATGCATCACAATGCAATTATGCATTTTCACACCCCTAATACATTATATTATTCAATACCTGTAACACTCCTGCAATAGTATTACAGTATTATTCTGACTGGTCTGTGCAATATTAGATAAAGATTCATTCAGGTGTCATAGCAGGAACAGCAGTGGGAATGAAACACAGGCGATGTGTACAGCACAGTGAGAGTCAAGAACCAAACCAAAATAAATACCGTAGATTCTGATGATACATACTTAATTTATACTTTACACATCTAATACTATCCTATACTCCTTATATTGTTATTTCTTCCTTACAGTACTGTACATTTCCCCCTTTTTTTTTTTTTTTTTTTTTACCTTACTGGAGCAATGCAATACAAGTAAAAAACACTGTGCTGTCTGTGAACATACTTGTGAACAGATTAAAGGGCCACTTCACCCATTTTGCAACCCGATCTTATTTTAATGATGTTTAGGACACAAGGAACACTATCCTGGGGGTTTTATGTGTGTAATGTGTGTTTTTAGATATTACGCCATGTTCATGACCAATATTTGTCATGAGATACCTGACTGAAACTCTGTATAACTAGCTTCATAAACTTTTAAGTGAAGACAGTGTACTGGAAGTCCTTTCTCTCATTATTCACAGTGGTTGCCTGCTCCGACGCACCTGTCCCTGTAGGTGTGCAAATTAAAGGACCCTTTTCCTACACATCACAACAGCTAAAATAAAAAGCAAGGCTTTTGCACACCTACAGGCGACATGTAGGAGAAGAACAACCAAGGGCTTGATGTACTGAAAAAGGAAATAACTCACCGCACAGCTGTCTTCAAATGCAGTTGAAAAGTTTAATAATAATAAAACACAACGTTTTGGTCTATTCAACCTTCATCAGGCTATCTTTATGGAACAGCTTATAACAGCTAAAAAAATCTTGCTATACTGCGTTTGCCCAACGCTGTATTACTTCACCCAGAATATATATAAGTTTTTTTTATTAGTCATGTTTTCAAACTCTTCCTGGGTGTTTGTAAATCTGTAGTAGGGAAGTACAGTATGTGTGTTGCGTATCTGATGTCCTGGGACCGTTGGCAGGTATACTGGGTTTGCACCTCATCATATGTGCAGTGGGTATATACACTGTCTCTGTCTTCTCTTGGGAGCCAGGGCTGCCTGTATAGCGCGGCCTCCTTCGATGACACGGCTGTGCACCGCGTCTGTTCATATAGTCAAGGATAAGCCTGAGATATGGATCAGCAATCACGATGATCTCAGGTATTCTGCCACACTTGTTTACAGCCAAATTGCATTCCAACTTGTTCCTCCGGTTTTTGGTTGAGGCCTTCCATTGTGTCAGATGGTTGTTTTCTTTTCGTTTTCGTATAATTTAGTTTAAGTCTAGCGCGGGGGCTTTCCGCCTGGTGGCTCTGCTTGTGTTTGTGAACAGTCTGGCTGAGGAGGATGCATCTCTCTAGAGTCCCTCTGTAGGTGAGAGCTTTGTTATGTGGAGTGTGTCAGGATGTATTTTTTCTCTCTCTCTCTCTCTCTCTCTCTCTCTCTCTCTCTCTCTCTCTCTCTCTCGCTCTCTCTCTCTCTCTCTCTCTCTCTCTCTCTCCCATCAGTATGTGTGAAGGCCCAGTAGGAGTCAGTGAAAGTGGGAGCAGGTGATATGGTGACAGCTCACCCTCAGGTGTTCTCACACAAGGCACAACCACAGCTTCACCATCCTGTGTGTGTGTGTGTGTGTGTGTGTGTGTGTGTGTGTGTGTGTGTGTGTGTGTGTGTGTGTGTGTGTGTGTGTGTGTGTGTGTGTGTGTGTGTGTGTGTGCGTGCGTGCGTGCGTGGTGCGTGCGTGCGTGCGTGCGTGCGTGCGTGCGTGCGTGTGCATGTGCGTGCGCGCATGTGCGTGTGCGTATGTTTGTGTTGAATATTTCCACGACAGTGCCTACGAGTGTGTCAAACTGTCAAAGAAACTGGTCATAAGTGATGCAATACTGTATCTCTGTATAAAATGTCTACTCTTACAGCATTTTATTCTCACTCCACATTTTGCTTCAAAAAGAGATATGCCTCTTCCTAGATGTGTTAATCGCTTGGATCAGTGGGAGCTGAAAATATTTTCACCTCAAAGAATCGATCATTTTAATTGTATTGCAGTGATGACTCTTGATCAAAATGCATGATGAATCTCTGCATACAAATCTCAGAGCAGGAGAAATAAGGGTTTTGCATTTTGAATAACCAATGGAAAAAGGAAATGCGTGGGTATGGGTATAGTGATTTCACATTGCTTCTCACAAAAAAAAATGTATCTGAAATTGGTTTCATTGATTAAAAGTTAAAATTGTGTAACTCAATTTCATCTTCCCTGCACCATATATATAACCTCTCGCTCCCTTGCGAGTCCTGGAAGATTCTCGAGTGGCAGTCACAGTCTCCTGACTTGAACCCCATTGAAAATCTCTGGTGGGATTTGAAGAAGTCAAATCTCATGCAAAATGCAAACCCAACAATATTAGTGGAGTGGAGGCCTTTGCACATGAAGAATGCTTCCTCAGGAACACTGGCAGAAGCTTGTGTCTGGCTAATGGCTATGCCTCATGTTTGCGGCAGAACATAACAACAAGTGCAGCTTCTTATTTGGTTTGTTTATTGCAAAGAGCTGACAGTTAAAAAGAAACTTTGGTCGCAAAAAAATGCAATAAACCTAATTTGCGGTGGGGTACAAATCATTTTGAGTGCTACTGTATGTGTGTGTGTGTGTGTGCGTGCGTGCGTGCGTGCGTGCGTGCGTGCGTGCGTGCGTGCGTGCGTGCGTGCGTGCGTGCGTGCGTGCAGGTTGGTACTTTAACGGAAAATGTGGACATTACAGCAGTTCATAGTCATAATCTGAAAAGGACAAAGACGAGGTAAATGAAACCATTACAATAAAAACATCTAAAATAGGCATCTAAGAATAGTCAACCTAGTGTACAGTATACAAACACTACTAAGAAAATAAATATATAATCAGCCAGATCAAGCCAGCCAGAGGAGGAATTGTACATATCAGGTTTATTTCACAGGACTGTGTGGTCCAAATAGGTCCAAATATCCAAAATATTTTTTTCCCATGAAACTATCATTCTGGATTCACCACCATCTCAGTCCCCATAATCTTCTTGGCACTTTATTGGTAGGGTAACAGAAATGTATAATCCTGCCAAGAATTAACACAGAGAAAATACAGAAATGGTCAAGAAGACAACTTCCAGTTGGTAAGAACTCAAAATGTTCTGGCAAGTAGACTAATATGGAAGTTTGGAGTGCGAAACAAATGCCATTTGTAACAAGAAGTTAATGCATATTTTGCATTCCTTTTCATTCAAATGAATGAGGGCTTTTGGTGTGACACAATGCCATATTGGATATGTGTAATCAACAGAGCAGCCATATTGGATATGTGTCATGTGTAATCAACAGAGCAGCCATATTGGATATGTGTCATGTGTAATCAACAGAGCAGCCATATTGGATATGTGTCATGTGTAATCAACAGAGCAGCCATATTGGATATGTGTCATGTGTATTTGTGTAATCAACAGAGCAGCCATATTGGATATGTGTCATGTGTAATCAACAGAGCAGCCATATTGGATATGTGTCATGTGTAATCAACAGAGCAGCCATATCTCCATATGTCACTAATTTCTGTTTCATCAGAAATTTAAACCAAAATCTTTCTGAGTAAAACATCATGAAATGTGCTGGCTCACTACCACATTACACAGAACCAAGATTACTGTGCTGTTTCACAAATCCAGGGCTTTAAATCTCTGTCTGTCTGTCTGTCTGTCTGTCTGTCTGTCTGTCTGTCTGTCTGTCTGTCTGTCTGTCTGTCTGTCTGTCTGTCTGTCTGTCTGTCTGTCTGTCTGTCTGTCTGTCTCTCGCACGCACGCACGCACGCACGCACGCACGCACGCACGCACGCACGCACGCACACACTGTATTGTATGGTATGCTGGTGTTGTGTGGTGTCACTGGTGGTGGTGTTCAGAATGAAGCAGAATGCTCCGAGAGCTGTAGAAAGGGGAATGTGAGTGATGGCATCAGAGGAGGCTTTTGGAGTCTGTCTGAGCTGACTTTGAAAACTCTTCTTTTTTGCAACAGTGCACCATGTTCTGTAGTATACTGTACCGCTGCTGTGTGACAACAACAAACAAATCAAGCAGCACTTCACTGACTGTTAAAAAGAACGAACGCCCTCACAGGGACACCAGGGTGACAAGGCTGTCTCCTCACCCTGAAGACCCTGTGGATCAGGGACACAGACAACGTGCCCTTTTTGGGTCTGAGGAATCATCAGACTGTCTCTACGCCATGTCTGTAACAGCAACGAGCCAACTATAGATATCTTCAAAGTATATTTTGATGCTAAAACCTTTTTACATTTCAAGCTCCAAAAACAAGTGCTCCCGGTCTGATCGACTAGAGGCAAGTCTACACCCACACAACACACAGACAGAGATATACCAAGTCAAACTGAATTTGTCCTTTTGGTAACACTTTATATTAAATGCATTATAGCGCATTTATAATGCATTATAATGTGCTTATAAGGCATTATAACACTCGTTATAAATGTTTGTAATCATGTATAACAACTTATAACCACGTTTATAACATATTATAAGTGCTGGTCATAATGCATTATTATGCTCAGTGGAACAGCACATTATAACTATCATAACTTAGGTGGTTATAAAGACACAGAGAAGTGCTGTAATGTCTGTGTCATAATGCATTATAACCAATGTGTATTAAATGGAATAATATCTTATAGCATCAATAATACGCTATAGCAGGACTTTAAGACCTAAGTAAAGTGGCAACATTCCTTAATGGTTATTAGCAGTTGTATCATTTTATAATACCCTATGACTTTGTGACCTTTAAGTAAAGTGACCAAACTTTGTCAGACATTATTCCATTTAATAAACACATTGGTTATGCGTGCCTTTATAACCACCTAAGTTATGGTAGTTTTAATGTGCTGTTCCACTGAGCATAATAATGCATTATGACCAGCACTTATAATATGTTATAAATGTGGTTATAAGTTGTTATACATGATTACAAACATTTATAACTAGTGTTATAATGCCTTATAAATGAGCTTATAATGCATTATAAAGGCGACCTTAATATAAAGTGTTACCGTACTGGGTATACTACTATTTTAAGGCTTGAGCGAGCACTCATTGTTATGTCTTGTATTTTCTAGTTAACCCAACGTTATCTTTACTGCTTTCTTATTTCACCCCCTTTTTCCCCAATCAGTTTCAGATTATTGGCCGCTATATTTTATCCCCCTCATTGCATTGACATGATAATAATATACATAATAGATTTGTGATCATAGGCTGTTCAAAATGGTGTATTGCACTGACATTTCTATTCATTCAGAGTAGACTATCCATGCTTTCATTCATTTATAGTATTGCATTATTCTAACTGCATTGTGTGATTTTCATAATATAGTGTGTGATAAACTGTATTATAGTATTGTTTAATGCTTGTGTAAGTGGCTTACCAAGGGAAAATGACAATAACAAATAACAATAGCAAATATAACAAATAACAAGAACATGATGTGATGTTCACAGGAAACCAGCAGTAGAGAGAGAGAGAGAGAGAGAGAGAGAGTGTGTGTGTGTGTGTGTGTGTGTGTGTGTGTGTGTGTGTGTGTGTGTGTGTGTGTGTGTGTGTGTGTGTGTGTGTGTGTGTGTGTGTGTGTGTGTGTGTGTGTGTGTGTGTGTGTGTGAAGGGCCGGCCCAGCCATTATAGGCAGAGTAGGCAGTTGCCTAAGCCTTTATTATGTATTATTATATTTTTTGCCAGGTGCTTGAAAAGTGCCTGAACTACATTAGCTATTACTTCTAGCAGTGCACGTAGTGGACACTTTTTCCTCTAAGCCAATGGGAGACTAAATACAAATATAAAATGTCTGTGAGACATTGGGGGGGATCTTTCCTAGGGCACCAAATTGCTCAGGGCCGTCCGTCCGTCTGGACTGGACAGCAGGAGAGATTTCACAAAATTATTGTAAAATATCAAATCAGATCCCCCAGCCAGCATGGCAAAAACAATCTATAAACATGATGTTGTAGAAAATACTGTACGTTAGCTATATAAGCCACATTTTCACACATACCTTTGGGCAAAACTGGGTAACCCATTAACTTAATTCAGCTCAATCATATCATTTATGTATATGCTGTAGCCTAAGGTCCAGTCCAAATATCATGTAGTCTGTAGTGTAAGGCATGACTGAGTCCTCAGGCTATGAACCACACTATGGCCCTATTGGGAGACAGTGAATACCTTTTGAGATGGTTGGTTATTTGTGCAACAGGGGGGGAAACAATTATGTCATTAGCCTGTTAGTCTCGAGCCTGACAACTATTCAACAATCTCCGAATGCTATAGAGTCTGGAACTACACCTCCCGAAATCCGAATAAGGAAAGCTTACATTTCTGTTCATGAAAATATATTTTAAAATATCTTTACATTTTATTTTTTATTTCCATTTTTGCTAAGCAGCAAGCTATATGCTTAGATGATTTCTATTTATATTAGGATACATTTGCGTGACTGTAAAGACGAAACAGAAGTGGGGAGGAGGCTTCACTTCCGCTTTATCGCTTATTCATGATCAGAGCTTCCGTGCTCCAGACTGTATGACGGAAGCATTTGAAAATTGCGAGAGGCAACAGTCTGGCAACACGAAACAATTAGCCTGTGAATACAGGCGAGTGAGGAAATCACTGTTATAAACTATAATGCAAGACACTTCCCTCTTTTCCTATGTTTCCTACAGTATATGCAAAGGTGGACATAACACCAGCAATGGTGCTTCAGAGTCCAGCTAGTACACCTAGTAGGCCTACAGAGGAACTGGCAGGTACAGCGCAAATAGTCAACAGTATAGGATAAGTAGTTGGTATAAAATTGAGTTATGTGTGAGATTTACAGCAGGATATGACTATGAAACGGTTGAACAAAAACATTTGATGACAATATTCAGAATATGTTTTACTGTTGTTGCATTGAATATTGACCTGGCTGTAGCTGTATCTAAGTGATCATGTGTTTTAGTATTGCATAATACATTATTATAAGGATCCTATTGTGACTGTTGTATTGAGGGGCACATTTAAAAAAAAAGATTCAATGGTATGTAGGGAATTAGTGTGTGTGTGTGTTCGTGCAGGTGTGTAGACCTGCATGTCCATTATTAAAATGGACATGAATTTTTTTTTTTTTGAAATCCTCCCAAATCATGAAAAACTACAGACTATAGTCTGTCTTCCTTAACCATGAACTATAGCATGTTGTATTTTTAAAAAAAAAAATATTTTTTTGAAATCCTCCAAAATCATGAAAAACGACAGACTATAGTCTGTCTTCTGAAACCATGAACTATAGCATGTTGTATTTAAAAATATATATATTTTTGAAATCCTCAAATCATGAAAAACGACAGACTATAGTCTGTCTTCCGAAACCATGAACTATAGCATGTTGTTTTTTCATGATTTTAATTATTTTGAAATCCTCCAAATCATGAAAAACGACAGACTATATAGTCTGTCTTCTGAAACCATGAACTATATCATGTCGTTTTTTCATGAATTTCCATTTTTCAAATCCATTTTTTTGAAATCCTCCAAAATCATGAAAAACGACAGACTATAGTCTGTCTTCTGAAACCATGAACTATAGCATGTTGTATTTAAAAATATATATATATATTTTTGAAATCCTCAAATCATGAAAAACGACAGACTATAGTCTGTCTTCCGAAACCATGAACCATAGCATGTTGTTTTTTCATGATCTTAAATTTTTTTGAAATCCTCAAATCATGAAAAATGACAGACTATAGTCTGTCTTCCGAAACCATGAACTATAGCATGTTGTTTTTTCATGATTTTAATTATTTTGAAATCCTCCAAATCATGAAAAACGACAGACTATATAGTCTGTCTTCCGAAACCATGAACTATAGCATTTCGTTTTTTCATGAATTTCAATTTTTTAAATCATTTTTTTTTAAATCCTCCAAAATCATGAAAAACGACAGACTATAGTCTGTCTTCCGAAACCATGAACTATAGCATGTCGTTTTTTCATGAACGGGGGGTGGTGAGTTCAAACCCACTTGAGTTTTTACTTTCAAGACCGATTTCAGAAGAAGAAAACAAACAAAAAAGCATTGTGAATTGTCTGGACCCAGTGGCTCAGTGTGTTACAATGCTGCCACATGATCGGGAATTCAAACCCCACTCAAGTCTTTACTTTCAAGACCGATTTCAGAAGAAGAAAACAAACAGCAGGCTTGATTATTGTAATGCTCTCCTGTCTGGCTTACCCATAACAACTATTGTTTTTTTGCACTACTGATTGTTACCCGTTTTCTTTCTTGTCAGTTAAAATCATCATTCATCATCACTTCCATCTTGTCCATCACCTAACCCTAACCCTAACCCTAACCCTAGTTGTCTGGTACCAGATTGGTTACCATATGGTACCAGAACAAAACAAACAAAAAAGCATTGTGAATTGTCTGGAACCAGTGGCGCAGTGTGTTAGGACGCTGCCACATGATCGTGAGATGGTGAGTTCAAACCCCACTCAAGTCTTTACTTTCAAGACCGATTTCAGAAGAAGAAAACCAACAAAAAAGCAGTTGATTTGTCTGGAACCAGTGGCGCATTGTGTTAGGATGCTGCCACATGATCGTGAGATGGTTAGTTAAAACCCCACCTAAGTCTTTACTTTCATGACCGATTTCAGAAGAAGTAAACCAACAAAAAAGCAGTTGACTTTTCTGGAACCAGTGGCGCAGTGTGTTAGAACGCTCCCACATGATCGGGAGATGGTGAGTTCAAACCGCACTGAAGTTTTTACTTTCAAGACCGATTTCAGAAGAAGAAAACCAACAAAAAAGCAGTTGATTTGTCTGGAACCAGTGGCGCATTGTGTTAGGATGCTGCCACATGATCGTGAGATGGTTAGTTAAAACCCCACCTAAGTCTTTACTTTCATGACCGATTTCAGAAGAAGTAAACCAACAAAAAAGCAGTTGACTTTTCTGGAACCAGTGGCGCAGTGTGTTAGAACGCTCCCACATGATCGGGAGATGGTGAGTTCAAACCGCACTGAAGTTTTTACTTTCAAGACCGATTTCAGAAGAAGAAAACCAACAAAAAAGCAGTTGAATTGTCTGGAACCAGTGGTGCAGTGTGTTAGGACGCTGCCACATGATCGGGAGATGGTCAGTTCAAACCCCACTCAAGTCTTTACTTTCAAGACCGATTTCAGAAGCAGTGAACCAACAAAAAAGCAGTTGAATTGTCTGGAACCAGTGGCGCAGTTTGTTAAGACGCTGCCACAAGATCGGGAGATGGTGAGTTCAAACCCCACTCAAGTCTTTACTTATATAAGACCGATTTCAGAAGAAGAAAACCAACGACCTATCAACCAACACATTCAAAGGCATATCAAACCCATTAATACGTTTTCTTATCAAGTTGAAGGCATCCCGGATTTTGTTGAGGGTGGGTTGGGTGTTTCACGGTTTCTCATCAACTCCATGTTAAATCACCCAATTACCCCCCCAACGGACACTAGCCCTAACCCTAACCCTAACCCTAACCCTAACCCTAACCCTAGTTGTCTGGTACCAGATTGGTTACCATAAGGTACCAGAACAAAACAAACAAAAAAGCAGTTGAGCTGTCTGGAACCAGTGGCGCAGTGTGTTAGGATGCTGCCACATGATCGGGAGTTGGTGAGTTCAAACCCCACTCAAGTCTTTACTTATATAAGACCGATTTCAGAAGAAGAAAACCAACGACCTATCAACCAACACATTCAAAGGCATATCAATCCCATTAATACTTTTTCTTATCAAGTTGAAGACATCCCGGATTTTGTTGAGGGTGGGTTGGGTGTTTCACGGTTTCTCATCAACTCCATGTTAAATCACCCAATTACCCCCCCAACGGACACTAGCCCTAACCCTAACCCTAATCCTAACCCTAACCCTAACCCTACCCCTTACCCTAGTTGTCTGGTACCAGATTGGTTACCATAAGGTACCAGAACAAAACAAACAAAAAAGCACTTGAGCTTTCTGGAACCAGTGGCGCAGTGTGTTAGGACGCTGCCACATGATCGGGAGATGGTGAGTTCAAACCCCACTCAAGTCTTTACTTATATAAGACCGATTTCAGAAGAAGAAAACCAACGACCTATCAACCAACACATTCAAAGGCATATCAAACCCATTAATACTTTTTCTTTTCTTTTATCAAGTTGAAGGCATCCCGGATTTTGTTGAGGGTGGGTTGGGTGTTTCACGGTTTCTCATCAACTCCATGTTAAATCACCCAATTACCCCCCCAACGGAAACTAGCCCTAACCCTAACCCTAACCCTAGTTGTCTGGTACCAGATTGGTTACCATATGGTACCAGAACAAAACAAACAAAAAAGCAGTTGAGCTGTCTGGAACCAGTGGCGCAGTGTGTTAGGACGCTGCCACATGATCGAGAGATGGTGAGTTCAAACCCCACTCAAGTCTTTACTTACAAGACCGATTTCAGAAGAAGTAAACCAACTTAAAAGCTGTTGAATTGTCTGGAACCAGTGGCGCAGTTTGTTAGGACGCTGCCACATGATCGGGAGATGGTCAGTTCAAACCCCACTCAAGTCTTTACTTTCAAGACCGATTTCAGAAGCTGTGAACCAACAAAAAAGCAGTTGAATTGTCTGGAACCAGTGGCGCAGTTTGTTAGGACGCTGCCACATGATCGGGAAATGGTGAGTTCAAACCCCACTCAAGTCTTTACTTTTATAAGACCGATTTCAGAAGAAGAAAACCAACGACCTATCAACCAACACATTCAAAGGCATATCAAACCCATTAATACGTTTTCTTATCAAGTTGAAGGCATCCCGTATTTTGTTGAGGGTGGGTTGGGTGTTTCACGGTTTCTCATCAACTCCATGTTAAATCACCCAATTACCCCCCCAACGGACACTAGCCCGTTGTAATGTGTAATGTCTGGACCCAGTGGCACAGTGTGTCAGGACGCTGCCACATGATCGGGAGATGGTGAGTTCAAACCCCACTCAAGTATTTACTTTCAAGACCGATTTCAGAAGAAGAAATCCAACAAGAAAGCAATACGAATTGCCTGGACCCAGTGGCTCAGTGTGTTAGGATGCTGCCACATGATCAGGAGATGGTAGGTTCAAACCCCACTCAAGTTCAAACAAAAAAGTAAAGGTCCAGGGTGCAATCCCAACCCAGTCTTTACTGTGACACTTTGCTTTCCACACTCACATCAAGTAGCACAGAAAAGCTGTGTTGTAGTAACCATCAGTTAGCTCAGTGTGATGAGAGGCTCTCCTTGGGAGCCACAGGTCCAGGGTTCAAATCCCACATTAGGCAAAACTGTGACACTTTGCTTTGCACACTGATTTCCAGAAGGACAACTTTAAAGGAGCCCAGAAATTCAACATGATTGTGTGCCTGTAAGTGGCCCAGCGGATAAGTCAGATGATATCCGTAGTATACCTAGTAGAAGTGTGCCGGTTCAAACCCGACATACTCCTAGTAGGCGGTGATGGTTCAAATTACCGACACCTAGAGTAGGAGTGGCCCAGTGGATAAATCAGATGATATCCGTAGAATACCTAGAAGAAGTCTGCCGGTTCAAACCTGACATACTCCTAGTAGCCGGTGATGTTTCAAATCACCGACACCTAGAGTAGGAGTGGCCCAGTGGATAAATCAGATGATATCCGTAGAATATCATGTAGGTGGAGAGTGAGTCAGGTAGGAGGAGAGTAGGGGTCAGGTAGGTGGGGGGGTCAGGTAGGAGGAGAGTAGGGTGGGCAGGTAGGAGGAGAGTAGTGGGGTCAGGTAGGAGGACAGTAGGCAGAGTTCAGTCAGGGACAGTCAGTAGGGTGGGGTCAGGCAGGGGGAGAGTAGGTGGGGGGTGGGGCAGGCAAGGGGAGAGTAGGTGGGGCAGGCAGAGTAGGGGTGGCAGGCAGGGGGAGAGTAGGTAGGGGAGGGGGCAGGCAGGGGGAGAGTAGGGAGGGGAGGGAGCAGGCAGGGGTAGAGTAGATAGGGGAGGGGGCAGGCAGGGGAGAGTAGGGAGGGGAGGGGGCAGGTGCAGAGCAGGCAGAGGGGGGGTCTTCCTGATTTATTTTTTTATAATTACTAAATAATTTTAAAAAAATAAAATAAAAAAATGAAAAAATAAGAAATTTTGAAAAAAAAAATCAGGAAGACCCCCCTCTGCCTGCTCTGCACCTGCCTGCCCCCTCCCTACTCTCCCCCTGCCTGCCCCCTCCCCTCCCTACTCTCCCCCTGCCTGCCCCATCCCCTACCTACTCTCCCCCTGCCTGCCCCACCTACTCTCCCCTTGCCTGCCCCACCCCCCACCTACTCTCCCCTTGCCTGACCCCACCCTACTCTTCTCCTACCTGACCACCCCCCTACACTCCCCCTGACTGAACTCTGCCTAGTCTCCTCCTACCTGACCCCACTACTCTCCTCCTACCTGCCCACGCCACTCTCCTCCTACCTGACCCCCCCACCTACCTGACCCCTACTCTCCTCCTACCTGACTCACTCTCCACCTACATGACCCCCCCCCCCACTCTGACCTACTCTACCTGACCACCTCAACTACCCTCCCCAACCTGACCCCACTTTAGCTGAACCTTGAACTATTCTCCCCCTATCTAACCTGGTCTGCCCCTACTCTAGGTGTTGGAGATTTGAACCAGCACCATCCTACTAGTCCTATTAGGTATTCTACGGATATCATCTGATTTATCCGCTGGGCCACGCCTACTCTAGGTGTTGGTGATTTGAACGAGCACCACCCTACTAGATATTCTACAGTTATCATCTGATTTATCCGCTGGGCCACGCCTACTCTAGGTGTTGGTGATTTGAACCAGCACCTTCCTACTAGGTATTCTACAGATATTATTTGATTTATCCACTGGGCCATGCCTACTCTAGGTGTTGGTGATTTGAACCAGCAGCATCCTATGTCAGGTTTGAACCGGCACACTTCTACTAGGTATTCTACGGATATCATCTGATTTATCCACTGGGCCACTCCTACTCTGGGTGTCGGTGATTTGAACCATCACCGCCTACTAGGAGTATGTCAGGTTTGAACCGGCACACTTCTACTAGGTATTCTACGGATATCATCTGATTTATCCACTGGGCCACTCCTACTCTAGGTGTCGGTAATTTGAACCATCACCGCCTACTAGGAGTATGTCGGGTTTGAACCGGCACACTTCTACTAGGTATACTACGGATATCATCTGACTTATCCGCTGGGCCACTTACCGGCACACAATCATGGTGAATTTCTGGGCTGCTTTAAAGTTGTCCTTCTGGAAATCAGTGTTCAAAGCAAAGTGTCACAGTTATGCCTAATGTGGGATTTGAACCCTGGACCTGTGGCTCCCAAGGACAGCCTCTCATCACACTGAGCTAACTGATGGTTACTACAACACAGCTTTTCTGTGCTACTTGATGTCAGTGTGGAAAGCAAAGTGTCACAGTAAAGACTGGGGTGGGATTGCAACCTGGACCTTTACTATTTTGTTTGAACTTGAGTGGGGTTTGAACCTACCATCTCCAGATCATGTGGCAGCGTCCTAACACACTGAGCCACTGGGTCCAGACAATTCGTACTGCTTTCTTGTTGGTTTTCTTCTTCTGAAATCGGTCTTGAAAGTAAACACTTGAGTGGGGTTTGAACTCACCATCTCCTGATCATGTGGCAGCGTCCTAACACACTGAGCCACTGGGTCCAGACAATTCATACTGCTTTCTTGTTGGATTTCTTCTTCTGAAATCGGTCTTGAAAGTAAATACTTGAGTGAGGTTTGAACTCACCATCTCCCGATCATGTAGCAGCGTCCTAACACACTGTGCCACTGGGTGCAGACATTTCACACTGCTTTTTTGTTGGTTTTCTTCTTCTGAAATCGTTCTTGAAAGTAAAGACTTTAGTGGGGTTTGAACTGACCATCTCCCGATCATGTGGCAGCGTCCTAACACACTGCGCCACTGGTTCCAGAAAAATCAACTGCTTTTTTGTTGGTTTTCTTCTTCTGAAATCGGTCTTGAAAGTAAAGACTTGAGTGGGGTTTGAACTCACCATCTCCCGATCATGTGGCAGCTTCCTAACACACTGTGCCACTGGTTCCAGACAATTCAACTGCTTTTTTGTTTGTTTTGTTCTGGTACCATATGGTAACCAATCTGGTACCAGACAACTAGGGTTAGGGTTAGGGTTAGGGTTAGGGCTAGGGTCCGTTGGGGGGGTAATTGGGTGATTTAACATGGAGTTGATGAGAAACCGTGAAACACCCAACCCACCCTCAACAAAATCCGGGATGCCTTCAACTTGATAAGAAAAAGTATTAATGGGATTGATATGCCTTTGAATGTGTTGGTTGATAGGTCGTTGGTTTTCTTCTTCTGAAATCGGTCTTATATAAGTAAAGACTTGAGTGGGGTTTGAACTCACCATCTCCCGATCATGTGGCAGCGTCCTAACAAACTGCGCCACTGGTTCCAGACAATTCAACTGCTTTTTTGTTGGTTCACTGCTTCTGAAATCGGTCTTGAAAGTAAAGACTTGAGTGGGGTTTGAACTGACCATCTCCTGATCATGTGGCAGCGTCCTAACAAACTGCGCCACTGGTTCCAGACAATTCAACAGCTTTTTTGTTGGTTTACTTCTTCTGAAATCGGTCTTGAAAGTAAAGACTTGAGTGGGGTTTGAACTCACCATCTCCCGATCATGTGGCAGCGTCCTAACACACTGCGCCACTGGTTCCAGACAGCTCAACTGCTTTTTTGTTTGTTTTGTTCTGGTACCTTATGGTAACCAATCTGGTACCAGACAACTAGGGTTAGGGTTAGGGTTAGGGTTAGGGCTAGTGTTCGTTGGGGGGGTAATTGGGTGATTTAACATGGAGTTGATGAGAAAACGTGAAACACCCAACCCACCCTCAACAAAATCCGGGATGCCTTCAACTTGATAAGAAAAAGTATTAATGGGATTGATATGCCTTTGAATGTGTTGGTTGATAGGTCGTTGGTTTTCTTCTTCTGAAATCGGTCTTATATAAGTAAAGACTTGAGTGGGGTTTGAACTCACCATCTCCCGATCATGTGGCAGCGTCCTAACAAACTGCGCCACTGGTTCCAGACAATTCAATTGCTTTTTTGTTGGTTCACTGCTTCTGAAATCGGTCTAGAAAGTAAAGACTTGAGTGGGGTTTGAACTCACCATCTCCCAATCATGTGGCTGCGTCCTAACACACTGCGCCACTGGTTCCAGACAATTCAACTGCTTTTTTGTTTGTTTTGTTCTGGTACCATATGGTAACCAATCTGGTACCAGACAACTAGGGTTATGGTTAGGGTTAGGGTTAGGGTTAGGGTTAGGTGATGGACAAGATGGAAGTGATGATGAATGATGATTTTAACTGACAAGAAAGAAAACGGGTAACAATCAGTAGTGCAAAAAACCAATAGTTTTTATGGGTAAGCCAGACAGGAGAGCATTACAATAATCAAGCCTGCTGTTTGTTTTCTTCTTCTCAAATTGGTCTTGAAAGTAAAGACTTGAGTGGGGTTTGAACTCACCATCTCCCGATCATGTGGCACTGGCAGCGTTTTAACCCACTGGGCCACTGGGTCCAGACAATTCACACTGCTTTTTTGTTGATTTTCTTCTTCTGAAATCGGTCTTGAAAGTAAAGACTTGAGTGGGGTTTGAACTCACCATCTCCCGATCATGTGGCAGCATTCTAACACACTGACCACTGGGTCCAGACAATTCACAATGCTTTTTTGTTTGTTTTCTTCTTCTGAAATCGGTCTTGAAAGTAAAAACTCAAGTGGGTTTGAACTCACCACCCACCTTTCATGAAAAAACGACATGCTATGGTTCATGGTTTTGGACAGACTATAGTCTGTCGTTTTTCATGATTTTGGAGGATTTCAAAAAAATTGATTTAAAAAATTGAAATTCAGGAAAAAACGACATGCTATAGTTCATGGTTTCGGAAGACAGACTATATAGTCTGTCGTTTTTCATGATTTGGAGGATTTCAAAATAATTAAAATCATGAAAAAACCACATAGTTCATGGTTTCGGAAGACAGACTATAGTCTGTCATTTTTCATGATTTGAGGATTTCAAAAAAATTGATTTCAAAAATTGAAATTCATGAAAAAACGACATGATATAGTTCATGGTTTCGGAAGACAGACTATATAGTCTGTCGTTTTTCATGATTTATAGGATTTCAAAATAATTAAAATCATGAAAAAACATGCTATAGTTCATGGTTTCGGAAGACAGACTATAGTCTGTCGTTTTTCATGATTTTGGAGGATTTAAAAAAAATGAATTCATGAAAAAACAACATGCTATAGTTCATGGTTTCGGAAGACGGACTATAGTCTGTCGTTTTTCATGATTTTGGAGGATTTTTTAAAAAAATGATTAAAAACAAAAAACAACATGCTATAGTTCATGGTTTCAGAAGACAGACTATAGTCTCTCATTTTTCATGATTTTGGAGGATTTCAAAAAAATTGAAAATCATGAAAAACGACATGCTATGGTTTCGGAAAATCTTTGACAATGTATGCCTACTGAAAAATATCTACACTAGTGTGCCTATTAGAGCACCAGGACCAGACTGGCTTGAAGTTTCACAGCAGTTTATTCATGTAGTTTATACAGGTGATTTGAACATGGTGAGAATGATGATGATGGACAAGATGGAAGTGATGATGAATGATAATTTTAACTGACAAGAAAGGAAATGGGTAACAATCAGTATAGTGCAAAAAAAACAACCAAAGGCATGATCAGACTTATAAGCCAAACGAAGGTACAAACTAACTTAGGCATAACAATTCAAACTATAAACAAACTTAAACAAATCAAATACTAAAAAGGACGTTCTGGTAAACAAGGAGCAAACTTACAAATAATGCATCAACATCAAACACAGGATAGCTGTGGTTTCCCCCAGCACCTCTCCAGTGAGAAAAGCAAATGTTTGTGTGGCTCCTACTAGGCTTATATAGCCCCAGGTGTACCAAATTAGTATTAGCTCCACCCACCACCAAACAAGGCAAACAAGTCAATCTGCTCTCACAGACTCACACCACCACTCTCAGCTAAAGAGTGGTGGGGCTTTCTACAGCCGCTCCATCAAATATCTACTGTATTTGATAACAAGACACAGAAAACAAACCAAAGACCAGGGGGATGGGTCCAGTCAGGGAACCGGTGTTGGTGGGGAGTTAAGGACCACGGCTGCTACAGAGGAGGTGCTGGGTGTGCCTGGATGTGCTGCAGAGATGGGGATGGCACTGGGTGCGTCTGGACATGCAGCAGCGATGGGGGTGGTGCAGGGTGCGCTCTGTCTGGGAAGGTCTCTGGAGGCACCACTAAGAGGGTACTCAGGGGAGGCGTGGTAGGAGCCTGGAAAGGAGCTGGTGGTGGACAGGGCTCTGGTTGAGCAGGCACTACTTGGAGGGGAGGCATATAGGGGCACTTGGAGTGGAGGCATGGGAATGCCTGGAGACTAACCGCTGCGTAGAGGTGACGGAGGATGCACTGGGTACGGCTTGGCTTTAAGTCGGGCTGGGGGCTGGGCCGGGTAGCGCTGGACTGGAGGCTGATGGGCTGTTGTCTGGGAGGAGGCCGGCTGCTGTGGCGAGGTGTAGGAGGAGGAGACTGGCGGCTGCTGGGAGGCACAGGAGGAGGCCGGCGGCTGCTGAAGCGAAGCGTAGGAGGCCAGCTGCTGAAGCGAAGCGTAGGAGGCCGGCTGCTGAAGCGAACCGTAGGAGGCCAGCTGCTGGGAGGCGTAGGAGGCCGGCTGCTAGGGCGAGGCCTAGGAGGAGGAGACCGGCTGGGGTGAGGTATACTGCTGGGGGGCCGGAGGCTGGGAGGTGTAGTACTGCTGGGGCCATAATCCAAACTCATATCTGATTTAAGGGGACAGCTGTGTTGAGGATCTTGATCCGGTGAATCTTGGGTAGCTCGCCAGATATGCCAATATCACTCGAATCAATCCAATCAAAGCAAAAAGACCTGACCTGTTTACAAAACAGGTCATATAATCACAAATTAGGATCACACCCTTAAAAGTTTAGAAACAAAATAAAACATTGTCTTCATCTTAGTTCAACTACATTTAGCTGGATACACAATTAAATCAAAACTGTTACCATGAAAGTTAGGCAGAGTGTAACATGGCTGCTGCTGCTGCTTCTGCATGCAGTCAGTCAGTCAGTCAGTCACAAACAGTACTGTTCAACTCACCAAGTCAGTGTTCAAAGTTCACACAATTAACAGGTTCCAGGATCAAACTTCTCAAAAAGATCAGCACTCTTCTCTCAAAAAGAGACTGGATCAATCAAAACTCTCTTTAAATGAAAACAATCTGTTCACATTCATCAAATCTTGTCTTTCCTCTCTGTTTGTCAAACTGTCTGATCAACAGGCTTCTCTCTCCTGTTCTCTCCAGAACATTCTGTGCTCTGCAGCATGCAATTAGCTGAATCACATCACCTGGGCTGGTGAATTCTCCAAAGTGCAGTTTATTAATTGAGAGACCTGATTGGTAAATTGGTTCATTGGCTTGGCTTGTTCAGAGCACCTCACAGGGCTCTCAAAGACACTACACAAGTAGATGAATGTGAATACAGTTAGAATATAAACCCATACATTGTACTCTGTATATAAAATAGTTTTAGACAAATCCTATTTAGTTTTCATGGTTAAAGCTCTTTTGTAGAAGTTTGGTTACTTTATTTTAACCTGGGTTACATCCTAAATCCATTTATATTTTATTGACTTGGCTATTTTGACCTGGGTTAGATCCAGATCAGATCAGAACCTCCTCTAACACTAGATCACCAGCATTTATAAGAAACAATAATGCGACAAAAAAGTGAAACAGAGGTTTGATGTTTGGGTCAGACTCATTCATCATGTAATGAAATGGAGTTCATTGGTGTTCATACTTCATACTTCGGTGTTGATACTTCGTCTTCAGCAGAAATCTCCAGACATTTGCTGTCAGGATATGTCAGAGGTGATGGACCCAGGAGCAGAAGACAGGGGCAGATCAGGTCAAGTCCAGTATATTATTTTTTTAACAAATAAAGCATGAAGACTTGGAGGAAGGTGAGGCAGGCAAGGTTAAACACTGAGGCAGTGTTTAAACAACAAACAAGTCCCAAAAGGACTCAGACAAATCCAGAGTTGTGTATTAGGTCAAGAGGGACAACACACACAGTACATTTCTATCAATGTAGCCTCAGAAACCCAGACGTTTTATTTCCTATCAATGCAGCTGAAACCTTTGTGGGAGCACTCTGAGCCCGGTACTTTTTGGCCAAAAGGGGATTTTGTTTCCACTGGAAAAAAAATACTTTTAGTTACTCCACTGCGCCTTCTACCGATATTGCCCAGAGAATTGCCTCATAGAGAATATTTTTCCTCTGGTGAAAGAAAATCCCTTTTCTGGCCAAAAAGTACCAGTGCTTCCACTAAAGAAAGTAGGCTTTCTAATGACACAACCTGCCTTTTTTTGGTGAGTAGCAAAAACGTTATTTTTATTTACGCTAAAGACGAGAGGCTGGTCTGTATTCATGCGAGCGGCGGAAGTCGAGAGTAACATAGCTCTAAATGCAACACATTAGAGCTATGGACCAGAGCTAAATGAGCGCCTGGTATTGAGGTCTAGCGATGTCTTCAGATGTCCTCAGCTGTTATTCCAAGCCATGTTGTCTAAAGTATATTCTCTCTCTCTGAAGCATGTACATACCTTACAAACATGCCATGATTTATAGCTGTGTTCTAATTAATAATTTGTTGTGGTTCTAATTAATAACCGAAACAATCCCTACACTGTCTCCAGCCAGCTGGGTCAGCATGGGGCTGACAGCCAGTCAGCTGACCCATAGCTAGATGCGAACGGAGCCATGGATGCATTATGAGGTCCAGGGGTCATGGTGGTCTATTAGCTGCAGGTCACTCACAGGCAACATGGAGAGGCTGGGTAAATGTGGACCTAGCTGGAGACCAGATGAGGGATGACATGACAGGCAGTTGAACTTGAGTGACACAAGGGAGTTACTGTCTGCAGTTGATGTTGTTTTTCCACTGCACCAAAACCACACTTGCCATATGCTGCTTTAGAAAGTACATTTCCACTGAGCTCTGAGGACGATGATGATGTCTGTCGATTGGCTGTCGCAGTGGTGTGGTCTACTATATTACAGAATGAGCAGTGATGCCCAATGTCCACCACAATATTGATGCATAATCAATTGCCTATTATGCAAAAGGGCACTATATGGGCCTTACATGAAACAGCAAACATTTCCTCTAGCGCCGCCAAAATGTAAATTTGCACAAAATAAATCTTAAAATCTAATGATCGTCATGGATCCTACTGAGCACATGCATGCAAAGCATGCTCCTAATAGATGCACATCAACGCCAACGCGGTTGCCAGATTGGCATGGGCAAGCTGTGCCTCCTGTATGTTTATTTGAAGCAGAAGGTCTCTCCACAAATAAAATTACGGTGATTTGCTGGATTCTCAACCCATTTTCAAGCAGTATGCGGTTTATTACAAATTCCAGACATAGTTATAATAATATAATATGAAGGGCCACCCTAAAAATAAAATAATTTGTATTGGTTCTGCGATGCTGTTATTTTTTACATTTCCAAATAGTTTCCCCCCAGTTGTAGCCCATTCATTGAATTTAGATCTAAGTAGACATACCAGTAGGTGGACATCTATGATGGTCTGGGCTCCCCAGCTAAAAGACTGAAGTTTGTAAGTCTGAGAGTGCACAAATGGACCGATTTGTATTTGGTCCCATTTGTACACTCTGTGGGGGTTCATACTTCATGGCCTAATTTATACCAAAACGAGGGTCGTTCAAATTAAAGTTTAAGAATCGCTGGTTTACAGGATAACCATGAAACCCCTGAAACTATTTTTGGTAATGGCCTATACTTGCAAAGTGTATACCACAATAATTCTAGGCATCTTTCTGCATTCTCCTTTCCTACACACAAAAAAACAAAACAGGAACACTACACCTGCTGTGTTTCAATGGAAAGCCAAAAGGTGCTGATGCTGTCCTGTATCCATACCAGGGCTGATAGAGGGATAGTACAGGTGCGATGGATGGAGATTCCATATGAGTCACTTGGGGTGCTGGAAGACATGCAGACTGGAGAACTGATGCTACTTTATCTGGCCACGTCGTGAGGCCACAATTATTATTCTAAAATAAAAATCTTATTGAACTTACCTCCACCCAGCATTAATGTTGGTGGACGTCGTATATGACTAACACAGAGTTAAAATATTAACAAAAGACGAATGTCATTGGTTTTGGAGGGCACAAGAAGAGACAGGTCAGACTCACAGAGCATGTCACCGTGTGCACTGGGTCTTCATGATGCATACACTGTGTCTGCAGTGGGCTAGTGTCCAATTAGTGTGTGTAGACTATAGTGTACACAGTAAAATCCTCAGTGTTAACACTGAGACTGCACAATTAGAACCAAAATGGGTTGTCCAGAACTCACCTCTTCTGCTCTTCAACTCCACCTTAGCCCGTAGCACTTGCCCTAGCCTCGACGACCTTGCAGGCTTATGCAAAGGCTAAAATGTAATTTAGATACAGTAGCATGGTATGTACTGTAGATTGACCTGGCATCCTATAGTGTTTATAGTTTCAATACAGGTTATTGATTTTCTTGGGATATTCTACTGTTAGACTGATGATATTATTGGTTTATTGGTTTACTAATGATCCTAGATGACTATTTTTATGCATTTGATGTATTACCTTGTGTTGTCCTTGCTTACTGTAAATCGCTGTGGATTAATATCTGCTAAATGCCTAGTATATTGTAGCGATCCCAGGAACCGGAGGCAGAGACGTAATGCACAGGATAGGATTCTCTCTTTATTACTTAAGGATCGGACAGTATAATAACCACGTTTGTGCTCCTCCTAACTTCTTGTAGAACACCAACACAACAACATTCCACACAGCGCACGTCACTCACTCCCCAGTCCCGGAAGTCCCACCTCCAAGTCACCCCCATTGGCTGAAGCCATAGCCGGCCGCTACAATATTGTAATTGTAAATCTGAGTAGCCATGAGCTGGATGAAGCTGTAAAAGCAATTTCCACTCCCTCCATATGGACCAGAAAATACTCCCTTTCCCTGATGATGTCTTCCATCACCAAAATGTGATTCAAAGTCTCATCCCACTCAGTTATTGACATCATTTTCTCTTCTAGTGCAGAGACGGTTTTCAGAATCATGGTTGGATTACTGGACCCTGACACATTGATTACAGTTTGATGAAGGCAGGAGTTCATCTGCCCGCTACTATGCACAGTCAAGTTGTTATTTATACACTGTCTGTGTTCAATAATTGACATTGATTTTGTAGAGTGACCTTCGCTAGGATTGGTAATAATAATAAATGTAATTTATTTTTTTGTTTATTTTTCAATTTAATGAACAGAAGATACACAACAATGATAACCAAATCCGGCACTTAGTGCCACATTCAGCTTTTCCTGATTATGAAAGTACAGAATGTAAGCTTTCAAATGATGTGTCATATATTGAAATCTGAACAAGATGATTCGAAGGTTGTTTTCACACACTGGCAGTCAGGTAATGCGGGTCTGGACAATAGTTAACTCCACCCTCACCCCTTGCACTCAGAACAATAGTTAACTCCACCCTCACCCCTTGCACTCAGAACAATAGTTAACTCCACCCTCACCCCTTGCACTCAGAACAATAGGTGGCACTGTCCAAGAGAAAACGCAGATGTTGTTGTTATTGTAAATGTTGTCTTCATTATGTTAATGTGCGTCTCCCCCACAGGGTCCAAAAAAAGGGAAATTAATTTCAACTAATGATTCCAAAAAGGGTATCTGTTAAAATGAGAACATAGACATTAGACATTCACAAACGTTGTCAATGTGGAAAAAATAAAAACACACATTGCTCATTTCTGCGATTTCCTTTTTCTGGGCCCAGACACCGTCAGAGACGGTGATGAAAGCCTAGTCAGAGGATGATGTCATGAATCATGTTGTGCCTGAACTCAGAAAGAACAGAAGTCTTGGAAGAGGTATAGGGGGTCAACATGGGTCAAATCCAAAGCTACTGGAGGGAGGGAGGGAGAGAGAGGAAAACACACTTCTTAGATAAGCCAGGGATTTGTGTGTTTTGATAATGGAACAGATTAAAGAAGTTATGTTTTATGTAACAGCATGTCAAGATTAATGCCACCTTCCTGGAAGTCTTACAACACCCCAATGGTGAAGTACATACCGAAAACATAACGATAATGTCCCACAAACATTATAGCAACTGAAATGTATTATTGTGTAAGCTTATTTTGCATTGAAGATAATATGACTAGAAACCCAAACATGGCTTTCATCAACAATAATGACACAAACAACCTCCTGACAGTAAGTTCCTCATGCCTCCCACTAAATGTGACATTTAAAGGTGTAGTGAAATGAAAAATACGTTTGTCACACTTTTAGACCATCTCCGTGGTCATCATATGAGCATACCTAACAATGGATGCCAAAAAAATGTGAAAATTCTCAATTTTGTGTGTTTTTATATCAAAAGTCCATAAAAATATTTTTTTTATTACTTCCTGAAAACGAAAACGTGCTGCGTGATCGAGGCCCACATCGATAAAAGCCAATAAAAACGAAGCTCACCCGTATCCTCTCCATATGTGTGCATCCGTGCAGCACAGCTGCTATTGATTACAGAAATCCTCCGTTTTTATTCCCATTCCAGATAACATCCAGACAGTGTATTACTCGGTTTCAACTTAATCATCACGCTAAAATATGTATCTGAAAACATTATAGGGTAGAAATAAGCCACATAACAGTCTATTTGATTTGTAAACAAACACACACCACGCTGCTGCGTATAGCATAGCAACAGTCCCTAGCTACCGTCCCATCGCCTGAAGGGATGCGACGCTCTGATTGGTTCAGAAACTTCATAGCGGTGTTTCAACTTGAGACCGTCTGAAACTTCAAAATAAAATGTCCACCATTTCCGTTTCACTACGCCTTTTAAGGCGTTTAACTTGCTGCCTGTGCCTGTGGGTGTTGTGGTGTGGTGTGGTGTGGTTTCAGCCATCCTGCCTATACTACCACACTACTGCTAGTTGCATTGGACGGTAAGGAACATAGTTGCCGTTGCAAAGTGAGGCAAATACTAAAAGATTTACAGAGACCCGCAACTCCCGCTGTGTACCAAGCGGGTTGCAGAAGCGGCGTGACATCAGGTTATCTTATTTGAGGAACTGCAGAGGCAGGATAGAGGCTGAAATGAATTCAGCTTTCTGGACTGATGACTGGCAGTTTCAGAGTTCTCCTTCCACAAGAATGACTTATGCAGGCGAATATAGGATTAGAGGGATTTCCCAAAGTTTCCTAAATTTTTGCCATGGATTTTACCTTGACATACTGTACAGCATTGATGAATCTGTTAGCGGTTTCGAGTGAAAATCAACCGATAACCACCAGTAGGTTACTTATCAAGACGATCTTATCGACCTACTGCCCATGCTGGGAGCCTATACTGAGAACGATCGTCTTGATAAGTAACCTACTGGTGATTATCGGTTGATCACATTCGAAGCGGGTGTAGTGAGTCTTTAGAGATCAGTGGGCCCTGAATAGAGAAAATGTTGAGAACCACTAGCCATGGTTATTATGCAACGTCTAACAACCAATTTCATTAACCGGTTTTATAATTCCACTGAGGATGCTCTGGACAGCATTCAATAACACACCCTGATAATCTTTTACTGCTGGAACACTCACATCCTGACACACACGCACATGCACACACATCACATACTGTAACTGCACTGCACCCACAAACACACGCCAACATACAAGCACACACAAGAGCAGACACAAACACGAAAACTTGCACGCACGCACACACGCACGCACGCACACACACACACACACACACACATTTTTTAAAGCCAAGCCACACTGCACGCACACTCATGCTCACATATTGCACACGCATAAAGACAAAGCAGTCATGCAGAATATCCTTGAAAGGCCAGGGGATTATAGAAGAAGAGAGAAATATCCCACTTTTAAGACATATCTCCCAACAGAGGGAGAGAGAGAGAGAGAGAGAGAGAGAGAGAGAGAGAGGGAAATTAAAAGAGCAGTGCGATCAATTAGATTAAAAAAAAAACTTGTGATGGGACCGATGTGGCCAAATGACTTTTCCTTTACAGGTTGTGCTGAGATGAGATGATTGGTGGCTCGTAAGTTTGGCACTGGCGTTTACAACTTGTAATGAGGTGATCTGATTCAAGCATAACATAATTTATAGCAGGAGCTTCACTGCTCAGCTCTGTTCCACTGCAGAGCAATTTTATGTTATTTCATCTCCTGGTTGGCACCTGGTTCTCAACATGGGGTATGAGAACCCTCCAGGGGTCCTTGAGGGAGTTCCAGGAGGTCCCCATGCTAAATGATTATAATCGTTGGGAACCAAATGGACCTTTATGGGTCTGTAACGCCGAGAGTGTACAAAAGGAGCCAAATGGACTATGGATTTTAAGCCCAAACCACACCAACGGGTCGAGACGGGACAAGGTCAACCACACCAATGCAACTCATTGAGTTGCAATGAGTTGCATTGGTGTGGTTGACCTTAAAACGGTTTTGTCCCTGCAAGGAGTCCTTACATCATGGAATTGTGGACAAAATCTTATCCAACGACAACAAAATATTCATAGTTTTGGGTCTGAGAGGCTAAATGTCATCATGGTGCTCTGTACTCTGTGGCTCAAATGCCGAATAAAAAATGGGCCTTGGCATGAAAAGGGTTGAAAACCACTGCTGTAGATCATCAAAGTAATCCGATCCAGCCACACTTTCTCTTTATTTCCTCTATTCCTTTCTCAGAATACTCCCTCTCTTTTGCTATCTCCCTCTCTTGCTCTCTATCTCTCTCCCCCAGTTCCCTTTCTCTCTTCCAACTATTGCTCCTTCTCCTTCTTGCTCTCTCTCCCTCTCCCTCCATCTCTCTCTATCCTTTTCACTTCTCTCACCCTATCTCTCCTTGTCCGCCTTTCTCCCCTGCTCTCTCTCTCTCTCTCTCTCTCTCTCTCTCTCTCTCTCTCTCTCTCTCTCTCTCTCTCTCTCTCTCTCTCTCTCTCTCTCTCTCTCTCTCTCTCTCTCTCTCTCTCTCTGTGTGTCTCTTAGCCTCATGGTCGTCCTCAACGCTTCTTCTCGTCTCCCTCCCCCTGCTCCATTCTTCTGCTGTGAACATTCATTATGTTGCAATGACGTCTCAAGTGGAATGTACGTTATTAGAGGAGCCCGGTGTGACACTCCCTGCGGAGCCATCCACACTCCACAGCACTTTTTACTGCTGAACCTGGACACCACGTTGTCAGCAATGCTGCAGTCAGTGCTTGTGTGTGCGTGCCCGTGTGCCGCATGTGTGTGTGTGTGTGTGTGTGTGTGTGTGTGTGTGTGTGTGTGTGTGTGTGTGTGTGTGTGTGTCTGTAAGCAAACTAAGTACATTTACTCAAGTACTGTATTTTAGTACAACTTTACAATTTTACAACTTCTACTCGATCCACTACATCTCCAAGGCAAATATTGTACTTTTTACTCCAATAATATTATGTGGCAGCCTTAGGTAGCCTACTTTGCAGCTTTAGATTATTATTACAGAAAACATTCATGAACAAATTAAGTCGTATTATATGCTTTAGCTATTTTCTTTTACTTTGGTACTGCATGTATATTTTTATACAAATACTTTTACTCAAATAAAAGTTCAAATACAGGCATTTCACTTGTAACAGAGTAGTTTTATTTTGAGGTATTGCCACTTTCACCTAAGTAAAAAAAGAAATATGAGGATGCATGTGAAAGTGCACTTGTGTTTTTTACTGCTGCACCAGTATATCTCAGCATGGGAGACAGACATTTAGTGTATACTCAGGGAGTATCAGACAGAGAGAGAGAGAGAGAGAGAGAGAGAGAGAGAGAGAGAGAGAGCGCAAATAAAAATTGATGTACGGCTGTAGCTGTAATGAGCTGGAGAAAACAGCCTGATTAAGGGGAAATAAACACGAAGGAAAAGGGAACAAGGCGACTGTAAGCCTGAGCCTGAACTTGCATTGTGCTGTAGTTCTAGTGTAAGCTCAGGACCTCTGGGCACATTACATTGTGCAAAAGCATCTGTCTTCTGTTGTTTACTGCAAACCGTGGTCACTCAGTCTCTGAGTCTGAAGGAATGAATTCTTCCATCAGTATAGTACTGTAAAACTGCAACCCATTCTCACCTAAAATGTGTAAAATGGTACTTGCACGAGAATGCTACGCATCTTGCCATTAAGTTAACTAGACCTGTATGTGCCCGTCGGCCACCGGCCTATTGGGAACGATGCAACTTGGGAACCTAATGGCAGGGTGGAAACTAGCTGCAATTTGCATTGACAGCCCCATACATCAAACCAGATTCCTGCAATGGGCCGGGTATCTACGGATACCCCGTGGGTGCCTGAGATTGACGGGTGAAAATGGGTGAAAAATATACTTTTATAAATTCACGTGTACGGGTACGGGCGCTATCTGAACTAAACGCAAACGCAGGCGGGTAACACTTTTAATCAGAGCACACTGCAAAATGTTATTAACAGCAGCTGGGTGCTTCTCAACAGACAAGTTAAGTCTGT
Source organism: Electrona antarctica (assembly GCF_951216825.1). Classification (NCBI taxonomy): domain Eukaryota; kingdom Metazoa; phylum Chordata; class Actinopteri; order Myctophiformes; family Myctophidae; genus Electrona; species Electrona antarctica. Next base: position 14,892,876 of record NC_136795.1, on the reverse strand, counting down.
CACCAAGGAATGCCCAAGGAATCGTCACGTGTGGTGTTTATCACTATGAGCTGTAGCCTATTTTCGTCACCTTGCGCTAATGAAACACCAAGGGATTATAATGTCAACATTCAAGTACAAGATGTAACCTAACTCAGGTAAAGAAATGCGTCACTCTGAAAGTAAACGTAATTTCTAGATACAGACATATCCTTGGATCAATTCAAGACGGTCATCAGGATAATCTTTTTATCTTTTTATCTTTTTATCATCCTATCATTGTTGATATATAATATAACACTATTTAGGTCGAAATCATGATATAACTTTATGTTGTGATAATAATATAGCAGCAGTAGCCTCTTCCTTCCGTGTGCGACGCGACACGACGCACCACCGCCGCCCGCCCACCACCATCACCACCACATCACATGCAGAATTGGATGAAATACTGTCAAAGATAGCGAGCACCAAGCGGTGATAGGAAAGGGTATGGGTAAATAATGGACTCCATTATTTGATGGCCGGGGTGGGCCTGTCTTCGGTCCGCGATCCGCAGGGCGGGCGCGGGTTGTCAAAATTGGACCCATGAAGGACTCTCAGTCAAACTCACCAACATTGCAGCTGTACAAAAAGCTTGAATTATTCACTTTCTATCTGCAAAGTGCATAAGTTGTTTCATTGACCGTAGACATGTTATGAGCTACTTTCAAGAAAGTCCTTGCAGGTGATTGATTATTAAGGGTTGGAGTTTAGGAGCACTCGTTTGGAAGTTACTGCACTTGAGTTCTAAATCGAAAGTGGATTACACAGGTAGGATCTAAGGTAGGATCTAATTATTTGTTGACAGGGAAGGCAGCAGTAATTTTATTGACAATGAACGTGCTTATGTTCTCTTGCATTAAAATAGACATCGGAACACTTGGCTTGTTTGCCAATCAGAGATTTGAGAGGACTTATTTGTTTGTCTCTCAGAAAAGGTAATGTATACAGGCGTGCCAATGAAACACTTCGGGCCGTGTTTCATTTGGTCCCAACTTCCCAAGCCTATCTCCATTAATTCTTGACTGTGCTGTCAGTCATGTCCGAGCCTTCTTTCCCCAACGCCTCCGTGATTATCATTCGATTGGACCGGCCGCTACCACACGGGAGTTAAACAATGTAATTCACGGTGGATAAACCTCCGCCGTTTTCAAGGCAGTCAAGCGATAATCATGGAGGCGTTGGTAGTGAAAGAAGGCTCGGACGGGACTGCCAATCTGCCATTGACAGCACAGTCAAGAATAAATGGAGATGGGCTTGGCTAAATGAAGCTAAATGAAGTTGGTGCTCGGCAAACACAGTGCTACCGGGTATATCAACAACAAGCGAGGATGCACGCAAATCAATGACAGTGTCAATCAGTGCGCAAACATAAGGTTAAAACATTTTTTTTCCAATACTACCCGCAAAAAATGTGCGTGCATGCATCATGTTATTTATGTGCGTACTGCCTGCCGAAATATGTCCCAAACCGCCCCCTAAGGTCTTCCACTGCTGGCCTGCTCGCTTTGCCTAAAAAAATTGCAACTAAAAAATACGGGGAAGCAGCTTTTTGCTTCTACGGGCCGACGGCGTGGAACAAACTCCCACTGTACCTTCGACAGGCAGCCTCTGTAGACATTTTTAAAGCTCAGCTCAAGACCCACTTTTACACCCTTGCTTTTAATTGATTTATTTGTCTTTTTAAAAAAATGTTATTCATGTCCTCACTGTATTGTTTATGCCCTGCCTTTCTTTTCTTCTTTGTGTAAAGCACTTTGAGCTGCATTTCATGTCATGAAAGGTGCTATACAAATAAAGTTTTATTATTATTATTATTACTGTATGGAAAAACCGACGGCAGAAAAACACTGCAAAAAATCAGAAAAATGGCAGGTTGGGGGTTTTCCCTCTCACCACATTTCACGAATCAGATATTGGGTCATGGGCTGAAAATCATTTGGCGTCTTGGATTTATTTTTTGCTTTAATCCCTGCAGGCTGCGGTCACCTTTGACCACATACTGTATGAGCAAAACTCAATCGGTATACAAATTGGAGTTGACAGCTTGGCCATCGCACGGTCGCACCACTTTGTTGCGGTCACTCGCTCGCCAAGTGGCTTGTTATAATGTTGCCTGCCTTGTTATAAATCAGCTCTATTATTACCACAATGGACTCGCTGCTAATGTATGCTACTTATTACTAATAGTAGTAAATACAAAACATACATACGCATTGTACATTATCTGATGAGAAAGTTGAAAACTGAGATGGTCTCTGTAGAGACTATTCTCCCACATGAGCATGGAGGCGAGTGCCGTGGCACGGTGGCACCCGCAAATATCACGCTCGCTATCGACCATTATTCACCAGACCGGAGGGAGCTCTGTGTGAGACTAGAACAGGTGGTGGATGGATGGATGGATAAATGGATGGATGGATGGATGGATGCTCGTTATTTTTCTTTCAGAGAGTATAGGCAGTCTAATCCACTGTCGAATTGCCATCAAAGGCGTAAAACGAAATTTCACATTGGCCTATTATAGCGCCACCAGGAGGCCACAATAACCTCCCTGGCCTGGTGGAGACCTGTGCTCCAAGGAGCACTTTTTCTAGTTTCCTGTTACTGTTACCTGCATGTCTTGTCTCACCTGTGATTATTAGTTTTCTCCACCTGTGTCCTGTTATATAGTCTCCTATAGTCCTTATTTATTCCATGGGTCGGCCGGTGGCTCATGGGTCGGCCGGTGGCTCATGGGTCGGCCGGTTGGCCAATGGGTCGGCCGCATGGGTCGGCCGGTGGCTCATGGGTCGGCCGGTAAATTCACCTCGCCCTCCCTCCGTTTTTCAACTCTCAGAGTCTTTGGTTTGGTTCAGTCACCACATAATACAGTTTGCAAACACATGTTTGCCATGTAAACACGCACGCACACGCACGCACGCACGCACGCACACACAGCCTGGAAATGTTTCCCTAGGGGGGCATACAGTTCTAAAATTAGACAACTCCCGGCTGTCACCTCTTGTGCTCTCTCAGTCCCTGCCAAAGTGCAGTGGCTATTCTCATGCACACTGTGCACGTGGCACATGCAGGATAAGTAAATAACATCATGCAAATTGATTCTGTCAAACATATTTAACGGTGTAAACAGCCACAAAACACAGTCAGGCACAGACTGACCGTTGGTCGATTCCTTCCCCCCACAGAATATGTGCTCGTACTGTATATCGACACGTTTCTGCTGTTAAGGCATAACATGGTCTTTATATAATAACCCCACTGAGGCATTTGGCTGCTTTGCATGCACCAGTAGTAGGCTCCTTTTCGCCATGCAGGCCCGACCGCGTTCTGCCCACCAAGTACTGTACATGAATGTACAGGAATGGAGACGCTCTGACTGCGTTACGCCTAATTTATACTCTGTCGTGCGACGAAGTATAAATCGGCTTCAGTTTGTGAGAGAATGGGGCCGGGGGGGGGGGGGTCATTATGCTTTCAAAGCAGGAGTTTATATGTGTGCAGCACGCCTCCACACTAATCAAGGAGGTATAATTGATGAAGGTGCCGAGTGCAAACTGAATCAAACTGAACTACAGGGACCCGGGCCCGAGCATGCTACCCTCACAGTGAAATCCCATTTTATGTTAACCCTGTGTTAACTTAAAGGCTAATTAATTTAACTCTAAGTGAGAGAGAGAGAGAGCAGAGCAGAGTGAGACAGAAGTGACATCTACTTCTGCCCGAGCACTTAAACCAAATTACGTGTTGCAACTGGGACGTGATATCCACACATTGATTGGTTTTCTCTTTCAAGAAACTACAAGGAGACACATCTACATAAGAAGCACCTTTAGCACCTCCAACACACTGACTCATGTGACATCAATTCCCTTCCTCTATTCGTTCATACGAGGCCATGACGTCACTATTAAAATCTTTAACAAGAAGCTATGATGCTTATGATGCACACAAAGTGCTTGTGTGACCTTTATTCTTTTACATAAAATCCTCACTGTCGATTTAACCCTGAGTGTTGGGTCCAATTTTACAAATCAACACGGTTAATTCAACACTGAGGATTGTACGATGTATCAAAGTAACTTGCCAGTCCATTTAGATCACATTTTACACACTCATTTAAACGAAGACTGAGGATTTTCTTTTACTGTGTACAGTATATAGAGAGTAGCTGACAGAGGACTGATGTGGCTGAGATGAACATGAGGAATTGATTACATTTCTCCACAGACAACCAATAGCGCTCAATCTGTTTACATGGCAGCACATCACAGATCTGATGACCTGCCTGGGGAGCAGCAGCAGCTGTGCACTGAGACGCTGACTGCTATGAAAATGTAATGAGAATGAACAGGTGTGTGTGTGTGTGTGTGTGTGTGTGTGTGTGTGTGTGTGTGTGTGTGTGTGTGTGTGTGTGTGTGTGTGTGTGTGTGTGTGTGTGTGTGTGTGTGTGTGTGTGTGTGCGTGCGTGCGTGCGTGCGTGCGTGCGTGCGTGCGTGCGTGCGTGCGTGCGTGCGTGCGTGCGTGCGTGCGTGCGTGCGTGCGTGCGTGCGTGCGTGCGTGCGTGCGTGCGTGCGTGCGTGCGTGCGTGCGTGCGTGCGTGCGTGCGTGCGTGCGTGCGTGCGTGCGTGCGTGCGTGCGTGCGTGCGTGCGTGCGTGCAGTGCGAGTATAACATTTGTGGTAAAACAAACAAACAAACAAAGCTGTTTAGCCAAAACATCCCAAAACCACTGTTTATTCAAAGTGTCCACACAGTGTACACACATCACTGCCATAGGCTATATATTCAGTATCTTATTTATTATTAAGATTAAGATGATCTACATTCTCTATCAGACCTTCAGATCCTGCGGCTGTAATTCAAAACTAAGAATACTATATTGTCATAATACATGCAGTAGCCTACTGTTCATTATGTGCTAACATAATGCAGCACACATAACAATACAAAATATTCATGACATGTCATTGTATTTAGAAGCTCATGAATATCTTCCAGAGAAATGCAACAAGTGTAATCAGTCTGGGAGAAAGATGAGCTTGAGTCAATAGAATTCAAGTAAACAGTTTGTTTCACCCACAACCTGCCGTAGAGCGGCTGTGCTGTGTGTTGGTCTCTCATGGCCATAGCTGTCACACAAATAGTGAGACGCATCTAGACTTTTACACTCAGTCCTATTTCAAGAGTTTAACTGACACAGGTGCAAAGGAGAATTGATATCTATTTAACGTGTTTATAACTTATCATTGCAACTGAAGTTGTAGTGCAGTAAAAAGGACAAAATTACATTTGACTCTGAGATGTAGTGCACTAGAAGTATAAAGAAATGCTCAAGTAAAGAACATTGTATACTTAAGTATTTGAGTAGGCCTAAATGTACTACTTACTTTCCACCACTGTGGATATACATACAAATGAGCCCCCCCTCCTCATTTTGCTGGTGGCCCCTGGAACTCTCTACAAGACCCCCTGGGGATCCCCAGACACCACTATGAGAAGCAGTGGTGTACAGTCAGAATGTGGTGTGGGAGCGTGTTCCCTCTGAGTGCATATAGTTGAGAGATTAGGGGCAGTATTATGCGTGTCTTAAGTACCAGGTCTTATTACTTAACTTAAGACCTGGAGGCGTGGTCAATTCTGTTTGGCCACTCAGAATAGCCAAATGGCATTGAACACGCCTCCAGATCTTAAGTTAAGTAATAAGACCTGGTACTTAAGACACGCATAATACTGCCCGAAATGTGCTGACAGACAATATTCCCTTAGCAACTTCATGCTGTGATTCAAAATGAGACACGCACAGTATACACGTATAAGATAATGAGAACTAGGATAGCCGTGACGGATGGTCATAATCAGAGCCTCGCAGCGAGATCAACGGACAGAAACATGTCACGTGTTGATCTGTCGCTTTTTATGTGCAAACTGCCTTGAGTCTTCTGTCTTTGTGTCATGTCTGAGTGTGGACTGGGCATGCTGCATGAACTGACCCTTGGGATCAATAAAGCTGTTTGAATTCCAGTGTGAATTATGCTGCTGAGTATCTCACGCTGATCGCTGCCATCAGTCTCTCTATGTCAGTGGTTCTCAAACATTTTCATGTCAAGGACCCCCCAAATGTTTTGCCAGGGGCTTCCTCAAAGACCCCTGGAGGTCCCTGAGCCCCACTTTGAAAATAAGTAACTGTTCCAGAGTGTTGTTCAAACACAGTCGCAAGAATTGTGTGTGTGTGCGTGCATATACCATACACTATGTAAGCCTGGGACAAAACTAAGGAAGCAGATAGAAACATAAGGCTAAGGGGGTCACACAGGGTGGACCGGACTGACACTTGCGTGGTGACAGAAAAACACGGACGGCCAGGTAGCGATGACAACAACAATAACTACCCGCCTCTCTGGTAAACAGATGGGCGCAGGAGAAGAAAAAATGAACAGGTGGAGAGATGACCTCGGAGACAGACACCATGGGGATATACTGTTTATATATACAGTACACAGACACACGCACGCACGTGGACACACACATATACACACACACACACACACACACACACACACACACACACACACACACACACACACACACACACACACACACACACACACACACACACACACACACACACACACACACACATACATTGAGGCACAGAAATAGAGGCACAGAAATACACCGAAACAATTCCACCGACATAAAACCTGACTGACAGATCGAATAACAAGCGCACAGACAGCATGCTGAATGCATGCTGTAACAAACAACAAACAAAGAACAAGGCTGACGGAGATAGACAGTGAGCAGGCAGGCAGGCAGGCAGGCAGGCAGCTAGGCAGGCAGGCAGGCAGGCAGGCAGGCAGGCAGACAGACAGACAGACAGACAGACAGACAGACAGACAGACAGACAGACAGACAGACAGACAGACAGACAGACAGACAGACAGACAGACAGACAGGACCAACACACAGAGAGAGACAAACTGACTGCAAAACTATAACACAGAAAGCAACAGGCCTACCACAGAATACTTTGCGAACGAAAAACTGTTTGGAATTTTCATCCTTGCCCAGTGCAAATTAAAAAAAAAATCAATAAATAAACAATAAATTATCCGCACCATTCCAAGTACTGTGTGTGTGTGTTTAGGAGGTAAAGAGTAACACAACACCCCATCGAAATAACATCGCTTGTTTGATCTGCTGTCCACGTTGTTGGAATACTGATGAACATCACAAGTTATTTAGTCTGTCATTTTAAGGGTGATTTGTGCAAGAAATGACTGCCTGCCAAAACTCCTGCAGCAGAAGTTGATATTATCCAGTAATTAAAGCCTCCTGCATGGAGAAACGGCACCGCAGCAGGGTTCTTCCCTCCAGCATGGATTAATAACCACACAGGTGTTTGCTGGGTACAAACAATTTAGACACAGTTCATAAGAAAACAAACTGATTATAGCTGATGTGTTTTCGTGTTGAAAGTGAATGTGATGGTGTCGGGTTGTATGTGGGTTTTGGCAGGCATTTGCTGTCCCCACTCCCTGGCTGGCACTGTGGACCATGAAGTATTGAAGCTTTAGTGATGCAGACTTGTAGAGTGCCAGACCGTTCCAGCCTACGTTTACTCCCGCAGCCATGCAATAACAAAAGACAGACTTGATTGATTGATTGATTGATTGATTGATTGGTTGGTTGGTTGATTGATTGATTGATTGATTGATTGAAAATTTGTTTTCACAGTATGTAGAATGGGTACATTTCAAACGAAAGCATAGGACAATACAAAAACTGTTAGTCTGGACACACCATGATTAAGCACTCACACTGGTTTACAACAGGGTCCAGCATTCACATTTAGAGACATAGAAATATACACTTATATAAAAACAGGAAATCATCATATAAAGAAAGTAAAAAAACAAAACAAAAACATGTACAGTATGGGGGAAAAGGGGTGTGGGGGTCGACTCAGACTTTATTTTTTACGGGGGCCAGTTTCGAATTGCAGCCATCCAGGTGCTCTTTGAGAGCGGTTTTAAATGTCTTAATGGCTGTTGGAAGGGTGTAAGGTACATGGGTATCTGGTGTAGCAAATCTTGTAGACCAGACCCATTGCAAGATGCTGTGTACTCTGTCATCAACCCTAAGCCAAAATGGGCAGGGGTGAGGTGCGTTCGGGGAGTGAGGCCAAGTAGTAGCCTGTTTGTTTTGGGATGTCTGGAGCCGTGTTTTTAGGGCCTTTGAGGTGCTGTTGTAGCCTACCAGGAGGTGCATTCATCGAAGAAACCTTGTACGAGGGCTGTTAGGGTCTTCAAGTTGTTTTTGTTGACCAGTGAGGAGATCCTGTACAGAAATCTTGTTCTTTGGTTGACTTTTTTGATTACATTAGTGGCCATTTTATCACCGGAAAGATTTGCCTCCAGGATGGAACCTAGGTAGGTAATTTCATCTTTTCGTGTGATAATATTGTCGCCCACTTTAACCAAGAAGCCACCTGCCTTGCTGAGATTACAATTTGATCTAAAGAGAATGGATTCAGTTTTTCCCAGGTGTAAAGATAGATTGTTATTAGGTGCAGTTTCTACCGAGTTCAGAGCTGAGGGCCTTTTCAACCTGCAGTTTGTTCCTGTCCAAGGCATCGGAGAGAGTCGGAGAGTCATCCGCAAACAATAACAAGCAGATGTCATGTTGTTTACATATAGGAAGAATAAAGGCCCTAGTATGCTTCTGGGAGTGGGCGCCGTGGGCGGATTACGACAGTGATCCGTTCACCTCCACCATCTATTCTTCGTTAGCTGTATATAAACTTTCTGAAATCCAGATGCTACTTGTCGAGAGATTGAAAGTGTGCATGGCATTAATGTGACACACCGGTGGTTGATGGTTGTGATATTGTCTGGCAGACGCAGGGACATTACTGAAGCTGGATGCCTGTTATTGTGTTTTGTTTACAGTCGAAATAGAAAGTTTGTTTTTTTGCGGGCGCTCTCTTATCTGTCTCTCACTCTGTTCGACTTGTGTGACAGAAATAGATTGCGTGAGAAAGCCGAGAGAGAGACAGAGAGAGAAAGAGAGAGAGAGAGAGAGAGAGACAGAGAGACAGAGAGAGACGTAGGTAGATTGACTGTCCTGTCCAAGGGCATGGCAGTGTTCATGTTCTCTGCGAGCACCATCTGTTCCAGGAGCCTGTCAACCTGCCAGGCCACAGAACCTACAGACCTCTAACAAAACATACTCTAACACTACCACAGACAGCACACGTACGCATGAAAGCACACACGCGAGCGTGCACGCACGCACACACGCAGCGCATTAATTCTACTCCAACAAGCTGGTGCACGACACAATTACAATATTAAAAAGCTGTGATCCGTCTGTGTTCATGGCTGTGTGGATCTGAGAGACAGCAAATGGAATTTTCCAGGGCAATGTGCAGTTATATGATGCTGTGTAATTATTAGAGCTCTCTTCCCACAGCAGATAAGTAAAGAACATGTGCGTGCGTGCGTGCGTGCGTCCAGGCAGGCCGTGGTGTGATGGCTGACTCAGGATCTGTTTGACACCGTTTCATGAGATGGGTGCACTGTATGGGTTCAGGAGTTGCGGGAACGTGCTGTGGTCCGCCACATCTTGCATGTGTGTGTTTATTGGAGTCTGGTGCGTGCGTGCGTGCGTGCGTGCGCGCACAGAGTTGCTCCCACCACCACCCCAGCACCACCTGCTATGTTCCCCATGGGGGGTTGTTATCGTATACCTGGTATCTTCCTGCTCTTTAATGGTTAATGATGGTTGTATGATTGTGCTGAGCAGGGAGAAACAATGGGGGATGCTCACGCTGCCCATAAGTCAGACTTCCCGTTAGTCAGACACACACACGCAGGCAAGCAGGTGATGGAGGACACCCAGCCACCTACCCATTTGTTGTGGCACATTTAATAAGCAGGCACCCCCCCACACACACACATACACACACCATTAACATAACATTCATCTCTCTTCTGTCTGACCTACTTCTGGTCTCAGCAGCCATTGTGCAGACAGCCAACTGCAGCTGACCCAGATATCAGCTGACATTCATCCTGGCTGTGGAGGACTGGAGGAGGAGGTGTATGTGTATTGTTTGCAACGCCTGCAAGACTGTAAGAAATGAATGGCGTGTCAAAATGTGCGATCGCTACAAGGCGTATGAGCACTCCATCACCCAACAGCCCTTGTCACAGGCCTTTTGTTTGAAGCTGGAGATCCATGTCGATGGTGACCTCACCTTGGCTAATGCTACAAACAGAAGAATGCCACAATGCATGTGAAGTCTGAGTGCAGAGAAGCATGTGTACAATTACGGTCCATGGTGAGCATTATCGTGCATAGGTACTCCCTCCAGCCCAATTTAACAAGTTGGGGAGAGAGAGAGAGAGAGAGAGAGAGAGAGAGAGAGAGAGAGGGAGGGGGGGGGATTAGTTTCTGATGTCAGATTTTAGGAGGTTTCTAGTTCATTTGTTCTGACTGATACATAATGTAGTCCAGCAGTCAACAGGCTTCTTTTGTTTAAAGATGGGGTGCTGTGATCTTTGTACTTTTTCATGTGTTTATGAGGTGACAGTACTTCATTAGACCTCTTGGTGTGGTTGTTATGTGCAACAACCCCCGTTGTATTTAGGGTTTCTTCCTGGAGGCTGAAACCTTGACAGTCAAACGTGCCAATGAAAAAACAGTAATATAGTGACATCACACTATCAGTGTTCAGATTTATAGCTATCCACGATTTAACTTGCTAAGTTGATAGCATCATGGTTCATAGCTACACCTACTGAAAGGTCACAACTGCACAAAGAGCATGTCTTTACTCAAACTGTCTAAATAATATAACTCAAGTGTCTTTTATACTTTTATTGTCGTTCAACAAACATACATTTAAACACATGAACTAGTTATCTAGGGTTGGTTTTAGGGTTAGTGTTAACCCAGTTTAGGTTAGACGTTTAGTTAGGTAAATAACCTGCATAAATGAGACAGAGATATACATAGCATTCGTCAATTACAGGCAGGTTATTTACCTAACTAAACGTCTAACCTAAACTGGGTTAACACTAACCCTAAAACCAACCCTAGATAACTAGTTCATGTGTTTAAATGTATGTTTGTTGAACGACAATAAAAGTATAAAAGACACTTGAGTTATATTATTTAGACAGTTTGAGTAAAGACATGCTCTTTGTGCAGTTGTGACCTTTCAGTAGGTGTAGCTATGAACCACGATGCTATCAACTTAGCAAGTTAAATCGTGGATAGCTATAAATCTGAACAGTAAATAACCATGGGGTGCGATTATTATCATAATCGCGGTAAACTTTACTAAAACAAACGCTCCAAATGAGCAAGGTTAGTGTGCAATTATCAACTTAATCGTGGTAACTTTACTAACAATTAAACCAGTAGCCTTGTAACTAAAATAGCCTTGTAACTAAATAGTTCAAAGCACGTTTAATAGACGCCACGGCTAGACTCAAAAGTCTCAAGCGTAGATGGTAAATAGCCTGATGTACTAACCACAGGCCTTGTACTAAATGTACAATCAAAGTAACTCCAGCGTAAAACAGTACATAGCTACAAATCCAGTTTAGCACAGAGCTCTAGGAAGAAGCCAGCAGACTTTAGGATATAAAGCGTTACTGTAAAGCTAAAGAGTTGCTAACCTAAACACAGGCGACAATGTGATCCAAGTTCTGGGTTTTAATAGCTACTCCAGAGTCAATGTCTATTCCAGCCTCTGATTCCAAGCAAGCTGAATGTCATTGATTCAGGAGTGATTATTGTAAACTAAGAGCTGGGCCATTATTGTTCCCATTTTCCTCCTGGCTTTCAACCAGGGGAAAATGGCCGCCAGAGCAAAGCTAATTTGCTAAAACCATTAGCCTATTGTCTGGTGCCTTCTACTCTGAAACACTTCTAAACCTAGCCATGAGCGGGGGAAGGGCAGAGTAAACAGGCAGACAGGGCATAATGGCATCTTAAAAATGGCCACCATGCCCCAGCTAACTTACTGAAACCTGAAACACTTCTACCTAGCCACATGAGCGGGGGAGGGGCAGTGATGGTAAGCAGGCAACAACAGGGAAAAATGGCAACTGGCCTCTACTCTGATACACTTCTAACCCAGCACATTAGCGGGGGAAGGGCAGAGTAACCAGGCAGAGCAACAAGGCTCAAATAATGGCAACTATTGCCTCCTCACTCTAAACACTTCGGGGGAAGGGTGGAGTTTGGTTAACAGGCAACAACTCCTGCTATCAGCAAGGGGTGGGGGGAAGTCATAAAGACAAGCCCAAATGCTAATTGCAGCTACCAAAAGGACATGCATGCAGCCAGGCTGTAAACTGTAGGACAGCACTAACCACTAAGGCTAAAACGAATTGAGTAAATAAGGGAGGCAGGTTCTAAAATAGCAATGAAATGTGAATCCACTTTTAACTATAATACCTAGCTTAAATTAGACCAGAACCGTAACAGAAACAAAAAATACTGTAAACGCTAAACTGGCTAAAATCCCCTGTGTCAATGCTATAAAACTATAAAGTGATAATATGGCACTTGCTAAAATCCCAAAGATTCAAATAAATTTGATAGGTGAGGCAAAGATGGCTAATTTATTAATCAACGAGTTAAAAGTTAAAAGCGAGGAAGCACTCTCAATATTTGATTATTTAGCAACTGAGTGTGAGATAAGCCTGATGTCACAAAAAACTCCTAACACCACAAAAGCAGACGCATTTATTAAACTTAAAATAGCTTTCGGGAAAGTAGCAGATACTTATACAGACTATTGTGAAGAGTTAAAGGAAACTAATTTAATAACACAATATGCTTTGGAAGCGGACAATGCGTTTAATGTCTGCACAAATACTTTCCACAACATGAGAAAGTCGCTGACGGCTGCAATGTGGTCAAAGTTACAGCCAGAGTGGACCCAGTTAATTGACAGAGTGTACGAATTGCTTTGTGCCGGGCCAATGGCATTACTAGAGTTAGGGGAATCTCTCAATGTTTTGAATTCAATATTACAAGACAATAAATCCTTCATAAGTCCGAAAAGTTCGATCCAAATGCTTTCTGACTATAAAATGCTTGTTCTAGCAAAAAAAGGCTCAAACTGCAGGCCGCACCAGAAATAGGCCAGATAGGGCTAATAAAAGTAGACCTACTAACACAAAGGATCCAGGTCAGCGGGGTCAAGGAAGACGACACCAGTGACGTCACCTCCGGACGAGCGGGGGAGGAAACGGACGGAAGGCGACAGACGCCTGACCGCCCTCTCACCCCAACAGATGACGTCACCTCGATTGGGGAAGAAACGGCTGGGGGGCGGCAGGAACCGGGCCGCCCTCTCACCCCAACAGCAGACGTCACCTCGCGAGCCCCAGGGGGGCTCGCCACTACGTCAGCGGAGGACAACCAGGCTCCTCCCAACGCAGCACCGGAGGCCTGCGACAGCAAGGTGCGTCCCAACACGGTGCCACGAGGCCCAGCGGAGCCGGCACCTGACGCCAAGTCAGCAGAACCAGCACCGGAGGAGCAGGAAGCCTGCGGTGACCACACAGTGGACATCGGCCGGGCGCCCTCAACAGCCGTGCAAGCGACAGGCCCAGTGTCCGTCGCGGGAGACAACAGGACGCCGACCGCCACGGAGCAGTGGCGCACGCCACAGCAATCCCTCGCCTCAGAAGGGCGAGATGACATCAGAGCGGCAGACCTAGGTGAGACGAAACCGTCCTCCACCAGTGCAAGCAGCGGCCTGACACCAGACCCCACAGAATCCACCCTGTCAAGGCATAAGCCCTTGAGTTTCACCAGGGCGGAATCTGCCATGCTGGCCCTGCTATGTCTACCCACGCCAGCAACCACTGCAGTAGTCCACCCCACAACAGCGGCCACCACAACAAATCCCCTCCCGTCCGGCGAGGGTAAAGGTGGTGAGCTGGGGGGACCGCCCATAGCCAAACCACGTGGAAGCTGGGGAAAGCTTTGCAAAGCAGCGCTCTCCATCACAAGCCCTGCAGCCATCGGTAAGGTCACAATAAAACCTGCCGATGGCACCGTTCAGGGCAGAGAGAAAGTTAAAATGAAAAAATGCAGTCAATGCCAATTACGTCATGAATGAATGACGGATGCACACATGCCTACCCCCCCCCCCCCCCCAACACCAGCAGCCCCAAAAAAGATGGCCGCCAGGAAGAATGTTGACAATTGGGGGAGCACGCGCGCACACACACACACACACACAGCACACACACACATGCCCCCCCCAACGCAGGGGAGTTGGCCACCACAGGGATTGGGGGAGCGCACCCCTAACACAGGGAGGGGGGCCTCCAGTGGGACCCATTGCAAAATGTCAGTAAGAGACAATGGGAAATCTGTGTTGTGTTTTAAACAGTTGTGTGATTGTGAATTGTATTACAAGTTAACATTACAGAATACATAACATTCCCCGTTTGACGAGTACAAACCAGAAAGTAAAAAGTAACTCATAACTAGGGTAAAATGGTAAATTAATGTGTGGTATAAAATAATGTTAACTCTTCCTTTCCAGCAAGGGAAAAGCCTGGGTGGAAGGTGTGAATCGTGACACTTACTAAGTTGCCACACACAAACTGTCAGCCCATGTCAATGACAGGGACAAAATAGTGTGTAGTAACACTTTTGAAATGTAATGACTTTGTTAAGTTACAGGCCAGTTTGAAATAATTGCCTAAAAAACCTTTAAGGTAACCAAATAAAAGTGCCATGCTAAATTACACATGAGTTACTAAACTCACAAAATCCAAGGGCTTTACGAAAAAGACAGTAAAAGTTCACCAGAACCCTTGTGAAATCGTATCTCCAATCTGCTCAGGACCAAGCATGTTTACGAGGGGTAATGAATGGCAGGAAACCCTGCTTCTAAAAAGTAATAATCTTAACAGGTTGACTTTATTTAACAGTATGGGATGTTAGATGAAAGTAACAAATTAAAATAGTGATCCACAGAGATAATCACAAGTCAATGTATTTGTTCGAACAAAGTGGAATCAAAGTAAACAGAATTACAAGTAAAGGAAACAAACAGGAACCTTAGAATAAGTAACTAATTCTGAAGAACACCAAAAGGCATGATTAAGCTAATCATAATGTTGAACCAAACCGGCATAACAGATATCGGAAAACCACTCTATAAGTTATAGATTAGTTTTGGCGGGAGGTGTTCCGCTGGATATGGTAATCAGCGTTTGGTTTCTATTAATAAATATGCACTGTACAACTTGCCAATAGTGTTCAGTTACCACTAAGGTATAAGAGAAGTGAAATGGGATAGTGCTTGCCATAAAACAGAGCAAGCACCAGGCTTCCTCTCTACAAAATGCCTCAGACACAGTGGGGGTGCTGATAAGAGGTGAACAGCCAGCAGTTGTGTAAACAAGAGTTCCTCAACCCCTTCTCCCTCCAGCATGCTTCTCCCATGCCAGACATGGCTAGCACATGTCAGTGGGGAAATACTTCCTGGTCTTTCAACCAATAGAAAGGCTGTTACAATGTGCTCAGCAGCCGATGATGCCAAGCTGGTACGGAACCGCCCACAGGGCGGGCTCCACTGAACAGAGGTTTTATAAACCCTGCGATGACTCTAGCAGTCAGATTCTAGTAACATCGACAAGAGTCCACACCTCGTGCCAACGTACGATGAACAACACAGCTCACATAGACCAATGGTAATTATTGATACATAATGCAAACTATTAATAATCAATGAATAATGTGTTATCCATGTGTTGTAACCTGCCTGTATTGACGAATGCTATGTATATTTCTGTCTCATTTATGCAGGTTATTTACCTAACTAAACGTACCTAACCTAAACTGGGTTAACAACGAACTACTAACCCTAAAACCAACCCTAAATAACTAGTTCATGTGTTTAAATGTATGTTTGTTAAACGACAATAAAAGTATAAAAGACACTTGAGTTATATTATTTAGACAGTTTGAGTAAAGACATTACTCTTTGTGCAGTTGTGACCCTTTCAGTAGGGATAGCTATGAACCACGATGCTATCAACTTAGCAAATAAATCGTAGAAGCTATAAATCTGAACAATCAGCCCCTCCCCTAACCCCCCCCCCCCCCCCCATTTATCAAGTACAGCTGTGGGTGTGGCTTCAGTTCAGGTGGATCACGACCCATCAGGCAAACCATGAGGCATACTTAATGAACTGGTGGGGGTGCCCACATTAAAACGTCATTTTAACAAATACTGTACACTTTTTTTCCCTTCCTCCTTATATAACAATAAGCCCTGATGATCATGTTTTTGGGTGGAATCATGGCACTCTTTAAAGTGGGAAATTTGGTAGGCCTATATATATAGTCTTTTTTATTGGCCTAAAATATTGTCTATACCGGTACATACATTCATGAATGCGCTTGCTGACCTGCTGCCAGCATTGAGCATTTGTAATAGGGGTTTATGTGACCATACCATTAACATATTATATAAGGCAAAAAAGACACATTTTCATTATGCTTTAAGTAACATGTGACATGTCAAACGGGGTTTCATGATTCTGAATCCATTTCAAGCATTAGTTTGAATTAGAGGTTTTTAGCCCAAGGAGTGTTTTTTGTGCAAAACTAATGCTTGGAATGGATTCACAATCATGAAAACCAGCTAGTTTGACATGTCACATCATGCTACTTAAGGCATAATGACATTTTGACATTTTTGCCTTATAAGGATGTCAATGGTAGGGTCACATATATACCCCAATAAAAAAAATGCTCAATACCGACAGCCGGTCAGCAAGTGGATTCATGAATGTATGTATTATAGACAATATTTTAGGCCAATAAAAAAGACTATACCAAATTTCCCACCCCACACCCCCGGCTGCCGGACTAATGCTTGTTGTCCCTTATTACATTTAATCAACTTATCATGCCAGACAGTAACTGGTTCTTATAGTGATGTGTGATTTTTCTTTTTTTGTGTGCTGCCAGAGCACTATACCTTTACCTGACCAAACCCGGCCCTATCCAATGGGCTGAAACTGAGGACTCAAACCGTGGCCAAAGATCTAGTATGGGAGTTTGTCTGTATGTCTGCATGCATATGTTTGCATGCCCCCTCAAAAGTAAACCAATTGCACCTCACATCACTAAGTGCATGACATCAAGAAAGCCATAAACTAACAGTTTGCACAACCCAGAAAGGCTCGTTAAAGTGAAAGAGTGTTATATAATAGTTGTAAATCATTCCACGAGGACTTGTTCCCTAAACGTATACTTGGATTAAGAATGCATGAATGGATAATCTATGCATGTAAAAGCTTATTGTTTGAATTTGGCAAAAGGAGATGTAGACCATCACTACTTTCCAATATTATATCTTGGCTTTGCAACAGAACACTGCATTGGGATTTGTATTGCTTCGTTCACAAACTGCACACATATATACCGTACATAGTACTGTAACTTAATATAACCAACGGAACATTAAGCAGGGAGGCCACGCTGTTATTAGATTATTATTTATTAGGGCCCTATTTTGGGATAGGTGGATTGATTTTTTGGACTCACCATATGCCCCACATTGCCCCAGTGTGGGAAGAGATGTGCAGTAGGGAGTGTCTCACATGAAAATCAACAGTGCACGACAATTCTGGGTTCAGTGAGAACCAGGATTTGCATAATATCACCCACTGGACAACCAGATATGCCATGCCGGCAGCATATCGCTGGACGCAAGCTTGTTTTTGGCACACTTGAGTTTGCAGAGGCGAAACCCAGATAGACAGCTCCAAAATCACACAGACCCGCTTCATTTTATGCAATTTCGTTTCACCTTGGTGTGAGTGAGTGAGTCCCTCAAGCTGGATAAAATATGTATACCTTCTACCCACACTTGAATGGTTAAATCAGTTGTGCATCATGATGTGCAGAACATATTAAAGGCATATATGCATACTGTAGTCTGTGTATAGGTATACCAGGCTTTCCACAGGTCTACTCAGGGTCCACTTTACCTACGTACTGTATGATCACACAGACATTGAGCCAGTTCATGCAGCACTCTTTTTTTGTCTCTGTCCACCCTAGTTTATCTGGCAATTGTGCTTATGAGCTGGGATTTACGCTGAGAATCATTTCCCATAGGACCAGTGTTTCCTATTTCCTGAAGATAATTTGATCATCTGCTCCTGACACCTCCTGCACAAGGACACCAGATTGCCCTTGGGAGAAATTAAGTATCCAAGGTTTCATTCCATGACACTGTGGAGATTACCAGTATGCTACTGCATGGAGTGCAGTGCTCTGCTCTTACCACTTCATTGTTTTGAAAGTTTTCTCCTATAGTGACATACTCAAAAGTGGGACAAAACGTTGAAAATGGGTAAACCGTAAAGGGGTAATGTAAAGTGTTAATTTAAATTGGTCATTATTGAATCCACCTGTAACACCCCCACTGATAATAATATTCAGCCCCACCCACCTTGCCGTGCACACATTGTCCTCAGCCTGCAGGAAAGAAGATGGTATGGTGCAGTACCATTAGTATTACTTAAAGTAAAACCTCTCTGTTAAGGAGCGATGCATCCTATTTCCTCTCCTCTCCTCTCCTCTCCTCTCCTCTCCTCTCCTCTCCTCTCCTCTCCTCTCCTCTCCTCTCCTGCTGGAAGCCAGTGCTCTATTAGAGACTAACAGTGTGCATCCAATTTGTCTGTGAAGATTTATTACAGAGTAAACCATGATGTCCATGAGCAGCTGGTGGTTCAAATGATTCACTGTTCAGAAGGAGCTGGCAGTGGGGGTGGTTGTAGGGGTAGTTGTTGTGATTAGTGGTTGTATTGTTGGTGGTGGTGATGGTGATGGTAGTTGTGGAGGTGGGGATGGTGGGGTGCTGGAAGGTCTCGATGTGTCTTTCAGGTCTAATCCCACTGGCTCACCACACACTGCTCTCCCAGGCCAGCTCCCAACATTGTTTGACACTCCAGAAGTGTAGCAGCTCGGCAGTATATACTTCTACGTAAAGTTTGACATTGAACTCTGGAATGTATACGCACTATTGGGATAATGGGCTGAAAATCCAGAACATCCAGTACAGCCAGTAACAGTGTACTGAAGTCGGTGATGAGAGTCAGACAGGTAGATTTATTCAAGTCAAGGGACACAAGTCATGTCAAGGTGATGGACAAGGTTGGAAAAGTCTGATATAGTTAGAGACCGTCAAGTTTAAGAATAACATGTAATCGATAGTTTTCTCAAAGTGCATCTGCAGCTGTCACTCTGACACCTCTAGAGTGTTGGTGAACTGAAAATTGGTTGTTTGTACTGCCCTACAAAGCCAATTTGAACAACCAATATGTCAATTTGAACAACCAATATGTCAATTTGAAGCTATGATGCCCTGCTTTCATATAATTATGACATGAAAAAAATGAAAATGAAATGAAATCCAATGGCATGACAAAGTGGGAAACGGAAGGTAACATCGTTATATCAAATTCGATGAGATATGCCAATTCCAATGGAAATGTACTAATTCACATGTATGGAGGGAATTACACCATTCATTACACCTAAACAGAAGGCACATTTCTCGAATGGGGAGGCAACATGCTGGAGACAGTGTGGGTCTCGGGAGGCTAACCATTGGCATATTTTCTGGGGGTGTCCAGTGATTAGAACCTTCTAGACAGAAGTTCAGAGATCAATAAATACAATATTTGGTGCAAATTTGCCCTTAGAGTTTACTACATTATTTTTGGGACATTTTCAGACGGGAAGATCTGATGAATACCTATTCGGTAGGGATGTCCCGATCACGTTTTTTTGCTCCCAATTCGATTCCGATCATTTGATTTTGAGACATACCGATACCGATCTTTCCAATACCCACATAGTAAGTAGTACAATAAGTTGATCCAATGACTGCGAAGCCCCCACAAGTGTCCATGACCAAAAAACTATCTAAATGATGTTGGGCATCACACTCACAGCACATTATATTATAAGTGGTGATAGTTATAAATACTGTACAAGTGTAAGCTGTCAGTGTCTCTGTGACTTCAAATGATATACTCCAATAAACAGCTGAAGAATGTAGCTGTGGCGGGTTGACATGGCCTGCATGCCAGTATAGTATGTACTTAACTGTAGTGCGTGCGTGCGTGCGTGCGTGCGTGCGTGCGTGCGTTCACGTGTGACATCCCGAAACTCCAATTATGTAAAACCACCCAATTATTCTGTGGACACCCAGCAACCGCATGCTCATGTCATGTCTGCCTATAAAATGCTTCCTCCACACATAAAGCTGCCTTTTACCATTCCATAGTCTTGCCTCCTCAAATCCACACCATCTAATCACTGTTATTATTAATGTCCTCTTAACTCAACCAGGTTGTCTTTCACTGTCAAACATAGATGGACCAGAACCACTTATAAACCTACTTCTACTCACTGTATATCTTGCCTTTAAACAATTCAGAATAATGTGTAATGGTTCTTATACATAGCCAACTGATATGGATCTACTACTATACTGCACGTGTTCTCAAACTCTTTTATGAAAGGCTAATTAAAAGACTAATTAGTGCAGGTCCATACCGTACATAGCTATTAGGACATGACCACCTGTTTTTCTTTATTCACCGTTTAGAGGACTGTTGCTGTATATTGTGCAGTTTGATATGCAGGTCACGAAGAGCTAAAACTCTCTGGACCTGTATGGGCCCATTTGCTTCCATTTGCACACTTCTGAGTTACTGTAGTTGTCCATTAAGGTTCCTATACTTGATTTAGCTGGGGACCCCCTGGAATCCCCTCAATGACTCCTGGCGGTCCCTGAACCCCACTTTGAGAACCACTGCTGCAATGGAACCTTTTTTGGGGGTTCCATATAGAACCTTTCTTTTGGCAAGAGTGCCTCCTCGTTCCCACAGTGATTACGTTGACCCTGCAGCTTCTCTCTCCCATGAGCACTATACCTTTATAGATCTGCCACTGGAAGGTCCATAGCGATGTATTATCCCCCCTTCTCACATCCATCCGCTGCAATCACTAATGATCTCCTTGCACCCCACACCCACACCCCCACCCCAGGGGGGGTGCGGCAAATTATCTGGGAAAAGCTGTTGCTGAGCGGTAATTTGTGAAGCAGTAGTCTCTCATTCCCTTGACCTTCTCTGGCTCTCTCTCTCCATCTGAGATGGTGAGCTCCTTCCTTCACGTCAATTCCTCTATTTTAATTCTCCATCGGTGAATGTCACCCCCCCCCCCCCCCCCTCCCCTCCATTTCCATTCTTCTCTTTCATTTTTTCCTTCTCTTCCACTGGCATGCTACCACATTCTCTCCTTTCACAATGATTTACACACATCCTCCACAGTATACTATACGGACGGTGGGAGGGAGGTTCACTGGTGCAGGGGTGGCGATTGGTGGAGTGGGTTTGGTTTGGGTCTAGGAGGATCCGATCTTAAAAAAAGAAATCAATGTTTTATCAGCGTGTGCAAATTGATTGATAATTTGCTGGACGGGCTGACAGCTGCATCGCGGGAGAAAAGCCAGGATGTATGTGTGTAGGCTATATCTCTCCCATGCCCACCTCCGGGGGTGTGTGCCAGCCCGCCCCATCCGGGGCCGCGTGGCTGTCAAACTCTGCACTGAATTATCAATTGGTGGACCACTCTCAAGGAAAATCAATTTGGGAGAATTCACTGCGCCACAAAAACCTGCAGCTCACTATGTCATGTGCCTTATAGGGAGGGAAGTGGGGACGGCTGTAGTCCCATGACGGAGGTGCTAAATGTGATGTATATATGCTTAGCGTACGTACACACGCTCAGAGCCAGAAGTGCTAAAAAAAGGAATGGGGGGGTCGTAAGAATGACTCTGTTGCATTTCCATCGCTAATGGTGAGCTTTATAACCTTTCCATAACGCCGCAGTGGAATGAATAAAAAGAAAACAAGTTATAAATGTTGAGATGTAAAATAAACGCATTAGAAAAGGCACTAGCTCCGAAGTCTGACGTCACTTTCAGTAGAGGGCGTCAATCTCCAGGTTCATGTATTTGTTTATTTGCATTGAGATCCCCAAACGGCGATTTTAGGTCGCTTCATATAAGAACTGTGTTTGAAAAATAAACCGACCACCTCTGCGTTTCTGTCAGGGGAGTGGCTGTGCGTCGTTAATGATGTCCATTCATATTTGATACAGCCAGTTTCTAGAGAAAATGGAATTAATGTGACCGCAAAAGCCTTGAAACTACATATGAATGCAATGTCGCTGAGCATATACGTCACGCCCAGCTGTCAACATATTGCGTTCCTGAGATTCCTCGTTGACGTAAGCTCAGCTGGTGGTGACTCGACTCGTACTAACCACGATACATTATATATCAATAAAATAAAAATAAAAATAAACGTAATTAACATTCAGTTTCTGTTGTGCGACGGGCTGCGGGCAGAAGCAGCCTACCCGGAAATGTAGTCTCTGGGTTGTTTGGCTCGTTTCTAACGCTTATTTTGTTACTCTTTGGGTATATTTGTACATTTCCGCCTTCAGTCGATGCTTCATATCCATGAGTGAAAAGGCCGGGGTGATCGGTTTATTTTTCAAACACAGTTCTTATATGAGGCGATCTAAAATCCCCCTATGGAGAGTACAATGCTTATAAAAACATACATGAACCATGGCGCTCACTGCCCTCTACAGAGGGCAGTGACGTCAGGACTTCGGTGCTCTATGCTTAGCAGCAGCCAAACAGACAAGAGCGTTTTTGTCGGCGTTACAAACGAAGGCCAAACATGACTGCTGCTTTGCACTGCAAGAACCACTTGAACTTGAGTGCAGAGGTTCCTTTGTATTGATTCTACATGTTTAAGAATCCGCCTCCCCCTTTATGAATCCATGTGAGTTGAACTTTCCAATCCATTGTAGTACTGAATATATGGTATATTAGTCATTCACACCCTCCATCATTTGGACGGAATAAAAATGAGTCACACTGAGTCAGTGTGTCCTGTGTGTGTGTGTGTGTGTGTGTGTGTGTGTGTGTGTGTGTGTGTGTGTGTGTGTGTGTGTGTGTGTGGCGGCAGCATGACGTCTTTCCTATATACAATCATGTCCAACATGAACACCTGGAGTGGACCGGCTGCTCTGCACTGCAGGCAGCATCCATTGATCCAGCTCAGCTTTGAAGCTGAGGAGAGGCTACGCACGCACACGCGCGCACACACACACACACACACACACACACACACACACACACACACACACACACACACACACACACACACACACACACACACACACACACACACACACACACACACACACACACACACACACACACACACACACACACACACACACACACACACACACATCCCCTTGAAATGGAGATGGTTCATCTCAGGTGGTTATTCCCAATAAAGAATTTCTAGATGCACACACGCACGCACGCACGCACGCACCGTGACGCACGCACGCACGCACGCACGCACGCACGCACGCACGCACGCACGCACGCACGCACGCACGCACCGTGACGCACGCACGCACCGTGACGCACGCACGCACGCACACTAAAGACGTTCTACACATATTGTGACTCAGCCTGGAAAATGTAATTATGATGGCAGGTGATGGTGACTCAAACTTGACTTGCACATGATTGCACCATACTAAAAATACACAGAGAAGATCGAAATTCACCTCACTGTTACCTTGTTTTACCTCGCACACCAACACACGCTAGCATGCATGCACGGACACACACGCACGCACGCACGCACGCACGCACGCACGCACTAAGGCTCAAAAGATGGCATGGCTCTTTCAGACATACTGTACTGAATTAAACTGCCTGAGTTTGTGACATTATTGTTTATTATTATTATTAGACAGGCAGTGGTTCTCAAAGTATAGTGTCTGGGTTCACCCGTGTTGTGAGCTTGTACAGTAGTTCTGCTATTTTCAAGGACTCTTGAATAATTTGGAAATGTTTTTGAATAATTTTAACAACACAAATCTTGCACGGGTGGTCCCTGGCACACAATAATTTCAGATGGGGGTCCGTGGCCAAATACATTAATGTCTCGGTCCTGGACATGAAAACGTTGTACCACCAACAATCTTTGATCATGCCTTTGATTGAGCCAAACATTTTTGTCTTACTTGACCTCTGTCACTGCAGGGAACAGTTCGTTAAAACTAATATTGTTTTACCTCAGTGAGGCAAATCCCATGTTCAGAGGACGTGGGTCTGCAGGGAGTCCCCAACCAGACGTTAACGAGTCTATTACGTTAAAAGTTTGAAAACCCCTGCCCTTGTAGATGATGAAAATAAAGCTACTTCCTGCTCCATTTGCAGGTTAATTGCTCTTAAGTTGCCCCATCAGACTGGTTGCTATATGTAGGCATATTGCTCCCTCCAGCTGGGCCCTGCCATGTAACACCAGCATCTGTCAGTGTAGCTGGGCTTGGGCCAGGCCTCTCTCCTCTCAGCCTGTACATACGTTTACAATACAGCTGTCCTCGACTAAAGCAATTCTTATCTGACTTATATAGTCATAGGAATTTGTTGACTAATTGATTTGTTGATTTAACCGACAAACCTGTGAAATTGGGTTTGTCAGTACAACTATACAGACCAGAACAGGCTGTTAAGGTTAGTGAGGTTGAGAACTGAACATTATAATGTTGATTGGCACAATGGCTATTGGCTATTGCCCATGCATTGGCCTATAGACTGTACCACCGCACTGTACCATACAGACCAATGATAGCAATACCATTTCTTTCTTCTAGAATGACATGGTTATACGACAAATACTGAATATGTGCTTATAGCCTGGCCCCAGACCATAGACTCTTATAGCCTGGCCCCAGACCATAGACTCTGCCCAGTGCCCGCACTCAGTGAGTGGACTGCTAGCTTCAATCAGCAGGCTATGTGCTCATACCTTTTCAAGAAATAATAATAATAATTCAGGGTTGGGAAAAAACAACCCTGAAAAACAACACAACAAACAAATTCTTGGTCAACTAAGACTAAACCAGCCGATTATTTGACTATGAGGGAACAGCCCTATAGTTTACACATTGTAGTCTACATGTGGTACCGTACTGTAAAACAACAAAACAGACACATAAACACCACTTACTTCAACAACAGTGACAATAGCAGTTCTACAAGCTCACGACGTGTCGCAATGCAACATTTTGGAAACTGTCTGTCTATATTGACTTTCTCCAAACAGGGATGCCAATCATGCCAGTTTGAAAGTGTGGTACTGGCTAGGCGCTTGGTCGGCACAGTGCTAAGGTGCCTGCCACCGCGGAGGTTGTGGGTTCGAATGCACCGTGGTGCATGCAGCTTTGTCGAGCGTCTTCACGAACACAATTGGCCGGTGTTCAGGGCTCTACGTCCTCCCGGTGGGGGCTCCTATAGGTGAGTCACCGAAATGTGTGTCGGGAGGTATAAATTGACACAATTACTCTAGAGAAGTCTAGAATATGTTTACAGACAAGAAAACATGGGCCATATGTTTCACACTCAGCATCAGTCTAAAATTAGCTAATAATAATAATAATAATAATAATAATAATAATTCATAGGTCAAAAGATGTATGCATAAAAGTACTGAATTTGATCTTAAATGTGAATGCTTGCATGGGGGTGGCAATTGCTGACCCAACAGTTCTGGAATAAAAGCTATAGTGACAGGTACGGTTGGGGGCAAAGAGGAAATTACTGTTTGCCTATACAGTAGGCTATAGCTGTGTTGTGAATGTGCACGCATACAGTATGCATCTACCAGTATTTCTTAATGTAAACCTTGATCACAAGAAGGCTGCCCTCTCTCAATGCAACTGACAGAATAAACCAATTTCAATATGCCGCAAGTCAAGAATGAAGAATTAAGAGCGATTTATGTCATTCACTCATACAGGTATATAAGAAGCGAAATGTCTGTGATATTAGTCCACAGATCAAACAACTCAAGGTGGCTATACTTTTTTTCTATTTGTATATTTTGACCCTTCCTGAGTCACAGCTAAATTAGTGTTATTATTTTAGATGCTGGTGCATGTCTTGTTATTAATTGGCTCCTGTTTCAAAGTATTATATTATTGTAGGTATGACTTTAAGGGGACACTGAACTTTTTTTATGTCGCTGTGCCATTTTTTTGTTTGCGTCTTTTAGTACCACAGCAGCATAACGTAGGTAAGTAGGACATTTCAACTCAGAGATGTCTTCATACTCATCCAGTCTTACTGCCATGAGGAGACATTTCAACTCAGAGATGTCTTCATACTCATCCAGTCTTACTGCCATGACGAGACATAAATGCAAACTTGCCCAAAGGCCAATAAACCATCTTGGGCTTTGACCGACAGCAAGGCGTCAGTGCACAGATGCATGCACAATAAAAACGCGTCTACATCAGCGTGACGTAGGTATAGGCGACAGGCTGTGAATACCATCCATCCATTACTCTGTAAAACGTGTAGGGATGACTTCAAATGTGGGCGGGCGAAGTCGTCGGGTTCGTCTTTCGAATGGAATCAAATGGAATGTTGAATTTGTAATCTGGTGTGTGATGACTAACGGGCTGACTCACTTTGGGGAAGTTTCCAAACAATGACAGTTTGGAAACTTCCACAGCAGTGGTTTCTGTATTTTGTGCATGTTTGTTTTTCCTCAGCTGTATGCGAAGCAGACATGAAAGGTCATGGAGAGGCGTCAACTTCACAGACTCTCAGCGGTATACACATAGATATATATAAACACTAGATGGCTCAAGGCGGAGTTTCTGACGATGTTCACCCGGCAGCCATCTTACTTCGGGGCTACAGTACAGTATGTTCAATGGCAGCTCAAACAGAAACAGTCATAACTCGCTCAAATCTTGACGGATTTACAAACGGGTTGGTTTATTATTTTTGTATGAACGTCGTATAAAAGCATATAAGTATGCAGACGTCTCTGACGTTTATAACAAACCAAACCGTTTGAAAATCGGTTGAAAATTGAGCAAGTTATGGTCATTTAAGAGTACATGCCCCATAGACACAATGTTATGTGTCCCGAGGTAAGATGGCCGCCACGTAACGACGTCGCTCTCCATTGGCCAACAGCGCGGGTGAGCTATCTAGAGTTTATATATATATCTATGGGTATACACAGCCCACACACAGCTGTGCTGACACCGTGGACCACACCCTTACAAATAATATCACTGGTGGAACGTAACTGCATGTACTCAACTACTGTACTTAACTTACATTTTTGGGGTATTTGAGTATTTCAAATGTTCTTTTACTTCTACTGCACTACATCCCAACTTCTAAGTTGAAAACGAAAGGCGACCGGGCCTTTGCCCTCAGAGCCCCAACTCTCTGGAATGCCCTCCCCCTGGAGATAAGGCTCACAGAGTCCTTCCCCGCTTCAAATCCCTCCTGAAAACTCACTTTTATAAAAGCTGCTTTTAACGCCTAAATGTTTTACTAAATGTTCTTAATTGTTCTAATGTCCTACAGCATTTCTGTATATTGCCTGTTTTTTTCCCCTATTTATCATTATTAACTGTTGTTTATGGAGTACACTGCATTTGTTTTTATTCTTTGTGAAGCACTTTGTAACCTTGTTTTGAAAGATGCTATATAAAGGTTTATTATTATTATTATCTCAGAGACAAATATTGTACTTTTACTACACTACAATTATTTGAAAACATTAGTTAAACTTTGTAGATTTGTATTATTATTTTCAAAACATACATTAGCCACTTCAGCCCTATTTATACTTTGATCTACAGATCTTGTAGATCTGCCATTTTTAAAATATTTAAAAAATATATATTTCAGACACATATGTCTGATATAATTTGTGAAACGGGACATTCTGCATAATGAGTACTTTAGGTATATTTTACTCAAGTAAATTTATACTGGACTTTTACCTGTGTTAAAGAGTATTTCTACTGATCAGTCTACTGCTGAGAGAGAGAGAGAGAGAGAGAGAGAGAGAGAGATACAGTATCTAGTCTACTGCTGCGAGAGAGAGACATAGTATGAGTATAGAATGTGCTGTTTGTAAGGGAAGTAAGTTTATTTAATTTTATTCTTAAATTTTACTGTTGACTTGATATTTATTCCCCTGTTGTTTTTGTTATTGACTTGTATTACTTTCTATTTACTCCTTGCTTATGTACTGTATGGGGAGGGAGGTGCATGCGTGCGTGCGTGCGTGCGTGCGTGCGTGCGTGCGTGTGTGTGTGCGTGCATGATTTTGTTGTCTGCTCATACATTTTTAATCAATAAATAAAATCCTAAAAAAAGAAGCTTGTAGACAAACCATGATCAAAGTGGCACGAAGGCAGATTTGACGATGGCCCGCAGCTTTCTTCCTAAAATGTATTATTTATGGTCCGCCAATTAGTCATGTGAAATTCATACAGTACATTGATTGTTTTGAAATGAACCTGCGGTCCTGGGCAGATTAATCTATTAATCAGTAGAACTTGTAAGCATTTCTAACATCTGACCTTTACATACGTGGTTACAGTATACACTAAGGTCACTCATACTTGAAATGCTTAGGTACAGCAGCCTTGTGTTCATACAACAGAAAGATTGGGTATTGGGTAAGACTGACGTTATGCATCTTTCAGGACCTTTCACTGCTTCGTCTCAACCATTACTCTATGTAGTCCGGAAGCCGAGGTGGACGGGTGGGACTTTTTATTGGCCTAAAATATTGTCTATATACATACATTCATGAATCCACTTGCTGACCGGCTGTTAGTATTTGGGCAATCTTTTTATAGGGGTTTCTTGTGACCCTACCATTAACATCCTATGGCAGGCAAAAAATGTCAAACTTTCCTTTTGCTTTAAGTAGCATGTGACATGTCAAACTAGGGGGTTTTCATGATTCTGAATCCATTCCAAGCATTAGTTTGCACAAAATACACTCCTTGGGCTAAAAACGGCCATAGACATCATGACAAATGTGATGAGGTCAGCACATTTTGGGCACATTTGGGCAAGTGGCTATGGCTGCTTTTAGCCCAAGGTATTTTTTGCAACACTAATGCTTGGAATGGATTCAGAATCATGAAAGCCCCTAGTTTGACATGTCACATGCTACTTAAAGCAAAAGGAAAATTTGACATTTTTGCCAGCATAGGATGTTAATGGTAGGGTCACAAGAAACCCCTATAAAAAAGATTACCCAATACTAACAGCCGGTCAGCAAGTGGATTCATGAATGTATGTATACTAGAATTTCGCGGGCCTTTGGCCCGCTCATCCTAGCGCCATGCGATACGCAAATGGGAAGAAGGCAATGGCAACCCATGATGTTTTAATTTATGCATTTGCTTGGAAAGCGCAAAGTTGCCAAGCTGGCTGAGTGACCTTGTTTGGTTTTGTGTATGAAAGAGAGCATGGCAAGGCGCATGAACAGTATACTGTACTGTACTGTAAGTCTTTGTACTGTACTGTACTGTACTGTACTGTACTCATGTGTACTGTACTGTTCTCTGTACTGTTGTTATTAGTGTTGTGTTCTTATTTTTTCTTATTATGATTATTATTATTATTATTATTATTACATGGATTAATATTCTGATCAACTGTACTGTTGATATTATAGTTGTTATTAGTGTTAATATTCTGATGTGAGCTTTCTTTCTGTACTGTACTGTAGTCATGTGTACTGTACTGTTCTCTGTACCGTTGATATTATTGTTGTTATTAGTGTAGTGTCAGGGCTCGACGCTTAGCATTTTTTTAATTTTTTATATTTTACTTATAAAAAAACCTGGCAACCCGCACCCCACGGTCATTTTCCGCTAACCTGAGCGGGGCTCCCTAGCCTGCTGGAGGGGCTCACATCATCCCATGCACCCTCGAGAGGAAAAAAAAGGAAAATTAATGCAGCCATGAGCCTACCAATAATGTGGTCTTGTGGAGCTTGATCACCTCCTCCTCCTCCTTTCCCCAAATTGCCAATCCCAATAAATCCAAAAGTAGCCTAGTGTGAATACTTCCACAGCCTAATTACTAAAGGATAAACTATCAGTCTTCTCCTAAATCTGTCAATCTTTGTCAACTCAGCACGTGTTGACAACGCATTGTAAACAGAAGCCGTGTGTGTGTCACACCAAAAGTGGTGACCTATAGAATCGTGTACATAGAAGCATCACGCAATCACAGCTGTCATTAATTAATGGTCTTGACTTGATTGCCTATGCGTTCAAGTTATATAGGGTGAAAACCGTGAAATGCACAGGCTCATCTTACATCGCGGCTGGCTGCCACTGCAGGCAACATGCACATTTCCAAGAAAGTTTCAGGGCACACTACTTTGTCTAACAATGTGGATTATAGTTTGCTCACTTTTCTGCTGGTCAATTTGAGAAAAAATGTAAGGACTGGAAAGCTCTCTCTTTCTCTATCTCTCTCCCTTTCTCTCTGTCTCCCCCTTTCTCTCTGTCTCCCTCCCTCGCTGGGGTGAAGACGTGTGTGCTCTCTCTCTCTCTCTGCTTAGGTACAGCAGCCTTGTGTTCATACAACAGAAAGATTGGGTATTGGGTAAGACTGACGTTATGCATCTTTCAGGACCTTTCACTGCTTCGTCTCAACCATTACTCTATGTAGTCCGGAAGCCGAGGTGGACGGGTGGGACTTTTTATTGGCCTAAAATATTGTCTATATACATACATTCATGAATCCACTTGCTGACCGGCTGTTAGTATTTGGGCAATCTTTTTATAGGGGTTTCTTGTGACCCTACCATTAACATCCTATGGCAGGCAAAAAATGTCAAACATTCCTTTTGCTTTAAGTAGCATGTGACATGTCAATCTAGGGGGTTTTCATGATTCTGAATCCATTCCAAGCATTAGTTTGCACAAAATACACTCCTTGGGCTAAAAACGGCCATAGACATCATGACAAATGTGATGAGGTCAGCACATTTTGGGCACATTTGGGCAAGTGGCTATGGCTGCTTTTAGCCCAAGGTATTTTTTGCAACACTAATGCTTGGAATGGATTCAGAATCATGAAAGCCCCTAGTTTGACATGTCACATGCTACTTAAAGCAAAAGGAAAATTTGACATTTTTGCCAGCATAGGATGTTAATGGTAGGGTCACAAGAAACCCCTATAAAAAGGATTACCCAATACTAACAGCCGGTCAGCAAGTGGATTCATGAATGTATGTATACTAGAATTTCGCGGGCCTTTGGCCCGCTCATCCTAGCGCCATGCGATACGCAAATGGGAAGAAGGCAATGGCAACCCATGATGTTTTAATTTATGCATTTGCTTGGAAAGCGCAAAGTTGCCAAGCTGGCTGAGTGACCTTGTTTGGTTTTGTGTATGAAAGAGAGCATGGCAAGGCGCATGAACAGTATACTGTACTGTACTGTAAGTCTTTGTACTGTACTGTACTGTACTCATGTGTACTGTACTGTTCTCTGTACTGTTGTTATTAGTGTTGTGTTCTTATTTTTTCTTATTATGATTATTATTATTATTATTATTATTATTATTACATGGATTAATATTCTGATCAACTGTACTGTTGATATTATAGTTGTTATTAGTGTTAATATTCTGATGTGAGCTTTCTTTCTGTACTGTACTGTAGTCATGTGTACTGTACTGTTCTCTGTACCGTTGATATTATTGTTGTTATTAGTGTAGTGTCAGGGCTCGACGCTTAGCATTTTTTTTATTTTTTATATTTTACTTATAAAAAAACCTGGCAACCCGCACCCCGCGGTCATTTTCCGCTAACCTGAGCGGGGCTCCCTAGCCTGCTGGAGGGGCTCACATCATCCCATGCACCCTCGAGAGGAAAAAAAAGGAAAATTAATGCAGCCATGAGCCTACCAATAATGTGGTCTTGTGGAGCTTGATCACCTCCTCCTCCTCCTTTCCCCAAATTGCCAATCCCAATAAATCCAAAAGTAGCCTAGTGTGAATACTTCCACAGCCTAATTACTAAAGGATAAACTATCAGTCTTCTCCTAAATCTGTCAATCTTTGTCAACTCAGCACGTGTTGACAACGCATTGTAAACAGAAGCCGTGTGTGTGTCACACCAAAAGTGGTGACCTATATAATCGTGTACATAGAAGCATCACGCAATCACAGCTGTCATTAATTAATGGTCTTGACTTGATTGCCTATGCGTTCAAGTTATATAGGGTGAAAACCGTGAAATGCACAGGCTCATCTTACATCGCGGCTGGCTGCCACTGCAGGCAACATGCACATTTCCAAGAAAGTTTCAGGGCACACTACTTTGTCTAACAATGTGGATTATAGTTTGCTCACTTTTCTGCTGGTCAATTTGAGAAAAAATGTAAGGACTGGAAAGCTCTCTCTTTCTCTATCTCTCTCCCTTTCTCTCTGTCTCCCCCTTTCTCTCTGTCTCCCTCCCTCGCTGGGGTGAAGACGTGTGTGCTCTCTCTCTCGCTCTCTTCTCTCTCCTCCCTCTCTGGGGTGTGTGTGTGGGGGGGGGGGGGGGGGATTAGTTGCGCTGCCTTCGACAGTGCTATACTTCTCCAGCAGCGGTGCAGAACCGAGAGAGTGACACATTCTTTTGGATGTAAACTGCGCAACTTTTTGCTTTAAAGATCGGATTCTGTAGTCGCACCGGTGCTACAAAGTGAATTTTACAACTCGCACGGTGATATTTTAAGTCGCAAATGCGAGTACCTAGTCGCACTGTCGAGCCCTGTGTAGTGTAGTGCCATTTGCGCTGCATCGCGAGGCGATCCAAAATCCCCCCCCGCGCACGCACACACACACACACACACACTGTACGTAGCTGTTTGGTGTTGCAGCGCGCGCGCGTGTGTGTAGTGT
The DNA here is from genome assembly GCF_951216825.1 of Electrona antarctica. NCBI lineage: Eukaryota > Metazoa > Chordata > Actinopteri > Myctophiformes > Myctophidae > Electrona > Electrona antarctica. The sequence continues at coordinate 14,859,930 of NC_136795.1, read as the reverse complement.
TGGTGTTGTTGTTCTTATCCATATATGCGCCTCGGTTCGTCCCGCTTGTACCACGCCAGGTGTCGACGCGGTCGTGTTTGCATTATTTTAACGGTGTATGTATGTAATCGCAGCGCTCTCCATCCAAGTTAGAATCAGTGTGTGCGGTGTGTAGTTGTTCTTCTTCTTCTACGTTTGGTATGTGTGTGTGGGTCACGTGGTGGGCTTTGAGCAAATGGGAGAGGGAATGTAGTGTTGCCAGGTCCGCGTATTGTAAGCGAGTGGTAGTGTGTGTAAGTAGCGTGTTGAATGGCATTTTTTCTGTGCTTGTTTTCATAGACGTGGCAACAAATTAGGCGGGGGTGTCGGTGCTTGTGGCGTGTTTGTGTTTATTATTGATATTGATATTGTTTGTGAGTCTGGACGGGAGCCGGCTTTAGTGGCAGTGCAATGACAATTTTTACGCGGGTGGTGTTGAGTGTGGGCGTGCTGCGCGACATGAGGAGATAGCCGTGGATCGACGCGGAGGGTAGGTCTGTGACGTGTTAGTGTGTTTAGTGGGTTGTTGCAGTGTGTGTTGCAGTGTGTCAGTGACGTAGTAGCTGGTGCCTTTTTTTCCTGGGTTGCGTACAGCTTTTTGGGTACACCTTTTCAATTGTATAATAGATAGACAATATTTTAGGCCAATAAAAAAGACTATATACCAAATTTCCCACTTTAAACAAAAGAAGCCTGTCGGCTGCCGGACTAATGGCTCTGGTCTCAGCCACCACGGTGAATCTTTTGGCATTCCGTTTTTCTCGAATGTTGCCACTACTGTTGGAGCAGCCATAAACTAAACAGGTTCATCCCGATGTTCTGAGCATCTTTGTAAAGTTAGTGTTAGTAAAAAGCAGGTAAAAGAGTAACGTTTGAGCAGACTAACATCAGTCACTCTACCATTCAATGTAGTAGAAGACCTGCGAGTTTACACAGCAGATATGTCATCTCCGCCTACAGGAAATAAGTTTGCTGCGACCAGGGGACCCGTTTCTGAATCGGTCTATATGTGGGCTGGCTGCCTATCTCCAAAGATTTACCTTCTGCTACTGCCAGAAAGACATGAGAACAGACAAGTTCCTCTAGGGCTTTATCGACAACATTCAATCAATTACTCATGGATTCTCTTGTATCAAATTTTGCTCACAGTGCACATAGCGTCATTTTGTATCAGCTCAGTGGTTTGTATCGACATGTGCTGCCTCAAAGGCCAGTCCTTTTACAACCATGTGCAGTTAGTGGTGGTATATTATTGGAAATAATGTAAAACTGTGAGAATTCCTTTGCAAAATGCTAATAGAGATGGTAGTACTTTGAGAGTTGTGCTGCATGTATTAGCCTACTCTTGCTGCGCAGGATTTTATTTGGAAAGTAATTTTTTGCTATCACATTGAGCAAGGAATTGTCTGACAACTAGTCCCTTGAGATAGAGTCCTTAGTTATACAGAATTTATTTTTTAGTTCCACTTTGCATTCTTTTCTAAAGATTTGTTTTCCATTACTCACTGCTACACTGTACAAGGTAGATGAATTGGCTTCTATAACTGTTTATGATTTGGTCTGTTCAGGATAATAAGTAGAGATGTCCCGATACTGTATCGCCAGTATCGGTATCGAAAAGTATCGGATCGGCCTTTATTTGTCATATCTAGGCATGTAACGATTCACTCAACTCACGATACGATTCGTATCACGATATGAGGTTCACGATACGGTTTTTCACAATATTAAAAAATATATATATTTTAAAGAAAAAATATCGTCAGGATTAATATCGATATATATCGATATACGATATATCGCTACATGCCTAGTCATATCGGGTCATATCGGTATCGGTGAATATGTCAGTCTAACCACAGATCTGACACATGGGTAAGGGGTTAACACTATGGCAGGTAAATAGAATGTTGGGACATGTGGAGTTTGCTTTGGAATTGCCCAAACTGCAAGTGCACATTTGAGTGAGGAGTCTGCTATAAACACAACAGGAGATATATAGCTAGATAGCTATAAACACAACATGAGATCACGACACTGGTATCGGTATCGCCTAACACAGAAATTGAGGTATCGGGATCGGATCGGAAGTGAAATCGGGACATCCCTAATAATAAGGGAATAATAATAATAAGGGAATAATTGACAATCTGACACAGACAATGGACACTAGGACCATTCCCTCTATGCTTTGGGGCTACTTGAGCCGAGCAAGAACACATGTTTCAAGTACATTGCATTCTGTGTCACCCTGGCATGGCATAAAGGAGGATTGGAACATGTTAACCACTGCCAGCTTTGACACTTTGAAATCCCATTAACAAAGTATGAAATCAACCAACAAACCAGCCATAGTATCACAAGCCAGGCAATCAGAGATCTTTGCCAGCCTGCCGGGGAAATCTAAATTCAATATATGGACTAGAAGTTAGAACAGTGGAGCGGTGAGAATGGCCAATAACCTACACCTATACTGCTTCGATCTTTCAATTGTTTCCAACCAGTTTTAGCACCTAGCGTGGAAAGTAAGTAAGGAGATTAACATTTACTTTACTGTACTGTACAAGTACAATTATGAAGTATCTGTACTTGAGTATTTCCAATTTCTAATACTTTTACTTCTACTACATCTTGGATCCAAATATTGTACTTTTACTCCACTAAATTTATTTGACAACTTAGTTACTAGATCACTCTGTAGATTTTGATTATTATTAACATATAACCACTTCAACCCTATACATTTCGGCCATTTGAAAATAGCCGAATAATCTACAAGCTCACAATGTGTTGCACTGCGACGCATTGTGAGCTTGTAGATCTGCTATTTTCACAAGATTTTTATACTTTAAATGGGACATTTTGCATAATGAGTACTTTTACTTTTGTACTTTAAGGAAATGTTGATGCCAATACTTTTGTACTATTACTCAAGTAAGTATTTCTATATTGCAGTACTGATTTAGCACTTTTTAGATGTTTTCCAGATCAGTCGGCAGAATAGATCTCTGATCTTCTGGCTACACACGAATAAACCAACCAACCCAGACCATTACGCCAGACCATTACAGTCGCTTTCTTGATGGCAAGGAACACCTTCATCATGCGATGGAGTATTATGCTTTCAACTCTGCATGTGCTGTGATGTGCTCCTCTGGTACACATGGTGATATGCTGTACATTCAAGTCTACTTTATCAGTATAGTTGAAGGTCATAGACTGAAAAACAGTTACAATAGCAAAAAGGGTGCTTGCAGGGATTTATCTCAGAGGCTTTATCACAAGTTTTGGGATTGCTTCCTTGCTATAGGAGGTACGTGTCCTCCAGGCTGTAAAGTGGCAATTTGCTACTAGGCCATAATGGACTTGCAGACCATCCATTTGAAACAACAGGCAGTAGATGGAGTAAAGACTTCCTCATTTGTGCAAGGATGGATCCAGGTGATTGATGAGACAAACAGCACTAGGTCAGTGCTATAGGCAACAGGCCAGGCTCATGTACCCTAGGTCAGTGCTATAGGCAACAGGCGTTCTGCCAGCCGAGAACTAATAACATCCCCCACAAAAACCTTTTTTGTCAAATGTTTTCGGATGAACAGTTCCACCTGTATGCGATCCTTAGTGTCTCATACGAGCCGATTGACCTTTGACCTGAGCTCTCCTCCACAGCATTGGACGTGTTCTACGTGGGAGGCTGATTATCTCATCCAAACTCGCTCTTACTTATGTACTCTTCTTATACACTTATTCATGTGCTGAAAATAGCTGACCTTATACAAACTCACGATGCAACGTGTTGTGATGTTTTATATAGGCTATTTTCAACATGCATGGAACACCACCATACGACAATACATTAAATTCTCCACTACAGAGACCAGACCCTAGAAATTTCAATAACGCAAGCAAGCTGCTTGCTTGCTTGAACTTTCTGTTCTGTTCTGTTTGAACAGAAAGTTCTCTGGGTTTAACACATGCATCTTACTCCCTCACCCTCAGGCGTGTCTATGTTTGCTGCAAACATGATTCATCGCAAATCGCAACTGCGCAAAAACATGTGGTCGATATACTGTAGTACACTGTGGGTGGGTAATAAACTAATAACCCACAGCAAGGATATTTACGATGATTAATAATGTTTCTAAACATCTAACATAATGTATGTTGCAAGAAGATGAACCTAGGGTTTATTTGAGTTTGGATATTTCAAAACAGCTACTTACGTTTGGATGGATAAAGACTGAAACCAAGGAGATGCAAATCACGACTGCCTCTGACAGCACGCTAAAAGGCAACGGGTTCATTCTAGCATAGCACAGCTCTGCTTCTAAAGGAAGAATTCCACTCCTGTGCCCGCCCGAGCACACGCACGCACGCATGCACGCACGCACATCTAGTCATATAGGCTAGGCATGTACCACAATCTATGTGGGCAGAGATTACATGCAGTATGCACATGCACACACGTACACATACATATACGCGTGTGCACGCACGCACGCACACACACTGTACTGTATGTATGAGTGAGTCTTCTGTGCTAGTTCAGCACTCCTCCAATTCACATCCTTCAAGGAAGCTGGGAGACTGGTGCCTTTGACTTTGCAGAAAAATGCGTTATTGCAATTTGAATTGCAGGCAGTGTTTTGCGTTGATCGATGCACAACGGCTTTATGGGAGAGAGAACAACGCAGGTGTCTGGAAAGCATACAGAGTTTGAACTGACAGAGCTCTGAGCATATTCATACAGTATGCCAGGCTCACAGGCCTAGCTAACATTATCCTCACACAAGATTGAACCACTGGACTGCCTATAATGAACAGAATGGGAAAAGTGAAATAGTGCTCATTGGAAGAAAAAAGAAAGAGAGTTATACATTGGATCAACTTTCAAAAAATGTAATTAAAACAAATTGTCATTTAGTTATGACCAAAAAAAGAAAGAAAACAAGAATTGATGACATCTCATATGAGATGTCATATTACAAGTCATATTACCAGCTGCGTTTATGGTGGTGGTGGTGGTCCACCATGTATGTAATAGACGAACAACACGCATTTGTGCAGGTTGGGAAATAAAAGTGACACGTGGTAACTGGTTAATGTCCACATGCAACCACCTTTGCAGGAAACATTACATTTCAAGCACAACTCAATACAAAAACTGTTGTGGACGACACCATAAAGCATTACACTTGTTTCCAAAGAGTTTGTATAACCACACTTTGCCTTTGCAATGCATATTATTGGTCCAGGCAGATTATCCACACAGTGATATTAGTATGTCTACGCGAGGCTATGTCTCGCTCGCTCCGGTCACAGAGCCATTCTGGACATTCACAGCATTCTTCCAGAACAGTGGGCGTATCCTCCCCGAGCCCACTCACTCCCGTAGGTCCACGGGTGACGTCACATTCATGCCGTTCAGACTATGTTGTTGCTTGCTGTCCCATGGCTGAGAGGTCGGCTAGAGGCAAAAAATGGCTGAGAGGTCGGCTAGAGACGAGGCAGCCAATGAGAAACATAGGTCTCAACTACAGCAAGTGGGCGTGAAAGCACCGACGAGCGAAAATTGACCAGCTGTGCTTACACAGCAGCTGGTAAAAACGATAGAACAACTTTAAAGTGTATAGGGCTGATAGCTAACTCATCAGAATAACCCAACCAAATCACTGCAGTTTGTGGCCCCATACCCACATATTCAGAACACATGTTCTGTGTCTTGTTTGCATGTGTTTATGGCCGCCACAATGCATTTCCCAATGGGAGTCACATGGTTTGACCAAACTTTTATGTTTGATGGGCAGAACACAGCCATCAAACACAAATGTTTGGTCAAACCATGTTGTAAATGTCGGTGACACTTGGTTCCTTAACTTCTATAATTTCTTTTGTTTGAAGTTTGTTATTTTCTTTGATTATTTTGGGTTAACTTTATTTTTGAAACTTCCTGTCTTTTGGCCTACTTTTACTTTGACACTTGTTACCAACCCATATATAGCTGAAGCCTGTTAGCTTCACTCAAAACACACTAAACACAGACAAGACACATAATTAACATGTGTAACATGTGTTCTGTATGTGTTCTGTATGTGTGTATGGGGCCTGAACAAACGGCAGCGGATGCAAGAGCAAAGAAATTACTCTTACCCAGCACTGAGTATCAGTGCAACAACGGAGAAACACAACCTAACCTCCTATTCAACCGCCATTGGTGTTCTTACACTTAGCAGTAGAGTGGCTTTTGATAACAGGATCTCTCTTGGGTACTTAGTGATGTTTTGAAAGTGCTTTCTTAAAAAAAAAGACTCTAAATCGAGTATCCGCCTCAAACAGAGCTTTCCAACTATTCTGCAATGCGCTGAATATGAGACAAGTAGGACGGGGCTTTTAAGAATAAATATAGAGGCACCGTTTTATGTGCACATATACATCTGAGTACCCGCAGGCCGATTATGAAGGATGCACTGCTGTGGAAACATGCTAGAAGGTCCCCAGGGAATGTACAGCTTTTAGATAATGTCGCTATCGGGTGGAAACCGTATGTCCAAAACTGTTCCATTTTTTACATTATTGTTTAAAAAAAACCATTTTGAAATAGTGAAACAACCCGAACTATAGCTCACAACCCGTTGCATCACGACACATTGTGAGCTTGTAGTCCGATTCGTCGATTTTCTATGCAAAACTCTTGTATGATAAAGTAGGGTATTTATTTACAAATAAAAAGAAATATGGAGATACAAGGTTTCTAGCCAATGACAATGATAAGCCCAAAAAACAGGCAAAAAAAAGAAAATATCCTAGATCCCATGATGAAATCCTCCCTCATATTTAACCATGTTTATGGCCTAGCCAAATATCCTAGATCCCATGATGAAATCCTCCCTCATATTTAACCATGTTTATGGCCTAGCCAAATATCCTAGATCCCATGATGAAATCCTCCCTCATATTTAACCATGTTTAAGGCCTAGCCAAATATCCCCCCCAACTCCCAATGTGACTGAAATTCATGTTTAGCTAATGTATAACTGAGCAAGTGAAGTAGAGCATAATAATTTAATGCGGTATTAATGTTTACATGGTTTCGGTAAATTATGTTTACAGTTGGGGTTGGGTAACTTCTCAAAGCCATTGCGTCAAAGCTATTGAGTCAAAGCCATTGCATCAAGCACTTGCACAAACAAAATGGATGGAGTTAGACTGTTAGAGAATGAAAAAGAGAATGGAAGAGGGAGGGAGCAATCGAGTGACTGGGGTTTGGCGAGTTAGGGAAGAGAGAGAGAACAGAGGGAGTCGGGCAAAAAACAAACAAAAAAACTTGTTCTTAACCAGGGTGTCACATCGAGTGAGTGAGTGTATAAATCTGCTATTTTTTACCTTTTTAGTGGGAAAGAACATCTGCTATTTTCCTTCTTCTTTCGTGGGAAAATAATCTGCTATGTTCGTCATTTTGGAATTGAAACAACATAGGGACGCCAGGGTTAATTAGGTAAAAAAAAAAAAAAGTTGTTAAATTGTGATATTATCTAAAATACTTTCCAAACATATGCAACAGCTAGTCTATATTGCCCAAAAGTAATTGCATGAAATTAATTCAGTCTGATCAGAAGGGATAAAACTAAATTGTACTTCTTTTTTTTTCTCCTCAACTTGTTAATAAAGTATTCAATCAAGAATCAATCAATCAATGATTCTGAGGGTTATAGAACCCAGAGTAATCTAATAAGAGAGTAATGACACTCCCGTTGACTCTCGTTGTAACAATGGAATGCGGAAGTGCTCATTCTATCTCAATGGAATAGTTCCAGCCATAGGAGCAATGTTTGGAACTATCGCCCATAGGCACCCGCTTTGCGGCGAGATCAAAGCGTGTCACCACTCTCTTATTAGATTACTCTGATAGAACCCTTAGACGGTGGTGATCAATAGGTCTGACGAGTGAGCTCTGGCTGACCTGGAGTGTTACAATACTTTGCTTGTTTCCTATTGTCCACACAAGTCTAAGAAATCAACACAGCATTCACTTTAAGTTGAACCTCCCCATCCTAACCGCCCCCTGAGGCCATCTCTCATTGATTGCTTCTAGTCTCAGCTAACAATTTGTCCTGTGGCCAAGGTTACAGTAGCGCTTCATGTGCTCTTCGGGTCTTGCCAAGTCAAAGCTCAATGGAAGAACTGGAACGGGTGCTCCTGCATGCTTGGGTTTTGTTGTGGAGTGTGGTCATTATTGCCTTCACTTATGGTAATGGTAAATGGTGCATTTATATAGTGCTTTTGTCCAAGCACTTATAGAGATAGTTATTTCACTGTGTGTAGCTACAGTATAGGCTACATGTGACTATGGTATACTGTATGTGCATTGCACGTGTCTTTCATACTGCGGTCCTTGTTTGTGTGTGTGTTATGGGGTTCGCATTCAATCTCCATTGATTGCTTTTATATCTCAGCTAGCAATGGATGTGCTGGGCCAAGGTTAGCTCTTTCTTATATTCTCTCTGCTTGTCTCATCAAGCCAGTGCTCAGTCAGTGGAATAACTGGAATGGGTGCTACACCACGCTTGGGTTTCTGTAGTGCATGGTCCTTATATTATTGCACATTATTGTTATAAAGATAGAAACATAGACGTTGCAAAATGAGCTTACTTTCTTAACGAGACACAAATTGTAGTGGTGTTGAGTTAAGCCAGACAGACCCCATTGCCCAATTGGCCAGTGAATTCACAAAAATAACATAGCTGTCATTGACGTATTTGGGTTGGCGGAGTTCCTTTCCCAGTGCGCACAGGAAATCTGACACTATTGTAGTAGTTTGTGAGATTAGCCACAAACAAACAAACACGCGCACTCGCACGCACACGCACACGCACACGCACACGCACACGCACACACACACACACACACACACACACACACACACACACACACACACACACACACACACACACACACACACACACACACACACACACACACACACACAGGGGAGAAAACATATTCCCTCATTAATGTTAGGTCTTGGGCAGTGAAGTTTTGATGGCCAGAAGCATCTTGTTTTGAACCTCCAAACTAATAAATAAATACAAATAAATAAACATTATACACTGATGTGAGTCGTGTGGTGTTACGATACGTTGTGAGCTTATCAATCGGTTATTCTTGCTATTCATCATACAATAAAGTATAGGGCTTTGATGGTAAACGTTTCTTTCAGGCTGAGTACCCAACATTATTGTGCTATACGATTGCCATGATGAGACACTATTAGGTCCAAGAGTACCATTTTAACAGTCACAGATCTAGTCATTAGACAGAGATAGATAGACATTAAGCTGAGATCCCTGCTGAGAGACGAGAGAGAGATGGTCTTACTGACAGGTATAGTGCTGAAGTGAGTGTGTGAACAGGTCAAGTTAAACAGCTGTTGGGCTGCAGACTGCTTTATGTTGTGATTGATTTCAGAGTGGGTAGAAGGTTACTGGATCCATTCCTACTGCATGTCCACTAATGGAACAGGTGCAGCTCACTGTATATATAGTGCTACATATAGATCTGGGCTCAATATTCTCTGGACTTTATATTGAAAAGCTCAATCTCCCAATACTGTCATTACATGACCTTTTCTTAGGCATTTGTGACCTGCTCCTATATAGGGCCGGGTGAGGGTGACATGAACAAAAACTAATATGACTATATTAGTACAATATTGTGGGGATGCGCATGGGGATATGTGCAAATAATAGCAATAATAGCAACAGCAAGAACAGCTAGAACTAAATTATGGTTCTAATTATCTGGTAATTATATTTACCAGTATTACTTATATTTGTCGATAGAACTAAACCTCCTGTATCTCAGTCAGACCAAGTGCATACTGTATCAATTTAAAATTTTAAGACCATGTGCTACAGTGCTACTCATCCAATCTGATCACTGTTTCAACATCCACCAATCTGCCAAATCATGAACTTAGTCAGTCACATTTCAACCAGGATGTAGTGTCTTCCCGTAATAATGTACTGTATATATGCAGTTACCAGCCTTCCTGCTCTGTCTCCAGATTCTAACTCCTTTGACTCATCTGCCCAATCTAAATGTACTTTCTTCGCCCTACTTTGCTTTGCCCTGGCTTTCCGCTTCCCTGGATTTCCCTGTGGCCTGCATATCAGAATATTGAAATACTGTAAATAGACTTTAACTGCATCCTTTCTGTGGGTCTCATGTGTTCTACATTTGGGTTCTTAACCCTCTTATGGCCACCCTAATTAACTGTGGATTGTGCCTTCTACCTGCACTATTCATATGTTTAATTCGTAATTTTAATGCCAATAGAAAAATCCCTGACATACACACTATGGGCTCCATTTTCGTCACCGCTAAACCCCTTATCCCTAAACTTCTTTGCCTTTTTTTACGATTTTGAAAAACATTTTTGAATAGTTCAACTAGCCAATCTACATTGACACGTTGTGAGCTTGTAGACTGGCCATTTCAACTATTCAAAAATGTTTAGCAAAATAGTAAAACAAGGCAAAGAAGTTTAGATATAAGGGGTTTAGCGGTGACGAAAATGGAGCCCTATATCTCATTCTAACACGGTAATCCTATAGTATTATACCCAGTCCTGATGGTGGCGGTAACTTCACCATTATGCCGATTTTGACCAAATAGAGCGAATCTGGCGATGTCATTTCCTGTTCACGTGATCACAACATCCGCTAGTTTTCTCCACTGTGTTACACAGTCAGATGTCCGGGATGCTAAGCTATCATCGTCAAATTAAGCTCTAATCAAGCCCCAAATATCGCATATTACGCAGTGATGCACATAAAGACCGCGCGCGTGCGTGCGAGAGTGTGCACGCGAGGATTTCGGCCGGTTTTAGGTAGATTACATCGGCCGTGAGCCAAACAAGCTAAAGGTTGCTACATTTTGCTACATTAAGCCCCCGATTATAGGGAATAAAACGTTTTCGTCATTTACGTCAACGGTTATGATGGCTTTTTTGATTAATTACGTCAATTACGTCAATTGCCATAAGGGGGTTAATTCTACTGGGACGGACGGACGGACGGACGGACGACGGACGGGGTGGGCAGGATACGATGTTTGTGAGAGACGACTGAAATGGTTCACTTTAAGTGGATAATTGCAATATTGAACAAAATACACATCCCGTGGCAAAATATAACGATGGCATAATACCTTATTCCTTTGAGGATCTCGGCCTAAAGATGACCCCAAATCGCATTAGTTAATGAATGAAATTATGTACGGGAACATCTTGCTCAGGTAAGCCCTATCCTGACACAGTGCAGCCTCGTACAAATTGCAGCATATTAAGCCACGCCAAAAGTCATTTGCACACCTCATTACACGGTGCCTCTGGGAATATGACAATACAATACACAATACACAGATTCATCTGCATTAAGCTATAAGAACCAATTTAGAACGTTTACTTTGGGGTTGGACAGTTGGAACAGAAACCTTAAAAGACATAATGAGCAAGTGGAAAGAACATTTTATTAGTCCTAATAGAGGGTATGCGCGTGACATCATCATCAAACCAGGAAGTTATGCAGGAACGCCTACTGAGTGGCAAAAAACTACTTTCTGGCCTTGACAGCCCATACATCCACACAGAAAAGTCATATCTGATTGCATTAAACAATATTACTGTAAGTATGAAAAAAATCATTAACATGGTGAAACACATCTTGATGATGTCATCAAGATGTGTTTCACCATGTTAATGATTTTTTTCAGATCTCCAGTTCTAGGAAACACAGAATGGGGGGACTTTTTTATTATGTCCACACAACAGCTCTAAGGTATATTAATGACATAGTAAAATGTTGAAAATGAGTGGAATGCCCCTTTAAACGATGTTAAACTCACTTTGCCTGTTGCTTTGCCACTCGATTTGCCACTCGATGTGCCATTCACTTTAAGCATGCGCATACTCATGCGCATACTCATGCGCATACTCATATTGAATATTGAATGTCAGGTAATGGGAGGACAGAGGGGTTTAGTTGGTATGTGCAGAAGAGTAGGCCTACTCATGCCTGATGCCCAGAAACCTATTTTCCTTTGGAGGAACATTGGTTTCCCCTGCAGGAGGCCTGGGTTTGATTGGAGGTGGGTGCTCATCCAGGATGTGGTTAGATGTAAAGATGTATATGAAGCCCAGAAGCCTACTATCTCCATTGGCCAGAGAGGGATTCCCCTCGCCTGAGCGATAGACATTATGTTTGCCATGGTGGTTCGAAATTGGGTGGTTGCAAATACAATGACCTCACCTCTACCGACCTCAGAAATCAATGGCATTTGAGGACCTCAGAAAATGTCCCAAGAAGAACATGGACTTGCATCCCATTGTTCAGCCAGAAGGTTTTCATATGCGGAATTCCACACCGTAGTGTATTGTACACCATAGCAACCCTAACAATTATCCGTAGTCTTGTATTATTATCACAAAAGCTGAACAAGGGCACTGTACGCTAGCGACGAGCAGTAACAGGTAGGAATCTCACATATGCACAGGGGGAGAAGAAAAGGCCAAATGAAGGTGCTAAGGAACGAGGCTGTGGACAGGAATGAGCCCTGTTAGGATCCATTATGTAACCATCACTAACTAAACACTCCTCCCCTTCCTGTTAGTCAGTGGTAAGGAACGAGGCTGTGGACAGGAATGAGCCCTGTTAGGATCCATTATGTCAGGGGTTCTCAACCCGTGGGTCGCGACCCCTCGGGGGGTCGCCAAATTATTTTGGGGGGTCCCCAAATTATTTTCAAAAAAAAAAAAAAAAAAAAAAAGATTTATTTTTAAATTTTATTTTCACTTTTTTTCAAAAATAGCAGACCTACAAGCTCGTAGCGCGCCACTCGGTGGCGCGCTATGAGCTTGTAGATCTGCTATTTTTCAATAGCTAAATTATAACAATGCTTAAAACACCAAAAGGGGTTCCTGCCCAAAATGGTTTAAGGTTATTGTAGCAGTCAATTTATATTGGGGGTCGGGAGGGGGCGGGGCGGGGGTCCCGAGACATTGCCAAAGCAGTTCCGGGGGTCCCCGGCCAAAAACGTTGAGAACCCCTGCATTATGTAACCATCACTAACTAAACACTCCTCCCCTTCCTGTTAGTCAGTGGTAAGGAACGAGGCTGTGGACAGGAATGAGCCCTGTTAGGATCCATTATGTAACCATCACTAACTAAACACTCCTCCCCTTCCTGTTAGTCAGTGGAGAGACATTAGTGGCGTGCAGCACTACAGCAACAACTGTCTAACTGCATGCACTCAACGACCCCTGAAATCTCTCTCTATCCAAGCTGGGAATCTGTTTGTTTTTTGTTGTATTAAATGTACTCGGCACGGACTCAGAGAAGGATTCAGGGAGTCTGCGTGCAACAGGTTATTGTGTGTTGTTTAGGATAGATGTTTCTCTCAGCGAGTGAAATGTCCTTGGCTGATGGTGGGAAATGCACAGTCGCCTTGATTATGATGAATTCTGGACATCTATGAAGCATCAACAAAGTGCTATCTTTACTAAATGGACTACATTTCTCAATAGAGTAGAGGGATGCTATTATGCTAGAGACGAGAAAGCTGAAAAGCTGTGATGGCTGAGTGCAGTGCAGGATCTTGAATTTGTATTTTAATGGGATTCTGCTCTTGGAAATATTTAAATCCTGCAGTGGCAATGAAATCCAAAGTGTGATTAATGCCAACTAAACTTTTTTCTTCTCTCGGCTTCTTTCATTTCCCTCAAAATGTCCTTTGTTTCACTTTTCATTAGCCTACATGGGACACACGGGACACAAGCAGTAAGTAAAATAGACTGAGCCTTTATGCCTCTAAACATTTACACCGCCCTCTTTCCACCATGGGGAAAAAAAACTCCAGCTCCACTTCCTTTCCTCATATCGCCATTCAAACAAATTGCAGTAAGGGCAGGTATATATAATAGGTGGTGGTTGGGGGCAGGTATAAGTGGTGGAGGTAGGGGCAGGTATACAGGTGGTGGTATATAGGGGCAGGTATAAGTGGTGGAGGTATAAGGGGCAGCTAGGTGGTGGTACAGTATAGGGGCAGGTATACAGGTGGTGGTACAGTATAGGGGCAGGTATACAGGTGGTGGTACAGTATAGGGGCAGGTTTACAGGTGGTCGTACAGTATAGGGGCAGGTTTACAGGTGGTGGTACAGTATAGGGGCAGGTATACAGGTGGTGGTACAGTATAGGGGCAGCTATACAGGTGGTGGTACAGTATAGGGGCAGGTATACAGGTGGTGGTATATAGGGGCAGGTATAAGTGGTGGAGGTATAAGGGGCAGCTAGGTGGTGGTACAGTATAGGGGCAGGTATACAGGTGGTGGTACAGTATAGGGGCAGGTATAATAGGTGGTGGTACAGTATAGGGGCAGGTATAATAGGTGGTGGTACAGTATAGGGGCAGGTATAATAGGTGGTGGTACAGTATAGGGGCAGGTATAATAGGTGGTGGTACAGTATAGGGGCAGGTATACAGGTGGTGGTACAGTATAGGGGCAGGTATACAGGTGGTGGTACAGTATAGGGGCAGGTATACAGGTGGTGGTACAGTATAGGGGCAGGTTTACAGGTGGTGGTACAGTGTAGGGGCAGGTATAATAGGTGGTGGTACAGTATAGGGGCAGGTATACAGGTGGTGGTACAGTGTAGGGGCAGGTATAAGTGGTGGTACAGTATAGGGGCAGGTATACAGGTGGTGGTACAGTGTAGGGGCAGGTTTACAGGTGGTGGTACAGTGTAGGGGCAGGTATACAGGTGGTGGTACAGTATAGGGGCAGGTATACAGGTGGTGGTAACAGTGTAGGGGCAGGTTTACAGGTGGTGGTACAGTATAGGGGCAGGTATACAGGTGGTGGTACAGTATAGGGGCAGGTATACAGGTGGTGGTACAGTATAGGGGCAGGTTTACAGGTGGTGGTACAGTATAGGGGCAGGTATACAGGTGGTGGTACAGTGTAGGGGCAGGTTTACAGGTGGTGGTACAGTGTAGGGGCAGGTTTACAGGTGGTGGTACAGTGTAGGGCAGGTATACAGGTGGTGGTACAGTGTAGGGTAGGGGGCAGGGCAGGTATAAGTGGTGGTGGTACAGTGTAGGGTAGTAGGGGCAGGTATAAATGGTGGAGGTGGAGGCTTGTGAGTTGGTGTTTCACCTGCTGACCACCGATGTCTCTTCTTGAACAGTCAGTCAATGAAAAGAAAGTGAAGGAGAGACAAACATGGGGATGTAGAGATGGAGAAGGAACCAATGAAATATTGAGCAAAAAAGGTGCTCTATTTTTAGAAGCAGGGGGAGAGCTTCAGTTGTATTATTGATGTAGCTGTGCAAGCGTGTGTGTCTGTGTCTGTGTGTGTGTGTGTGTGCGCGCGCGCGCGCGTGCGTGCGTGCGTGCGTGCGTGCGTGCGTGCGTGCGTGCGTGCGTGCGTGCGCTCGCTGGATGAGGCTAGCCCAATGATAAAGGCGTGTTTGTATTTGTCTGTGCATTTGTGTATACTTCTGTGTGCTTGTGTATGCACACACATTCATGCTTTAGTTTCTATTAGACACAGCCATGGCTGAAGAATATTGCTCTAGTGGATTTTGCACATAATATTTTTAAGGAATGGCTGGTGGTTATAAACAAGAGATGGGGAACAAAGGCAGAGATTATTGCATACATGGAACAGAATAGAATCATGCATTATATTCACCAATAAAATATGCCATGGACATAGAGGAGGGATTTGAAACATTGAGAGCAAGGTAAGATGAGAGAGGATGTGTGAAGGAGATGGAGATAGAGAGAATGCAGCTGCAGATAAAAAGTTAGAGGGGTGGAATTGTGTGTGTGTGTGTGTGTGTGTGTGTGTGCGTGCGTGCGTGCGTGCGTGCGTGCGTGCGTGCGTGCGCGCGCACGCACACACTTTCTCACTTTACTTCACTCATGTGGAGTCACTGTTCACACACATACGCACACACACATGCACGCACACACGCGCACACACACACACGCACAAGCACGCACGCACGGCGCGCGCACGCGCGCGCGCACGCACGCACACGCACGCACGCACGCATGTACACAGAGAGACAGAGAGACTGATTGAGACACATGCACACATCGTGTACTGCTGTGAGGACTTTCAAGGACTTTCAACTGATTTCCAACAATAACAACCTCATTCATTCCACCTCTAAAGCGAACATTAACCATCAGCTGTATAGCTGAATGGGTAGAGAGGCCTGCTTGGGAAAGGGAAGGTCACTGGTTCCGTCCCTGGTCTGCCCAAAGTGGCCCTGACCAAGACATTTAACCCCTTAACTGCCCTTATTGCACTGCTCCTATAGGATGGGTAAAGTAGAGAATCCTATACCGCAAAAACAACTAAAGGGGACACAAGTATTATTATTACCACTGCATGCCTAACTTAAAGTCATTCTGCATTGTAACATTTTTATTAGGCTTTTTTTGCGATACCACTTCATGTTTTCATTAGGCTACAGTGTTTGTGTCACAGCCCACTCCACAACCTTTGGACTTCGACCATGTTCGTCAACTTTCCTGATTTACATTTATTGTTTAGTTCTGTAACTCTGTATGTTCTGTGTCTATAGGTCTGACTTCTGTTAGTGTGATATAATTATTGTTTAGTTCTGTAACTCTGTATGTTCTGTGTCTAGGTCTGACTTCGGTTAGTGTGATATAATTATTGTTTAGTTCTGTAACTCTGTATGTTCTGTGTCTAGGTCTGACTTCTGTTAGTGTGATATAATTATTGTTTAGTTCTGTAACTCTGTATGTTCTGTGTCTAGGTCTGACTTCTGTTAGTGTGATATAATTATTGTTTAGTTCTGTAACTCTGTATGTTCTGATAGGTCTGACTTCTGTTAGTGTGATATAATTATTGTTTAGTTCTGTAACTCTGTATGTTCTGTGTCTATAGGTCTGACTTCTGTTAGTGTGATATAATTATTGTTTAGTTCTGTAACTCTGTATGTTCTGTGTCTAGGTCTGTTGTCTGTTAGTGTGATATAATTCCCATGCAGGTGTTTCCTGTTCTCAAGGCCACTTTATAGCTCCGTTCCACAGGTTTGGAAGGAAAACAAACTTAACTTTAATCCAACTCTTAATTCTAATTCTAACATTAATCTTAAACATTACCACCAGTGCACCACTCATGCCTAACTCCAACATTCAACTTTTTAACCCAAAGTCTTAACCCAAAAAATGTCTTACAAATCCAATACTTTTCATTAAACTATGGTTGTGAAGACATTTTGTTTCTCAAATAGATAGCAGTAGAGCGTGCATACAGGAACTCATGCAGCTGTACGCACACATGCACGCACATAGACACGTTCACTAAGACATAATTATATGCAAAGCAACACATGTAGGTTACATGTACAGTACACACACATGCTGTACCTGCGGGGCTTACAAGCTGTGGAAGTCTGTGAAGCTCCCGGAGACCCATGGGATTTCTCATCTTTTATCCTGTTTGATGATTTTTAAATCACAATTCATGGATATCCAATAACAGATAATTTGTTTCATACATACATGGCATTATCTATTTAATCACTTTTCAATGCTGTATGCTCATTTTACTTGTTTGTCTTGATTGTCCTCCTGTTTTTTATTATTTGTGTATTTATTTTATTATATAAAAGAAATACATAATGAATAAATGATCAAATAAATAAATACATTATGCAACTGCTGCTTCTTTTAACCTAATCTTATGGCATGCACGGTGCACCGCATATGTACAGATCTGTATGATGCTATTTTCTAACATCATACCTGTGACTACAGTTACATATAGCATTTCCATTCTTTATGTAAATATGTAGCCTATCGAACTTTGACTTATTTCCATCATATGTTTTCTCTATGAAAAAGGATGGGGGGGGATAACAATAATAAACTTCTTCTAACAATAAAGTTGATTCTGATTCTTTTTTTTTAGGATTTAGGATTAGATCGAAGTCAATCCTAAAGCACACATCCTGATTTGGAAATCTGTTGATTTTTGACGTCAAGATATTATTCGTGACTGTTACAAGTGCAAGCCTGCATTGTATGGAGGACAAAAACAGCCCCACACACACACACACACACACACACACACACACACACACACACACACACACACACACACACACACACACACACACACACACACACACACACACACACACACACACACACACACACACACACACACACACATACATACATACCCTGAGGCGAGTGCTGACGCTTTGGCATGGGGGGTCACCTCCATATATGGATTGAATTGAATTGGGCAGTTGATTCGATCCCTGTCAGTTTAATTCTATTTTTCATTATGTGTTAAATAAAACACTTATTTATTGGTTTACCTCCGTCTGATCTCCTCTTTTTGTTAGAGCCATAACAGAACACAAACATAAAATCCCATTGACAATGGATGGAGAATTTATGTCATATATGTGTCTGAGCAAATCGGCATAATGGTGTTGGTGGGAACCCTTGGCCAATAAGGGACCACCATTCTTGATGATGATGTACGATGATACGAAGATTAGAGCGCCCCTCACTTCACACGGGTGTGATGTTTTCTTCTACATATGGCAGTTTTTGAGTGGTGTAATTGTTGAGTGGTGTAAACCACTCCTACAACTGGCTTTTGTGTGCATAAAAAAATGACCATGGTTGCTATGTTCAAAATAATTTCTGACGTAATTAAATCACACCCGGGTGAACTGGATGACCGTAGCAACCGTGGTCATTTTCTCTGCGCAAAAAAAGCCAGTTGTGAAATCACATCCAGGTGTGATTTCATTACGTCAGATCAGAGCTGATCAGGCTACATAATACCTTACCTCATTTCATTACGTCAGACATTACGTCAGACCACAGCTGATCATGCTATATAAAACCTTACACCACTCAGTTCACACGGGTGTGATTTTTATTTGTGTGTTCTCTAATCATTTGGTCATTAAGGTCCACAGAATGTGGAGGCCTTCTCTGCCGGAAACACTGAGAAAAAAAGTTATGGCCATTTTTGTATACCACACCATAGACAACCTATACATTTCACTATGCTTTAAGTAGCATGTTAAGTGTCAAACTATGGGGTTATGATTCTGAATCCATTCCAAGCAGTTTTACACCCAAATGTGCCCAAATGTGCTGACATCATCACGGCTAAGGCCGTTTTTAGCCCAAGGAGTGTTTTTCGTGCACAACTAAAGCTTGGAATGGATTCAGAATCATGAAAAACCCCTAGTTTGACATGTCACATGCTACTTAAAGCATGATGACATTTTGAAAATGTTGCCTTATATAGGTTGTCTATGTTATGGTGTGGTATACAAAAATGGTATACAAAAAACCTAACCGACACTGACTTCGCTGATGACATCGCGCTTATCAGTCAATCATTGGAATACGCTCGGGCTCTCCTTCAGTCTCTTGAGCAGGCCTCCAACTGTGTTGGTCTTTATCTCAACGAGATGAAAACTGAATACGTAAACATATGCAAATACACTTAACAACACTCCTCTGAATGAACCCAAATACTTGTAGTACAAGTATTTGGGTTCATATATCTTCTTCCCAAAAGGACTTTCAAACTAGGAAGCGTATGGCCTGGTCAGCCTGCAATGATAAGATATGGTCATCCCAGCTTAGTAAGATGTTAAAAGTAAAAATATTTAGGACGACCGTTGAGCCGATTCTACTCTATGGCTCCGAGACATGGACACTTTCAAAGAAACAAGAGTTGGATGGCACTTACACCCGCCTTCTAATGACAGCGCAAAATCTGTCTTGGAAGAGCCACCCATCGACTAATCTAATATACGCCAACCTTCCCCATGTTTCTTCACTGGTCCAATCCAGAAGAGCGCAGTTTGCCGACCACTGCTACAGAGCTGACAATGAGGTTATATCTTCCCTTCTTCTCTGGAGTCCTGCCTCAGGGCGGACCAGAGGTAGAAAGCTGTCATTCCCTGATGTCATCGCTATAGGGACACATGCTTCAGTAGGCAGGAACTGGGGGTGGCAATGAAGGACCGGTGCTTCAGTAGGCAGGAACTGGGGGTGGCAATGAAGGACTGGGAAGTCTGGCATAGCATTGTGGAATCCATGATCTCGACCGCGGTCGAAAAATGATGATGATGATGATGATACAAAAATGGCCGTAACTTTTTTTCCCCGCGATGTTTCCGGCAGAGCAGGCCCTCTTATTCTGTGGACCCTAATGACCAAATTAATAGAAAAATCACAAATGAAAAGTACGGCATGACATCACAGGTCCTCTCAAATTTTGGGCCTACTACCAGGAGGGAAGTCACTAATGTTGCTCTGGAGAGTTAGTTACCGGTAGTTAGTTAGTTAGTTAGTTAGTTTCATTTATTGTCCACGTGTGGAAATGTGTCTTCGGTCTCAACAACAGTAAAAAACTAACAGGAACAACAACAGTAACAACACTTAGGCCTACACAATTATTTTCATAATAACAGTGGCAAATACATTAAAAAAACAAATCTAGCGAGACATGGTATAATTTAGTGCCTTAATGGCATTAGGAATGAAGGAATCTTTAAAGTTGTTACGGTTAGCTTTTGGTACTTTGTACCGCGGTCTACCAGAGGGAAGTAGTTCGAACTCCCTGCAGAGTGGATGAGAGGGGTCATTTGCTATCTTGACAGCTTTTTTTTTTAAGTACTTCCTTGTAGATACAACTGAATTGTTTCTGTCTCTTCCCAATGATTTTTTGAGTGGTGTAAACCACTCCTACAACTGGTTGAGTGGTGTAAACCACTCCTACAACTGGCTTTTGTGTGCAGAAAAAAATGAGCATGGTTGCTATGTTCAAAAGAATTTCTGACGTAATTAAATCACACCCGGGTGAACTGGATGACCGTAGCAACCATGCTAATTTTTTCTGCACAAAAAAAGCCAGTTGTGAAATCACATCCGGGTGTGATTTCATTACGTCAGATCAGAGCTGATCAGGCTATATAATACCTTACCTTATATAATACATTACGTCAGAACACAGCTGATCATGCTATATAAAACCTTACACCACTCAGTTCACACGGGTGTGATTTTTGTCCTACATAATAGTATTGGTATGCTACACCACGAACACATGCAAAATATGTTAAACTCACTTTAATGGTTGTAAACCTGTGTATAGTAGTATATGTCTTCTGCCTTGTGCATCCACAGACATGCACTATAAACATCTGAGTGAGTCTTAATGTACAAATGGATAAATGATATGTGTATGGGTTACTTTGCACACACGCACGCACGCACGCACGCACGCACGCACGCACGCACGCACGCACGCACGGGGAAATGGAGAGAGAAAGTGCATGAGAGAATTTGTCATGCTGGAGAATCACCACATATTTACTGAGATTAACAGTGTGCGTATGTGTGTGTGTGACTGTGTGCGTGTGTGCGTGTGTGCGTGTGTGACTGTGTGCGTGTGTGCGTGTGTGACTGTGTGACTGTGTGACTGTGTGCGTGTGTGACTGTGTGCGTGCGTGCGTGCGTGCGTGCGTGCGTGCGTGCGTGCGTGCGTGCGTGCGTGCGTGCGTGCGTGCATGCTTGTGTTTATGTGTGTGTGTGTGTGTGAGGGGGGGGGGGGGGGGGGAGGGGGACATGAAGCTTCACTTAATTTCGGTTTTCTTTTTTTATGTATTGCTTTGACTCAAACCCCACTAGGTTTAGCCTACATGCATTTATGAAATACGGTGCCCCTGTTTATTTTTTTATAGCACAAATTCACCATCAACGCAGTTCAGGTCCTTCACTTCGAAATGTCCTGCAGGGTTATTCAACAATACAACAAAACAACCATGCAGTCAATGGAAGCAATGCTACTCCAGAGCACAGTTCAGTTCAAGACAACAAAAATAGTCCACTTTAGGATTAATTTATGTTTATCAGGGGAACAAAAGACAAATGGGACAATTACAGTAGTAAATAGTAAGGGTAAAATACATGAGAACCCAGGGAAAGAAAAAAAGATGGAAGGGGTTGACAGGTATGCGTTTAGTCACTCTGTCTAATCCATAATCAGAGGTCAAGGCAACTGATCCGCTGCAGGGCGGACTACAGGTTTCATGGATGACTTTCATTCACACAATCTTTAAAGCTGCAATCCGGGACTTATGTCCATGAATAAAATGTACCAATGTGCATGCTCATATAATATTACTAGCACATGTGCAGTGGTTGGAGGTGGTCTCCCTGCTCTTCCATTGAGAAAAGGTATACCCCGGTGTCAGCTTGGACACTATTCTGAATAAATGAAGTACCACTGCCTGAAGCTTAAAACCCCCAGATGTCCTTCTAAGAGGAGATCCCTTCTTAATTCCCTCTTGGATGATCGGTACAGTAGTGTTTTTTCGAATCCCCTTGGTGTTACAGTCTCCCCTATACAACTTACGGATTGCAGCTTTATGGATATGAAGAGAACAAATACAATTAAGCCATGTCTTCATTGGACCTGTGACCTGCACGCACACACACTGTACTCTAGTGTGCATGGACAGATGCAATTCCAAAATATTGCAAGGGATTTGCAGGAGGCATGCAGGGTCACATGGAATATGAAAAGCAATACAAACAAAAATGTGTTAATTTATCCATTTGTAACTCTGAGAGGGAACAAGTGTAATCAAATTAACTCGTAAGGTTAGGGGTCCATTTGGTTACATTTGCAAACTGTCTGAGTTAAAGTAAAACTTGTGATTTTACAGGGTTTTTGAACTTGTGCCTGTACTGCTTCATGGCCACTGCTTTGAGGACATAGAAATGTCTGGACCAGTGTGTCCCCATGGGTGCATCCTATTTGCATGCATCTATACTGTCACGATGGCAAACGACAATACACTTTTCAAGGGAAAATAATCTAATAACTAGGTGGCCCCAAAAATTGTTTTTTGGTTGTTTTTTTCATAACATGGTTTTTAATGACTGTCAGCATTTATCTTCCACTTCCAATCGTGCTAAACCTAGTTGCATACCATACATATTTCCAGGTGTCAGGTGTTAAAGGTTTTCAGCTGTGCATATTTATTGTCTCCGCCAGGCTGAATGTGTGGCAGAGACTCCCTGAATGGCCCATTTTATTCACAGCCACCTGTTATAGAGCGTCAAAGTCCCGCCCCCTTTCATGCAAAAATAGCAAAACATTTTTGAGGGGTGCTACCCACTCCTTGCCCAGCTTTGTCTGTGCGTGTGTACCCCAAGGATTTGATTGGCTGAGCCATGGACTTGAGGATAAAAGGTGAGGACAGAAAAGTGAGGACGCCAATTGTGAGTGGCCGGAATGAGATGATGTATGATGATGTATGCTGATAAAAGCACCCCTCACTTCACACAGGTGTGATGTTTTTTTGGTTGGAATGCTTTGCCTTGGCAACAGTTTGTGTTGTGTGTGACATAAGGCCAGAAATCTCGTCAACATATTCTATATAAGAATAGTACATCCAAGAGAAATTGTAACTTCAAGCTGAATCTATTCGGGTGCACTGTGTGAAAGAAGACAGGTTTAAAAGAGATGCATTGCTAACTCAAAGACTGAGTAGTTTGAGAGAGACTACATGAAAGCCAAATAAACTTCCAATTTGTCTGAGTCCTAGACAAATAGTGTCGTCATGAACAGTATACAGGTATAGAGAAGAGAGAGACAAGTGAGCGAAGAGAATATGAGGACAAATCTCCAAGCCGAAAGAGAACAAATTATTCCATCCACATCACATTCCAAGGACAGCAGCAGCTTTGATGAAGGACCAGCGGTAGTTTAAATTGCCATCTCCATAACCAGCTTAGAGAAAGGAGATGGAACTGATGAATAAAGATTTAACTCAGCCAGGAGAATTATAGATCTGACGATGTATACGTGAAAGGAAACCACATGCATGTGTAAACAGTGTGGTAGAGCTTCAGAAAACGTGACATCTGAAATCACACCTGCGTATCCACACTGGAGAAAAACCCTTCCACTGCAAACAATGTGCATGCCAAGAGTTTCAGTGAGTCGGTTCATTTAAACCCTTCCACTACGAACAATGTGGCAAGAGTTTCAGACTGTCAGGTGAGTATAGGTGACTTGAAGAAGCACCATCGTATCCACACTGGAGAAAAGCCCTTCCGTTGTGAACAGTGTGACAAGAGTTTCATTCATTTAAGTAGCCTGAACACACACCAGCATGTCCACACAGTAGAAAAACCCTTCCGTTGTGAACAGTGTACATTCCACACTGGAGAAAAACCATTCCTCTGCAAACAATGTGGCAAGAGTTGCAGACAGAAAAGTGATCTGAAACAACACCAGCGTGTCCACACTGGAGAAAAACCATTCGTATGCAAACAATGTGGCAAGGGTTGCAATCAGTTAAGTGATCTGCGTATCCACACTGGAGAAAAACCTAACCACCACAAACAGTGTGACAAGAGTTATGGTGTGTCCGGTAGTCTGAAAAAACACCAGCTTGTCCACACTGGGGAAAAACCTTTCTTTCTACCGCAAACGGTGTGCGAAATGTTTAACTGAGTTAAGAACTTTGAAGACACACCTTTCCTCTGTGTGATGATTGCGACCATAGGTCGCAGTTGAAAACCTGCATTTCACCTCACACCTACATATATGGTCACGCCTCGTGACATGTCACACCACATCACGCCTTATGACACACTCCATATACAGTATGGCTGTCTCCATATTCTGACATCATCAATATGTTGATCTGACATCATCAATATGTTGATCTGCCATCATCAATATGTTGATCTGACATCATCAATATGTTGATCTGACATCATCAATATGTTGATCTGACATCATCAATATGTTGATCTGACATCTCGTGCTTCTCATTCTCAACTGTGCCCTATTAGGAAGCTCTGTTGTTTCAGGCCCGAAAACGTCAATTAAAAACAGGAAAAAAAAAGAAAAACAAAAGTCCATATATGGCCATTCCCAGATGATGCCCTAATACAATCCCTGTTATGCCCATATATGGAGATCCCTATTGTCATCAATACTAAGCCCATATATGGGAATGTCAATATATGGCCATATTGTGACAGTCTCATGATAACCAGTGTGGTTGCCGTGATGCAAGTCACACTTGCAAATGAACCAAGTTGGTACATGGATCTCCATGTGTGGTGGAGCTGACTATCATCACCTGGATGAAGATCACGACACTGACCTCATCAAACCCTGGATAGCCATACATGGTTTGTTTGACATATAATACTAGATCTGCATATGGAGCCAGCCAGCAACTCTACATCTGACCTCACTGACACCAGATTAATAGATTAACTCCTGCTGCTTCTCAACTGTGCCGTATTAAGAAGCTCTGTTGTTTCAGTGTGACCTCACCCTCAGGGCGTCTTACTGGTGTGTGTGTGTGTGTGTGTGTGTGTGTGTGTGTGTGTGTGTGTGTGTGTGTGTGTGTGTGTGTGTGTGTGTGTGTGTGTGTGTGTGTGTATTATTTTATTTATCTTTTATTTTAGGGGCCCTATCCCCTCCTATGCCCAGCTTTGTGTGTCTGTGTATAGCGACCGATGATTTGATTGGCTGAGCAATGTGTGTACCCCATATAGCGATGATTTGATTGGCTGAGCACATACTATGTATACTCTATTTTGTCCAAACATCACACAAATCACTATATCTATATCTATAGTCAGTGATCAAGACGGATCTGTCTGATGTTTCATATACCATCCCACTTGGCTAATATTGGCTTATAAAGTTTGAATGCCAAGATAGAAATGCCACCCTAAATTTTTTAAATCAACCTGAAACTATAACAGGTCGATTCGCGTTTTTACCTTTATAACTGGACACTCCCTAGAGTAGAGTAGAGGCCAAGGAAAAACCTCTGCCCTGCATTTTTCACATCAGCCTTTTATAGTGCCACAAGGAGGCCTTTCTTGCACCCTATTCCATCCTGATTGGCTAAGATTAGTTAAGGTTTGCAGGCTCGAAACTTTGCACGCGCATTCCCACTAGGCTGAGGAAGAAATGCTACCCTTTTTCACCTTGTCCTGTTATAGGGCCACTATGGAGGCCGATTTTTGCTAAACCAATTTTCTTTTATTTATTACTTCTACAGATTGTAGCCTGGTTAACCACTCCCCCTTGAAAACATTTCATTCCTTTCTGCAGATAGGATTAAGGAATGACATGTTTTCAAGGGGAGTGGTTAACCAGGCTACAGATTTGGTCCAAACATACGCAAATCGGTACACATTATCTCTCTAGTCACGTGATCAAGACGGATCTGTCCGATTTTCCAAACACATTCCACTGCATGTGTTTAAAAATAGAACGAGAATATAAGTCCTAAACCTGCTAACCAAAGCTCTCCGGCAGTAAAAACGGGTTCTCTACAGTATCTGCTGCTTCACAATGAAGGCTAAAGTGAGAAACTGGCTTTTATTACTAAATGAACAAAATTCCTCATCCATTTTTCTCCTCAGTGGTTTGACCAATCGATCTGAAATTGCACCTGGGCATTGACCATTGGCATATGGAATTAAGTGGTAATTAAATTTAAGCCATCATGGATGTCCCCGCAAGCTATGGGATGTGTAACCGCCGTCGTTCGTTGTTGGTTGTCAGGGTGACATCACGACCAGTCGTTAGCCGACGAATCTGCCCTTTAATCGCAAAAAAAAGAGATTTATTTTTATTGAGGATCAATCGTGGCCTAATATGGAAATATGGGGCAGGTTTATCTCCAGAGGCTTTTTTTTTATTCACCCCATGCACGTTCCACTTCCACAGAGATTACAGACTAATTAATATCTAAGCAGTGATATTATTCTGGCCAAGCCAGGCTAACCAGTCGTGACCTGGCATCCCTGCGTATGTATTAACTGGAATTTAACTGAAGTCTCAGTGATGAGTGCAAGTACAGAAATCACAGACATGTAAAAAAGAAAAAAGACTTTTAGAAGGGCTTCTTGCCTTCTTCCTGCATCTCTATAATTGCTGTTAATCAGGAAAATGCTGTCCTTGCCCTGCATGTCAACGGCCTTTACACGCTGCCAATGCAGTGTGGGTGTTTTAGAATCTTAATAACTTACTAAGGCAAAACTTTCTTCTTGGCGTCGCTGACACATCTGCAACCTCTCCAGCAGAAGAGAAGGTGCCAGATGGAGTCTCTCTCTCTCTCTCTCCCTCTCTCCCTCTCTCCCTCTCTCCCTCTCTCTCCCTCCCTCTCTCCCTCCCTCTCCCTCTCCCTCTCCCTCTCCCTCTCCTTTTGTGTTTTCCAGGGCTGAAGAACATCCCTTCATTAGACCACATCCCCTGACAGCTCTTTGTGTTTTCCACAGCTTGTCTGACAGCCGAGCTCTGCATGCAGGCATGGAGGATCCCTCCTACACACTGTCCAAGCATGGTTCCTTCCTCCTCGCCCATAGACATTTGCCACGGACAAACTATATATACACAGATCATGAAAGATCCTGTGTGGCACATACAGACGATGATTGGGTGGGATGGACACAGTGCATGCCACCAGTGCCACCACTGTCACTGTCATTGTCTCATGCCTAATGATATATAGGGCATGTATAGGGCATAGCAATAATGGTGACCATTCCTGGTGCCATCGTTCCAGACCCTGTTCATTTTTTCCATAGAGATTTAAAGAAATATATGTATATCAATTATTTTAAGCCTAGAAGCCATCCAGGATCCTAGTGATTCATGACCATAAAATATTTGATTATGTGAAGAAAAGAAAAAGAACAAAATCACAAAAAGTTGTATTAATAGTTGATTAAATATTAAAAGAGAAATGTTACATGCAGAATCACCAGGATCCTGGATGGCTTGATTCTATAGACTTAAAATAATTGATATAAATATTTTTGGAAATCTGGGAAACATGAATGGGGTCTGGAACGATGGCCTATAGCCTACCGGTACTTCATTGCGCACTGTGTCACCGAAAATAGCCAATCTGCAAGCGGCGCAACGTGTCACAGTGCAATGTGTTGTGAGCTTGTAGATCGGCCATTTTCAGTGGCCGATGACATAAGTGTATGGAACAGGAAACACACAAGGCCATGTGACAGCCCTGAATGGGTCATCTGGCGGTTACCGCTCATTGCACATCACATGTGATTTACACTGCAAGACATACATTATGCTGAACCCTCACCTCACATCTGTCGCTGTGTATGCAAAACGGTAAGCCAATCGAGGATTACCGGGATTTGAAGGAAAACCTATTATACACGTGTGTGTTGATGATGAGTAGACTAGGGTCGCCGGTCGGCTCTGAAAGGTTAGGTGGCTTTATTTGAATTCACGTGTCTAGTAATTATTGTTGAGAATGCGTCATCAGTAAATTTGCATTTGTTGTAGAGCCATAATCATCATTGCAATAATACAGAGTTGTGTGTGCGCTTGTTTTATAGGCGCAAAGCAATAACAAGTGGTTCATTCCACAGTATACTCAATACGCTTTTGGCAGAATTCTACATACAGAATCTGGAACGAGCAAAATTGAATACCCGCGGCAGACTGTAGATTTGAACCGGGGATGTTTGATGCCTAATTCATAATGTATAATCCCCTCAAGTAGTGAAGCACTGCTCTGCATGGATTTACTACAGAACAGCCATCCAACACAAGTGACTGCATGGCACTGAAGAGAAGATTGACGTACTGCAGACCAAGACGCACTGTAGAAAGAAACAAAAGCAGAAGAACACAAGTCTCACTTGACTGAAGGTATAGCCAGTGAGAGTTGTAAAGATTCATCACTCGTGTGATGTGATGGGCGCCATTGGGGGTACCCAGTACCACTACAACGCATAAAAGGTCCATACTAGACTTTGCTGCCACATGACGTCACAGGGGCACACACAAAGCCAGGCATTGGAGGGGCTAGGCCCCTCAATAAGAACACAATAAGAAGAGTCAATCCGACAGGGGATCCCCAGTGCTTTATATTGTTGGCCCTATCCTATTTTTGAGGGGTGCTATGCACAGCTTTGTGTGTATGTGTCTGTTCGTTTTAGCTTGGAATGTTCTCAGCTGATTGGCTGAGCACGGAATGTGAGGTATGATAATGTATGACTATGATGATAAGATCGCCCCTCACTGGCTACTGGCCAAGATTAAGGGCTATATCTCTCCCCACCTGACCTGGAGAGGGTAATCCATGCATTCATCGCGTCAAGGCTC
Source organism: Electrona antarctica (assembly GCF_951216825.1). Classification (NCBI taxonomy): domain Eukaryota; kingdom Metazoa; phylum Chordata; class Actinopteri; order Myctophiformes; family Myctophidae; genus Electrona; species Electrona antarctica. The sequence continues at coordinate 14,830,632 of NC_136795.1, read as the reverse complement.
GATTACTGTAATTCACTGTATGTAGGCATCAACCAGTCGGCCCTTAGATGACTGCAGTTGCAGATAAATTAATACACTATTACCTATTTCTACCACCATATAGCGCAACTTATGGAACTATTTTTGTGCTGCTGCTGGCGTTTTATTTCTCCCTGGAAATAAAAACGTCTGGGTTTCCGAGGCTACTGGCGTAGTGATACAGGACACAAGAAAACAGACAATTGGGCAGCGGTCTAATAAGTGGTCTAATATGCACAATACAAGAAATCACACATGACCTACACACAATGAAAAAAGGTGCACTGCAGACATCCATTATGCAAGACAGCTGCCAAATAAGAAAGGCCAAGTCACGGACAAGTCCAAGGCATAACAAGAGATCTAGTAGAGTTTTAGAATAAAGCGTCAGGGTAGGCTACATCAAAAAGACTATCCTCCATTTGCATTGTCAGTTTTCAAAAAGTGCTGATGTATGATTGAGGAGCTATTCCATTTTACAGTAAGTGCTGTTGGAGGAAAGAAAATATTTTTGATCTAGAGTTTCCTCTGCAGTGTTAGTGTTGCTTAATTTATACTCTGTTGCACGACGGAATCGAGCACCGAAGATAGTACTGTAGTTATACAAGCTTGCACACAATGCAGATGTGTCACATCTGCATTGCATGACACAGACTAAATTGTACTTTAAACTGTCATTCAATAAATTAATGAAAGAATGTCTTTAATGGACACATTTTGAAAATAATCTGCTGATTCATAAAGCAACATCCTCTCAAAATGGCCAACATGAAAACGTGGAATCCAGGGTAGAGAGAGAGAAGTGTTGCTCGTATAAACAACACATATGGCTTATATGTAAATGATGAAGGATCAAAGTCATGAAAACTGATGATCCATAAAATGGAACCGTACACAGGAATGAGCAAGCCCAGGGGGGGAAGTAACCTCGAGATGCAATATGAGTACATTACAAGCAGGCTGTTTGCTTATTCACATACAAATACACACTCATAAAACTTCCCATGAATATGTAAACGCTTTGCGGCTCCTGTGCATTTGACAGCAGATTAGATCAAAAGAAGCTACATGATAAATGGATCAGTAGCAAAATAGATTTCTGTGCCCAAGTTCGAGATTGTGAGGCTGTGCTATAATAATGCAGGCAATGCAGGGAAGAGCAGAAAGTATAGGCCTACTACTTCATCTGTTCATTGGATAACCTTGCATGTCCAGAACTGTTACTTCTTTAAATGGAAAAATAACCCATGTGTTCCAGTGTAGTTATTGGGTGGTTATTATTGAGTCACAAGCTCTTGTTAATACTTTTCATTGGTTCAATATTTTATAAAACCCACAGAGACAACTTTTTTCTCCAGAATAACAAAAACTGCCGATCTACAAGCTCACAGTGTGTTGCAGTGCAACACCATTAACTTACAAGCAAAAAAAAACAGTTGATATGGAGATATGAGGTTTCTGCCTGACAGCAACAATATATGTCCTCATCTTTAATGACCTCCCCCCCCTCCTCCACTCCTACCCCCTCTCCTCCTCCAACCACGGTTTAGAGAGAGAAAACATAGTCATATTATCAGCATGGAGAATTACTCCAATGGTAGATGATGCATTGTATCAATTTAAGATGGCCGCTTAGCTCACACGGACGAAAATAAATGATTAAAATAAAACCTTTAATAAAGGAGAATGAGAATAGACGCGTGGAAAAACTTCTGCTGCAGACCATTGGGGGAGACAAACAGATAGCAAAGAAAAGAGTATCGGGAGCAGGTTATGAAGAACAATGTCTGTGTCTTAATTAGCCTCTCGTGGGTTTTTTCTCTCTTCTTTTTTAATACTGTGCTATAGCAAATGCCTGGCATTTCAAGTCAGTGCGTACTGAAGCTCCAGTGACCCTAAAATGACAGTAGTTCGCCCTCATCGGGTACATCAAAGGTGGCTGTGACACCCAGAAGCTGAAGATGCAGGTCTAATTAGACTTGGGTTAAAAGCATAATGGAGATATGCAGTTGCCCATGTGTCACATACAGTATAGCCCAGGGGTTCTCAACCCGTGGGTCGCGACCCCTCGGGGGGTCGCCAAAATATTTTAGGGGGTCCCCAAATTATTAAAAAAAAAAAAAAAAAAAGTTTAAATTTTATTTTCACGATTTAAAAAAAATAGCAGACCTACAAGCTCGTAGCGCGCCACTCGGTGGCGCGCTATGAGCTTGTAGATCTGCTATTTTTCAATAGCTAAATTATAACAATGCTTAAAACACCAAAAGGGGTTCCCGCCCAAAATGGTTTAAGGTTATTGTAGCAGTCAATTTATATTGGGGGTCGGGAGGGGGCGGGGCGGGGGTCCCGATACATTGCCAAAGCATTTCCGGGGGTCCCCGGCCAAAAACGTTGAGAACCCCTGAGTCATACAGTATAGCCTACTAGAGCTGCTGCTACTGCTTTCATTGCGACCCTAGGTCGCATTTACTATGAAAACCTGCATCGTCCGTCCATTAGGGCTGAAACGATTCATCGATGAATCGTAATAAAATCGATTATTCATTTAGTTGTCAACTAATTTAGTAATCGATTAATCAAATCAGCAACTAATCACTGGAGTTTTTTGCAATTTATCATGGGTTATAGTGAGTATATAGTGAGTGAGCATAGTGACCATAGCGAGTATCAGAGTAATATAGTAAGAGAGTGGCGACACTAGCGTTGACTCCCATTGTAACAATGGAATGCTCATTCTATCTCAATGGGATAGTTTCAGCCATAGGAGCAATGTTTGGAACTATAGCCCATAGGCACCCGCTTTGCGGCGAGATCAAAGTGTGTCGCTACTCTCCTACTCTACACTCTGGTGAGTATAGTGAGTATAGTGAGCATAGTGAGTATAGTGGCCTTTAGTGGGTATATAGTGAGCATAGTGAGTATATAGTGAGCATATATAGTACTGAGTATATAGTGAGTATATATAGTGAGTATATAGTGAGCATAGTGAGTATACTCTATAGTGAGTATATTATATAGTGAGTATATACGCCTCGTGACAACACACCTCCATATAATGGTCACGCCTCATGACATCACGCCTCCATATGGTCACGCCTCGTGATATCACACCTCCATATATGGCCACGCCTCGTGACATATATGAAGATCAGCTAACCCTGGATAACCATACATGGAGAAGACTGGATGGATCATCACCTAGTAGATCTGGATATATGGAGCCAGCCAGCAACTCTAAATCTGACCTCAAACCTTTAGATCTCCATATATGGAGCTGACCTGTTCTGACATTCCATGTGTTGATCCTTCCCTACCCTTTAGAGCGAGGTCGCTTCTCGCACTCAGGCCTACTAAAAGGAAACAATCATGTTTTGGTCTTTTGTACCCTTTTAGGATTTTTCATCTGTAAACCATTGTTGTTTATTATTGTTTGACCTAATTACATTTCAGTTTTGTGATGGATTGTATTGGTATATCAGGCTCTGTAAAGGCCAACGTAAGCCATCTTGCAAAATATCCTAGGGCTGAAGTGACCTTCTCTCTGAATCTGAATCTTCTATATGTTTTTTCCTTCTTTTTTTTTTTTCTTTTCTTTTTTTGCATTGGGGATCTAAGGATGGTTGAGTCGGGCAGGTGGGCAGGCTTGGCTGTCCTTCCAAGAATCCCTCCACGTACACAACATAATATCGTTGCTCTGGCAGAAACCTTGTATGTCTATATTTCAACTTTATTTGGATAAATTAATGCCCTACTCCATCCAACAAGATTGTCACACAGCAGATTGTGTCATGATGAGATGCGTTGTGAGCTTCCCTTTTTTTTCCTAATAATAATAAAAACGGTTTTGGACATATAGTACATATAGTACATATAGTACAATAGCAGGTAATAGGAACGATCTTTCACTTGGTGACATTTGGCATGAACATTCTTCTGGGTCATCTCTTTAACTTTTTAAACCGAGCCAACCAAGAATACAATATGGCGGCCATTTTTCAAGATGGCCGCCAAATGAAAAAGGCCTTTTGTGGCGGTTCTGGACAACCGTGGGTCCGACCGACGCGACACCGGGCACTGCACTCTGTGGGGGTGTGTAACGTGTGTGTCGAATTTGAAGTCGGTGGGGCGAACGGTTCTAGAGTTACGTTATTGTCATGTTTCATATTGTCATGTTTCATATTGTCATGTTTCATATTGTCATGTTTCATATTGTCATATTGTCATATTGTCATGTTTCATAATGTCATATTGTCATGTTTCATATTGTCATAATTGTCATAATGTCATGTTTCATATTGTCATATTGTCATGTTTTATAATTGTCATATTGTCATGTGGTTCATACTGTCATATTGTCATATTGTCATGTTTCATATTGTCATGTCATATTGTCATATTGTCATGTTTCATATTGTCATATTGTCATATTGTCATGTTTCATATTGTCATATTGTCATATTTTCATGTTTCATGTTTCATATTGTCATATTGTCATATTGTCATATTTAATATTGTCATATTGTCATATTGTCATGTTTCATATTGTCATATTGTCGTATTTAATATTGTCATATTGTCATGTTTCATATTGTCATATTGTCATATTGTCATATTTAATATTGTCATATTGTCATGTTTCATATTGTCATCCAACATGGCTATTATTGACTTTTCTGTGCAATACCATGAACCTCAAGGCCAGTCCACAGTACCAATGCAATTCCTTGCAACATGCAAATACCTTGCACCCATTATTGGTTGGCAAGTTGGCAGTTGGAAGGAGTTGCATTGGTGTGGACTGGGCGACTGGCCTTAAAACTGTTTTGTTGCAAGGTATTGCGACTAGTTGCATTGATGCAGTCTGGCCTATGCCGCTATATGGATTTGGGCGACTCTGTGTGATCAACCACAGTTGTGCCACAACTTCCACCTGCAGACATTTTACTGCCACACAAGATAGATGTCTAAAACTACAGAGTGGATTGCCATGGAATTTGCTATGCACCTTCATGCTCACCAGACAAATGGACCCTATTGATCTTGATGACCTGTTTGCCTTTGACCCGGCACAACCATTAGAGCAGAATTTCCAGTTGCTGTGGTCACTTATAGAACCATCACATCACATTCTCACCTAAATGGATGTGACAGACAAAACCCCTGTGCGACTCGATAGATCTCCAACCCAGAACCCTGAGATGAGGTGAAAAGCTGAGGCTGCTAGATTCACTAATACTAGGCCATGAGAGAGAACACTTAACATTTACCATTACCATAAATGGCTATCTTACCCATTTCAATATCCACTTAAAAACTGCAAGAAGGCACAAATGCAGGGTGTCGGGTGTGAAAAATACAAATAAATAACAACACATATAACCCTCAATAGTCCTGGCTACACACCTTCTTTTTATTCTTTTTTTTTAATCTAATGGCATCCGTCACTGCACAGCATGAGGGTGGGAAAGTAGGGGAGCAAGTCGAGGCAGGATGCCAACATGTGAAATTACAGCCATTGATCTCTGGCACCGGAGAATGTGGTTCCACTGTGTGTGGATACATTATTGAGGAGATGTGTCACAACAGGTGGGAATCAGGCAGCGTGCCTCTGCGCGGCCAAGGTGATATAGGGGGCGTGATACGATTCACACGCAACTCAGCTTGTATGAGATTAGTACCTATATGCAATGTCATGGATCATTCTGCTGTTGCTGCGTCAAGCACGACGACTCACACAACAAACCCTATCAATCCAAACCCGATTATTATTTCATGCACACCATGACTAATGATGTTATATATCCCACAGCTGTTACTGTGTGTTCAAGTTGAATCTGTGATACGCACAGGATGCATTAATGTATTAGTGCAACTGAAAAAGCAAGGAGACAATAGCTGCTTTAAGTGTGTGTGTGTGTGTGTGTGTGTGTGTGTGTGTGTGTGTGTGTGTGTGTGTGTGTGTGTGTGTGTGTGTGTGGCGGGTGGTATAGGGTGGTGTAATACAGGAAGAGAGGAGGAGAAGCTATAGGGGGGCTGATGATGGAGGTATACGAAAATGAAGGGGTGTGTGTTTCCAAGTAACGTTAGTACCTGCAGCACAGAGTGGGGGTCGTGCAACTTGAAGCGGAATGTGGCTCTGAGATTTGTCTGTGTGGGAAGCACAGAATGAAGCATTCACAACAGCAATCGGTGTCTTAGACAGTTAGCAATGCTGAGGAATGCAGTCAATGGGTCCCAAAGGGCAGATGATGTCTGGTCTTATCACTGGTTATGAGTGGGCACTGTTGTGTTCCAACAGAAACAGAGGATGTTGCAGAGAACAATACGACTGGCTGTTTTCTCCATTATTAATATCTGCAAATACAAATACAAAATAGCATGGGTTTGGCAAATGGCTCTTAGGACAAAATGCATAATTAATGTCCTTTGCAAAGCCCTGGGAAGCACTGGCACTTATTAGGTGGAGTTATATAACCAGCAACTCCTTAACAAATATTTGAGGGTTCGTGGAGAAAAACCTCCACTTCGATTTGTCTTTAATTCAACTTTCTTTCCCCCTACATGGTGTGGTGCCCTGACAAGGTCATTGTGTAAGAATTCAAATTGCATAACCTTTAAGTAACCATTTCCATTTTGGAGTCCTGCTGCTCTACACAAAGCATCCGAGTCTTAAGGGCTATGTAGCTAAAGGCAACGCTGTCAGCGCTCTACGCTGAAGAGTCGGAAGGAATCACTGCACTTAACTGTTAAAAGAAAAAAAGAATGTGGTTGCCTGTAAATGCATTAATGTGTCTGTTAAATATTTACACTGGCCTCGGGGAAAAAGGAGTCGCACCGGCTTTTGCTTGACCCTGCTTCATACAGCATGTCACATGTTGCAGTATGTCTGTAAGGCCCTGCTTCATACAGCATGTAACGTGTTGCAGTATGTCTGTAAGGCGGACAGCCTTGGTGTTTGATTTAATATTTATTTATTGAATATCCTGCATCTTCAGCCATCAGATGGAATGAATAGGTCTGCCACCTAAAAACCTCAAAGAGAGAAACAACTATTTCACAAAAAGCCAGACAGTTATATCATCTCAAAATCAACACTGAGATTGATCTCTTGGAAAGCCAAAAGGCTTTAAAAGAAATCACACCCTTTTGCTCTTTTATGATGTAACTTTACCCCTGGTACTCTTTCAGTTCAGGATTATGTCAGTGAAGAGCTAGAGTCCATAAACCTCTATCGCTTTTCATTTCTCTTCCACGGTTTAGTATCATTTAAGAATAAACGCGTGTTCAGGGAAAACTGAAGTGACGTAGGATGGAGATTGAATAAGAAGCACTGATGTCACAAATATTTGATTTAATGAATACAATGCTCAACACTTTTACTTCTTCTCATTGACATACATTGACCTCTTGTATAAATGCCTTAAACTGTGGTATGGGTTAAGACTCTGTAACCCTCTCGCAGGAAACTATAGAGTGAAACTGTGATACATTATTATGGACACCCCTGGATAGATGGGGTCTCTGGGGCCAGAACGAAATGTCTGATAAAAATTGAATATCAGGCTGTTACGTCACGTAGGCGCTCTATACCTGCCTTTATTGCACCCTATGGATTTCATTTCTTGACCTTTTTGATAGGTTTAGGGGTTATAGGCATGCAGTGATGCATGATGATTATGCAAGGTGTTTCTGGGGACTTAGTGAAGAGCTGCAGTGATGAGAACCATCTGACAGCCTAAGGCTCGGTAAGAACCCATCCGATGTCCCTTTAATTACTTCATCATTCCCATCCAATAACGATATGTATAGTGCTGTATGCTGCTATAAAACAATGCTCTTGGTGGTATTTCTAGCCTTCAAAATGAGTGCCTTCCTCCTCTTGACAGCAATTAAATCAGTCAGCCAGGATTAATATCAAACCACCATAAAAGCATGTGTAATTCCTAGAGCAAGACATGATTTGATTCCAGGATCAAGGGTAGTGGTGACTTATTCCATAAAGGCAGCCTAAGGGTTCCCATGACTCCTTCAGTCACATACAGTACAGATGTTAATTCTTGCCCCTTATTCCCATCTTCAGTTTAGATGAAAAGAAATCTATATTAATCTGAGACTTTCATTACTTATTCAAAATGTTTTCATAATATTTTCAACATTGACCAAATTAATAAAGGTCGACTAGGCACTGAAAAGAAAATGTAACATTGCCCTTACTGAATAATAGATATGGCAAAATGCTTGGGGACAGATTAAATCATTTTAGGGACTGAATTATTGAGATGATTATGAGAGTCATAAGGATCATTGCGAAATACAGAAGGCAATGTCATTGTCCCAGATATGCCAAACAAAAAAGGTTCTCTAAAAAATAAGTCTGCTTAACTGCATGTGTTTGACTTGAGACACAAAACGTTCAGTGTTCAAGGGAACCATGAGGGGGAGTCTGCAAAATTAATCATTCATTGTATGATTAATCTCGGATCTCAAAGGAGAGGGGATTCATAATGTTTGTGTGTGTGTGTGTGTGTGTGTGTGTGTGTGTGTGTGTGTGTGTGTGTGTGTGTGTGTGTGTGTGTGTGTGTGTGTGTGTGTGTGCGCGCGCGCGTGTGCGTGCGTGCGTTTGTGCGTATATATAATTATTTATTGACTTTATTTCTTATTTTAAGATGCAGGGCTGATGGGGTTCCAATAATGCATTAAAAGCCCTCTAAAATAGTGATATTATGATGATAAGACCGCCCCTCATTTCACACGGGTGTGATGTTTAATTTGATTGATGATTTCACATAATGTGCAAATAAAAAAAGATGATGCCAAAGGTGAAAGGTCTCGAGTCTGTGTATATTATGATATTATGATGATAAGACCGCCCCTCATTTCACACGGGTGTGATGTTTAATTTGATTGATGATTTCACATAATGTGCAAATAAAAAAAGATGATGCCAAAGGTGAAAGGTCTCGAGTCTGTGTAGGGCCAGACAGGCCCTGTGATGACGCGATGGACGGCGCTGTCTGAGGTGCTGATTTGACATGCGCCTCTGCGTCAACCTAATATAGGCTACTTCTTTAACTCAACACATCATGGGCACCTTGCGCAACTCTCTGCACAGCCCACACATCTGCGTTTTGCTGATGAATAAATACACAAAGCCAAATGACAATTTGTCGTTTTGATAAAACATTTAACACCTGGGACTGGGAGCCTGATAGAACAATACAAAGGATCTCATCCCCTGAATGTGCACGACGCTGCTTCTTCTGAAGTCAAGCCGTGCACACTTCGTCGCTTGACGGTGTCGCGCGACGAAAATAGCAGACCTACAAGCTCACAACGCGTCGCGTCCACAACGCGGTTGTGAGCTTGTAGATCGGCAATTTTCGGCGACGGAGTATAATAAAAGGCTTAAACGTTGAAAGAGTGATTCCCTCCCCTCTCTGCTCGTGATGCAGTGAACCTGCTCTGCGCAGAACCGAGGGCACTATATAAGCCGGGTGCGCACCACAGACAGGATTACAACGACGGCGGGACAGCTCCGCGGTTTGTCATCACTTGCATCACATTGCGGTGCTCGAACCAAAAACAAACAAACGACACCACACAGACGCCAGCATGCAGGCCATCAAGAAGAAGGGAATTCATTGGCAACTTTTACTGTTTTCACATTTATTTTTGGAGAGTTCGGCTCAAGACTTTGGACAGACCCAGTTCATTTGTACGTCCGTGCCAAAGGATATGGACATTTGCGCGGCTACCTTGCAGAACAGTGTGCCCGGGGAGGATTTGAAGACCACCGTCTTGCAGCTGCGGGAAACGGTTTTGCAGCAGAAAGAGACGATAATGAACCAAAAAGAGACTATCAGGGAACTGACCTCAAAGTTGGCCCGGTGCGAGAGCCAGATCGGGTCGGAGCCCGGAGACGCGCGGCCGGGAGGCAGGAGGAAAGAGTCGAAAAACACAATGGGAGACGTATCGAGGGGCCCGGGTGACACTTTGACGCAACTATCACAGACTTTACAGTCCCTGAAACAGAGACTAGAAAACCTCGAGGTAAGCTTGATCCATGGTGCATCATTAAGACCAATGACAAAACATTACGCATAAAGCTTCAGTTATATATAGTTATTCAGCTTCAATCTAGACTTTAATCCGTTATTACGATTTCACCCAGTTTTACCTCGATCTGTTATACCTCGCCTTGTTACCAGTCATAGCCTAAAGGAATCATGGGGATAAAAACAATATCCAGAGGATAGTTGCCTCGTCCGCGCCGCTTCAGCTCACTCACTGCAATCTTTTGGAGAAGTTAAGCTGGCATTATCCCGCTTGCGTCCCGGGACCTTGTATGCAGGGATTCTAATGCACTTTTAACTTTAAGCTACAGGCTATAACACCTCTTTTTCCGCATCAGCAATTCAGCAGAAACAACAACTCGGTGCAGGCAACCAGCCTGAAAGACCTGCTTCAGAGTAAAATCGATGACTTGGAGAAGCAGGTTCTCTCCCGTGTGAACAGCATCGAGGAGGGGAAACCTGGACTGCGGAACGAGACGGAGCAGCGAGGCAGAGTGGAGTCCACGCTGACATCCCTCCACCAGAGAATTACTGACCTGGAGAGAGGTGGGCAAGACCACACTTTAGTCCTAGAAAAACTACATTTTGAAAATGAAATTGCCTATAGCCTACACTACACACTTCAAGAAATGTACCATTGTGTGTTACGACTACATGCAGTCTACTGTTGTGGAGAGAAAGATTAGCCTTTCAACATCTCAACGAGAAATCTCATGATCAATGTGGTAAAACGCAAATGGGGGAGTACTCGGAGAGGAATCCGGCGCAAAGCACCGCTTTCTGTTAGCTCGCAAAATAAATTGCGCAGGCCAGAATATTCTGCATTTTCTTTTCCTCCGAGTCCCTCTAATTGATGCAAATCAAATAATTATAGATGCAGTGAATGACCCATCTCTGGACTCGCACTGCGACCCTTCTGAGAAGAGCACAAACTTCGCAATGCAGGACCGTAATGATGATGCTCTGTGATTCCCCGTGCGTGTTTGAGATGCCTGTGGAATATTGATCAGAGCTGAGCCTGAGCCGCTGCTCATTAGGCTTACAACACATCATAGTAAAATCGCAAGGGAGGGGTAATGGAGGGAGGAGATAACGGGAGTGAAGGAGAGCTCAGAGCGCCGTTGCTCACTTTGCATATATGACGATTATCATGATGCGAGATTAACAAACAAATCAAAAGTCTCGAGCAGCATGATTCAGAATGTGTTGTGTTGTGTAACATGTCAATCTATAGCATAAACCGTGTATATTTACGTAATGCAAATTAGCAAAATACACAAACTTGATATGGTATGTTGATATGACACACACACACACACACACACACACACACACACACACACACACACACACACACACACACACACACACACACACACACACACACACACACACACACACACACAGTTTGCCAACTGGATTAGTTTGTATTATCTGACATGGCTATGTTGTTATTAATTAATTCATTATATTAATAATTGGGGTTTTTTTTACAGGGCAAAAGGAAAACCGGCCTTTGGACAGATTCCAGCTCACCTTCCCGTTGAGAACTAACTACATGTATGCCAAAGTGAAGAGGAGCCTGCCAGAGATGTATGCATTCAGCGTGTGCATGTGGCTGAAGTCCAACGCATCCCCAGGAGTGGGAACCCCATTCTCCTATGCAGTTCCAGGACAGGCCAATGAGCTGGTGCTGATAGAGTGGGGGAACAACCCAATGGAGATACTTATAAACGACAAGGTAGACTATTATGTGGCTTGTGTCTTTATGTGAATAGAATTATAATTAGGGAGTCCTGGAGCTTTTAATGTGCATATTGAAGTATTGTTCATAAATTCACATGACATGATATTACAGTGGGTCACATTTTATTTTAAATCCTATTATAAAGGTTGCAAAATTGCCATTCCTGATCAATGATGGAAAATGGCACCACATCTGTGTGACGTGGACTACTCGTGACGGTGTTTGGGAGGCATTCCAGGATGGAGTGATGAGGGGCAGTGGGGAGAATCTGGCACCGTATCATCCCATCAAACCACAGGGCATGTTGATCCTTGGACAGGAGCAGGTAGGCTATATGCCCACACGTCTGAATTCTTTGCTTGCATATTTTTCAGTTCCTCACTGCAGTCCCCTGCAGAGCTGTCCTTTCAGCACTGCAAATACAAACGACAAGCCATTTGATAGGAGCTGTCCTTTCAGCACCACAAAAACAAATACTATTTGAAAGAGCTGTCCCTTCAGCACCACAAAAACAAATACACTATTTGAAAGAGCTGTCCCTTCAGCACCACAGAAACAAATACACTATTTGAAAGTTGAAAGAGCTGTCCCTTCAACACCACAAAAACAATAAACTACCGGTATTTGAAAGAGCTGTCCTTTCAGAACCACAAAAACCTGAACCATTCAAAGAGCTGTCTTTTCAGCACCCCCAAAACGAACAATGGACCATTTTGTTGCTGTTGGGCAGAAACCTTGTATCTCCATATTTTAACTGTTCTAATCAAATTTGATTTTTTTTGTCGCAGGGTAAATTAATGCCCTTCTTCATCACATAAGAGTGTCGCACAAAAGCAGTGAAAAGTGAACCGTTTAGGACTGTATTTTCAGCCCCATGGATAGAAGGATCTGTTTTAAAGGAGCTTTTCAAGTTCAAGTTCAAGTTTTTAGACTGACTCTACCCATCTAAATTGCTAATGCATATGAGATTACAAGACTAGTACAAACAAACTTGCTTGTGGGGAGGTTTTCAAAGGGCTAACAAGCTGAATGTGATTTTACTCGAGATCATTGATGATCATTAATGATCGTTCATTAGGAGAATAATAGTCCTAAAGCGATGTTCTGTTCTCGTCTCCAAAGCTCTTGGGAATGATACATTATTTATGAACAATTTAACTGAAGGTTAAATTGAAAAAAGAAAAAAAGAAAACCATTGTTTTCTTTTTCTGGGTTAATAGAATATCATTCTTAATTAATGTCATATGTTTTATTTTACCCCAGGATACGCTTGGAGGCGGATTTGATGCCACACAAGCATTTGTTGGAGACTTGGCGAATTTTCACATCTGGGATCGGAAACTGTCAATTGGAGAGATATACAATCTCGCGACTTGCAGCAGCAAAGCACAAGTGGGCAATGTTTTTTCATGGATGGAGACAAGCCTCGATATTTACGGAGGAGCATCAAAGTGGACTTTTGAAGCTTGTCGCCAGCTCAACTGAACTGCAGGGAAGGCAAAAGCCAATGACAAATAGAGCTTGTTAAGCCACTGTATAGCATCGGTAAATGCGAGGAGGTGTTTATTTCCGCAAATGGCACCTGGATTTGTAATAAGTATTTGAATACGTCATGTGTGAACACTTGATAGATTTTTACCAGATTTTCATGTGGGATAGGTTAATGGAAATGGACCCCTTGGCATCCCGGGGTGCTTGACAGCACATTGCTCAAACCAAGCCAGTTCTGGGTCTTCTCTGTAGTGGCGGCTGATGCTTAGGTTTGGGAATACTTGACAGGTTCGTCGTCACACAAAATGGATGGTGCACTTCACAGACCACGGAGACCATGTAGGAGATAATGTAGTTTTTAGTGGACTGACAGATGACACACATTTTAACAGAGTATTCATTTCTGTTTCTTATTTCTTTGCCCCACTGCCTGGAATTTTCACTGTGATGAAAGTGGATTTTGGGAAAAGGAATGTATACTTCATAAACTAGAGACGGCGCTCTTCTCTATTCTTTCTGTATCACCACCTGCTTGATTTTGTGTAAAAGAATGACATAACTTCTTGCCAACATACAAGCCTGAGTGCCTTGGGCTGTTGATAAAAAAGACAAACTCAGCACATTAATTTATGAGTTGCAGATTTGTTTTGTGTCTTTGTGTTAAATCTATTGTAAATTAATTTAAAAAAGAGATGTTTATTGTACACTTTGTAATCAGTTGGATAAGAGTGTCTATTGTAAAACGCAATCCGTTGATGACCACGGCACATTTTGCAGGTGTTTGTACTTTAATAGGAATGTTATCTGTACAGTAAAAGCATGACTTAATTACTGTAAATGCTGCGTCAGCATCGACGACCATTGCTTTTACTATCCTACTTTTAGGTTGAGATTTTATACTGTATTGTTATATGCTCAGAGCATGGCAACACTGACAGATGAAGTTATAATTTTTCTAATAAAATTGTGATACCTGAATATATGCATGTGTGTGCGTGCGTGCGTTTGCATGTGTGTGTGTGTGTGTGTGTGTGTGTGTGTGTGTGTGTGTGTGTGTGTGTGTGTGTCTCTGTCTGTCTGTCTGTCTGTCTGTCTGTCTGTAGATTGACGATATTTTCCCAAAATGTTCGATGTGTGCACATGGGTGTATGCATTGTACAGTATGTCTGTGTGCATGTGCACATTTCTGTGTTCTGTTTCTTTAGAAGGAGGTGCGTGTCATGTGCAACTGTGTGCATAATTATGAGTTTGAGTGCACCTTATCTATGTATGTATGCCAATCTGTGCAGCCCTGCTGTAGAGGGACAGCCCAAGACAGAATTCGTTCTAGTCTAGCTTTTGACCCTAGTACCCAACAGTCTGCACCTTGAGACAGCAGCTGATTTCACACTGGAAGATTTATTCAACACAAAGGGACACTAGAGGTTTTTGGCCTTTTTTCTAGTTTTTGAAAAGACTGGTCAGGCAGCACTTTTCATTTTATTTTTTACTATCTCTGGTGCCCTGACCGCCAGCTGCAAGGTTCAAATCCCTGACGTAGAGACACTGCTGTTACACCACTGAACCGGGGTCACCGTTGGTGTCACACTGCTGAAACAGCTAAACCACAAGGGGTGTTGAGATGGGACTGGAAAAGGATGATATGAGAGAGTCTACAGAGTAAAACCCTCAGTATTAATGTATCCATTTGCAACTCTGAGAGTGTACAGATATGTGTACGCTCTCCGAGTTAATATGGACACTGGGTGTTGGATATGTAAGTGTACAATATGCTGAAACACACGTGCGTACACCCATAACCACGTGTACTGACCGCTATACACACACACACACACACACACACACACCCCAGGCACGCATGCACAGTTGCACACTAATTCCACCTTTGATGATTTATTGATATACTATGGCCCTGGCTAACATATGCATATGCACACACTATCACAAACACACACATGTGACCAAAGTGTTTGAGAGTATACGATGGAAGAGATTGCATTTGGTTTGTGACTCGTATCAAGTAGTGCTTCTCAAAGCGAGGTCTGGGGACCCCTTGGGGTCCCTGAGGGGGTTTTAGGGCATCTCAACAAAATGTGTTATACAGTACCACCAAACTGTGTTAAACCACTTTAACACTATACTGTATATATTGGATTAGTCAATCTACAAGCTCACAACATGTCGCAATATGACATGTGAGTTTGTAAGTCGTATATTTTCGAAAAATCTTGAATAATGTGAATGTTTGGCATATTTTTGAAATATTTTAACAATATAAATTTGATATGGGGTCCCTACCAAAATATATTTTCAGATTCAAATACATATTCACTTTTTTAGAAAGTTTGAGAACCACTGGTAGTGGTATAATACTCCTATTGTTGTCCATAATGTCAAAAACAAGCGGTATTTGCATTCAACACTTGAGTTAATGAAGGACAGACTACATTGATTTGTCAGCAAAAGGACAAAACAAAGAATTGATTGTCTCTGCCTCCTGAGTCTTTTTGTGGCATGTAGACAAATTATTATATTTTGTAATGTTTCTTTTTGTTTTACTACTATGATTATGAATGTTCAACAGTATTGTAATGCTACGGCAGGAGTTGTCGATTTTAAAGGATTAACCACTTAAGCCCTACAGAATATACTTTGTCGTACAATGAATAGCAAAACTGGAATCCAATGCATTGTGAGCTTGTAGATCGGATATCTTAGCTATGTTTTGAAAAGTCGGTTATAAAGTCAAGACTGCTCCACCAAATGAAAATGTGCTCAAAGATTGTAGGCCATTCCCTAGAAACTCTAGCTTATCATAATCATGTATTAAGGGCTGTCTCTGCCCCCAACCAAGTTATGAACAATGAATAGGCCTACAATATAATCCAACCATAGACACAGGGTTATGTAAGCACTGTAGGTCTAAAATCTCTACACCAAATCCCTTGGCCGAAAAGAGTCGATATACAGCCTCACAAAGCATCACACTGCGACATGTTGTTAGCTTGTAGGCATTTTTGGCAAATGTTCACCCCCAAATAGGGGCACTAGGGTTCATGTGGTTTAATAGGTTATACTGAAACACTAGTATGGAGCTTAAATCCTAGATCAAGTGAATGTTGAAAGGCCTTGGATGTTGACGTCTTCTGTGATTCTAATGTTATGTTAAATGTATGTATCTTGGTTGTTGCCTTAATTTTAGTTGTTTCTTTTTTTGTGATACAAATGGACCTGCTGTGATGCAAGAAAATGTCTGACCTGTGTGACAATAAAGAATTATCACTATCATCATATTATCATCAGCATACTGTATACACAGTATACTTAGATAGACAGACAGACATATGCATGTATACACGCGCGCACACACACACACACACACACACACACACACACACACACACACACACACACACACACACACACACACACACACACACACACACACACACACACACACACACACTTAAAGGTGTATGACTTTTATGAAGAGGCCGGCACGCCTTTCAATCCATATGGTTTGTCTGTAAATGAAGGGGTCATATCTCACATTACGGATTGGAGTTAAATGTCCACTGTCCTCCTGGCATCTTTGCAATAACGCTGCTGTCGACTAGGTCATACAGACCACACCAGAACCAGGTCATACAGACCACACCAGAACCAGGTCTAGGTCATACAGACCACACCAGAACCAGGTCTAGGTCATACAGACCACTCCAGAACCAGGTCTAGGTCATACAGACCACTCCAGAACCAGGTCTAGGTCATACAGACCACTCCAGAACCAGGTCTAGGTCATACAGACCACACCAGAACCAGGTCTAGGTCATACAGACCACTCCAGAACCAGGTCTAGGTCATACAGACCACACCAGAACCAGGTCATACAGACCACACCAGAACCAGGTCTAGGTCATACAGACCACTCCAGAACCAGGTCTAGGTCATACAGACCACTCCAGAACCAGGTCTAGGTCATACAGACCACTCCAGAACCAGGTCTAGGTCATACAGACCACTCCAGAACCAGGTCTAGGTCATACAGACCACACCAGAACCAGGTCTAGGTCATACAGACCACTCCAGAACCAGGTCTAGGTCATACAGACCACTCCAGAACCAGGTATAGGTCATACAGACCACTCCAGAACCAGGTCTAGGTCATACAGACCACACCAGAACCAGGTCTAGGTCATACAGACCACTCCAGAACCAGGTCATGCGTGTCAGGAAGCCACTCAGGGAGCTGAGTGTGAGAATGAGCTCACTCACAAATTGAGATACCTCAGACGTCAATAACAGTCAATCCCCAGACACCAGTCCAGTTCCATCCCATGCTATTTCACAGGCTTTACACAGTAAAATCCTCTGTGCTAATTTAACTCGGAGAGTGAACAAATGCTTGCTGAGTTACAAATGGCTAAATTTACACAGAGAATTTGACTGTGTATACACACCCAGCTAAAGGGTACACAGTAGGAGTAGGTGTTATATTTCATGGATAATTGTAGAGAACCGCAAGGCACTCACAAACACGTGCACGCGCGTGCATGTTGTCGACATACATGCACAGGCACGTGCAAGCTTGCAAGCACACACGCAAGTACATGCATGTTTATGTGTGCACAGGCAAGTGCACATGCACCAACGTAGACTTGTGCGTACAGCCGTGCACGCACGCACGCACACGCACGCACACACATTTGACTGCTCACTGGAGGCTTGGTTAGAAATAGAACATCCCCGAGCACCAGTTAGTTACCTGGCCCTTTTAACCTTATCATAGTATCTGGTTGAGGCCCTGTTTACTTCTTGACCTAAATGCATGCCACAGATGTTGTGATGGGGCATTTTTTAGCAAAGCCAGACGGATGGTAGTGAGGGACTGGACACAGTCGACCTCTCCCTATCTGTGGTCAAACCTAATTGGTTTGCATCATTGTCTTCTGATTCAAATTGGCTCAGAGAGGTTACTGACGAGGGGGCGCGCACACACACACACACACACACACACACACACACACACACACACACACACACACACACACACACACACACACACACACACACACACACACACACACACACACACACACACACACACACACACACACACACACACACACACACACCTAATGGTTGTCGCACATTTATCACATCCAGCTGCATGGCTTTAACAGTACAGTGGAGAATTGAATAATACTCATTGTCCTTGACGTGACACGGAGCCAATGCAGAGAGAGTATAGAGGCATTTTAATGAAGAGATGGTGGCTACTGTGTTCTACGTAGAGGAGATATGAATGACAGCACACACTGCCAATTTGCCCCCATTTCTTGATTTTGAGCAGCCGTCCACAAATCCTGGGTAATTGCTATATACTGTAGGAGGCAATTCACTAGTCAGAGAACCATCCCATCAAGAATGATAAAGTGTTTATTAAACCAGGGGTTCTCAGATGAGGGCCCACTTGGAAAATATTTTAAGTGCACATGGCTGAGGGAAGTGGGGCCGCCCAGGCACAGCCCCCCCTCAGACAGGAGGGGAAACATAATAATATTTGTAATCAAAACAGATTTCTGTTACTAGGCCTAATAAATATGCTGTATCACAGTATTGGCGCCTTATCCTGGTTAATTGCCTGTGTCAGTTTGTTCATATAACTTGCGTGTGGAGAGGGAAAGTAATAGGCACTTTTCCGTGTGAAAATTAGCATTTTGCGGCACGCGCTTTAACGCGCGCGCACCCCCTACTGAACGTTCAGCACCTCCTACTGTAAATATCTTCCCGTGGCCCTGCTCGCGGCCCACTTAACATGGGAGCCGCATTTTCAGAACACGTTAATTTTTAATGATCAACCAATTGATGGTGTTCCAGCTTGGATGTTTCTTTTAGTTTAACATTCATTTTTGAGGGGCGCTAGCCCCTCCTATATACAGCTTTTGTCCCCACAAAATGTCCCTATGCTTCATCTCTCTCAGCTATGGGGTCCTTGATTCATCTCTCTCAGCTATGGGGTCCTTGCTTCATCCCTCTCTCTCTCAGCTATTTTTGTCCTACACAAACATTGTGGAAGAAAGTACTGGTGGATTAGTAACACTAATGACACGTACAAGTTTTTTTTTTGAGTGGTGCAACCACTCCCTTACGGAGCTATGTGTGTGGGTGGGTGGCTGGGTAGCTGGGTACTGGGTGGCTGGGTAGCTGGGTGGTTGGGTATGAGCACGAAAACAACATGGTTGTTTTTCACCACCTGTGCGCAACTTAACGCACACACAAACACACACGCACATATTAACTGTATATATGATGCTCGGGTGTGCCAGTATACTACAGTGACAGTACAGTACAGTAGAGGGACTGCCGCACGGTAACTCTGTCATTTCTCAACCATTTCGGACGTGGGGCGGAACGGCGGTACCGGCCCGGCCCCCTGGGCGCGTTCCCCCACCCCTGGGGACCCCCACATGGTAACTCTGTCATTTCTCTACCGTTTCGGACGCGGGCGGCACCCTGTGCGCGCTCCTGTGGGTCTGGAACTCCCCCTCCCCCCAAAACAAAACCCACACGGAGTTGCACCACTCACTTCACACGGGTGTGATTTTTTTAAGAGTAAAGAGAGCCTACTGTCAGCTGTCCAGCAGTCCAAATATTATTAAATTAAATTTCAGAATGGTAGACCTGAGGCCTACCATACCAGGCCTCAGGCCTGAGGTCTGGAACTCCCCCTCCCCCCAAAACAAAACCCACACGGAGTTGCACCACTCACTTCACACGGGTGTGATTTTTTTAAGAGTAAAGAGAGCCTACTGTCAGCTGTCCAGCAGTCCAAATATTATTAAATTAAATGTCAGAATGGTAGACCTGAGGCCTACCATACCATACAATTGCGTATATGCACTCCGTGCACACATATGCACGGAATGTCTATGTTCACAGGCTTCTGTGTGCGGCCAGAGGGCATCTGAGCATGTGCTACACCATACCTCTTACAACATGTGTCCTTTGGGAAACCGGGCCAATGACTGTAAGTGGTCGATACCACAATATATTTTATGTAGGCCTAGCCTAAATTAGTCTATATAGTGGGTAGACTAAGGCATTTGATTGTATTATTTGGATGGAGACATCATAGGAGAGCTGAGAGGGAAGCAGAAGATTAACTGCACTGTAAGAGTTCAGCAGAAGCTGACCCGATAGCGTGTCCATTAACCTGTGTTCAGTGGTGGAAAAAGTACTCAAATGTTTTACTTAAGTAAAAGTATCAATACTGCGATTTAGACATGAGTAAAAGTCACTCAAAATGTACTTAGTGAAAGTACAAAAGCATTGACATAGAAATGTACTTAAAGTACCAAAAGTAAAAGTATTCATTGAGCAGAATGTCCCGTTTCAAGTTTTCAAATGTATACAGATCTTTTGAAAATAGCAGATCACAATGCTTCGCATCGCGTCACATTGTGAGCTTGTAGATCCTGTCTAAAAGCAATATATTGCTGCTATGGCCTCTACTTTCAGGTCAACACACAAATACTGGGATGATGGACAGTTTGGACTGAGGTACGATACACAATACAGAAAACACGGGATAGTAGAACAGAGGGACAACTTTCTCTCTCTCTCTCTTAGATGATCTGTCCCTCTCTCTCACTTTCTCTCTGTCTTTTAGATGATCTGTCCCTCTCTCTCACTTTCTCTCTGTCTTTCATGTTTTATTTTTCCTCTCAGACTTGCTCTCTCGCTCTTTCCCTCTCCGTTTCACTTTCTTCCTCTGTGCTCTGCAACGTGCTTGGTTTGCCAGATGAGCTCTAGCAGTCGGGCCAACACATGGACTGTCCCACAAGTGTCTGATGAAAAATGCATGAGTGACGGGGGGAGGTAAACAAACATCACATCTATTTGGGTTCAGGGGAGTGTTGAGGACAAATTAAACCAGGCTACTGAAGTTAAACGTGATCCGCTTTGGCTTGGAATTAAAGTGGAACATCTTGTGAATGAATACATTTGTCTTTTTGGCGAACGCTGGTTCAAGAGTCGAGGTCAAAACTGTTTATTGTTGCATGCATGTATAATAGCCTACAGCCTGGTATAGCAACTCTGCAGACAGGGAAATTATTTTCTTTTCGCAGTGTGGGTAAAAGAAGAGCTGCCAAAAACAACAAACTAAAATAGTTTGAATCCAGGAAGCATTACATTACAGTCTATATACAGTATGGCGGTTCAAAGCAAAGTTACAGTATTATGATGAGCTCATCCTTCCACTTATCCAGAAGCTTCGGTCAGCTGCATTAAATATGTACCCGGGTTGGAATCCTGTGGACTTCACAAACCACTTGCCTTTCATGTGTAATTATTTAAAAAGCTATGGCGACTACGGTATGCATTTTTCAGAGCATGCTGCATACAGCAGTCTGTGCTTGCATGCAGGGACTGATGAGCCTGAGTTATACCTAGTTGTGTGCCGGTGTTGCGCCAAAAGTACCCGATACAATCTCACAAAGCGTCACATCTTAACATGGTGTGAGCATGTAGGCCACTAGGTCTACATCTGCTATTTGTGACACAATCATATGACAAAGTATGAATTAAGCATAACTCTGGAATTTGGCTTGCACAGCAAATCCATGAGAGACACACATCCATATTTACAGCACCCTTAATCTCAGAACCATCGCCATCCCTGTCAGGCTGCATGGTGCTCAACACGCCGTGCCATCCAAATGAATAATTGATGTCCTCCTGGCAGCATTAGGAACCTCTCTTCCAGGGCAAAGCGCAAGCAAACAGCCAGCAAGACAGCAGGCTGGCCTGGTACTCAGCTTCATTCCACCTCTAGCCATCTCTTGTCAACTTGATGCAAGAAAGCCATCAGTTACAAACAAATATTGCTGTCTTAGGCCCAAACTCAGTGATCAGCCACAAAGGCTGAATGTATCTAATTACATCTCTAGGGCAGGGATCATTTTGGACCCTGGCCTTTGGAGTGAAACATGCAACTTCGCACACATAAAGTTCTATGGGCATCCCAATTATACACTAGGGGAGGGTTTGTATTATATGAGAGAGAGAGACAGACAGAGACAGAGAGAGACAGAGAGATTGAGAGACAGAGAGAGCAGAATAATGATGCGCTCCAACCCAATTCCTGGGGCTCTTTATTCCCCTGGCCACTGTGTGCCCCCTTTTCCCCCTAGACACTGCTCCATCTTATGCTTAGATTGTTAGGACTGGGTTGTGTGCAGTAGGCACAGATCCTTCTGCAGTGGTCAGAGTCTGCAGGGAAGATATGCCTCCCTTAGGACCCCAGGAGGTCTGGGACCATAGCGAGCATGCAGCAGGGCTCGCATTTGAATGTATTGCACAGCCGATGATCTCCATGAGATCACTTGATGTAGTAATCCCTGCGGTGTATAATAGATTGGATTTATTCAGCTTGCTCTTGCGAGAAGGGAGGTGGGGATGGTTCACATATCGTCCGGGAGCAGCCGGAGTGTATGTTACAGGGTCAAAGTGGGGTCCAACAAGGATGGATGACTCTGGTGGTTGATCTCCCCACTCCCCAGTCACCCACGCGCGCACAGACGCGCACACACGCGCACACACATACATCTCTACTACCCACCCCCCCACTCTCTCGGTCTCTCTGTCATTCTCGGCTATAGGCTCCATCCACGGTCAGGCCGGTGACAGAAGGCAACACGGCAGGAATATTTCTCAAGCTGTTGCCACGATCGCTGCTCGCACCGGGAGCTATGCCAGGGGCTCTTAAGCAGAAGCAGGTCAATCAGGGGGAGATTCCGTCCCCTTAGCCCCACACCCCATACTGACAAACCCCAGGTTTATAGAGGAACAGCAAACCTGCTATAGTGTGTGTGTGTGTGTGTGTGGATGTGTGGATGTGTGCGTGCGTGCGTGTGTGCGTGCGTGCGTGCGTGCGTGCACACAACAAGCGACTCATCGCAGAGCCCAAGGCAAAGGGAGGTGGCTGTCCTCAACCGACTTGACAAGTTGTGTGCTACAGTACACCACTAGTTCTCAACGTGGGGTCTAGGGACCCCCAAAGGTCCCTGAAGGTCCCCAGCTAAATGATTGTCCATGGGGTCCATTTGCGCGCCTGCCCCTCTAGACCAGAAAGCACGCTGGCAGGCCAGGACTAACAGGACTATAGTAGAAACAATTCGCAATTAGAGATTAGAAAATATTATAATAATATTAGTGAAATTAGGGGCAAGCAGTGAAAACTACAGGAGGTACAGTTCCTTTTCCAATTGAGAGACAGTGCTCGAGGAACTATTCTCATTAGCTGCATTTGATTTACCTGGTGCGGAAAAGTTCTCAAGTAATGTCGCCTTTCTGTTCACCCCTCCAACAAAAACATGCATGCACGCACACATGTGCGCGCGGACCCCCCGTTCTGTGTAGAACAAAAATCTGTTTTTCATACAATTCAAAATTGTGGCCAAAATGGTCTCAGAGTACAAAAGTTGTTCGGCTTGAGGATATGTGTACTGAAGTTTTATCGCTGACGGTCAACGGTTCATGAACGGTCAACAGTTCAAAGTTTGCATTTTCAACTTTGGCCAATGGTTGTGGGTTTCGTGTCTTCACCTTTTGGCATAGCCCTCTACCATATTGCAGAGTTTCATGAAAACCAACTGCATGGTTTGGCCTGGAGCGCCTACAGAAAAACACTGAGAATACAAATTTAACTGTTTATATAATTCAAAATAGTGGGAGATCTAAGTCTTATTGCTGATGGCCAAACGGTTCATGAGCTATGGCTTTTAATTGAGTGCTATAACGAAGAATATACCCGTATGGCTTCTGCAAATACAGTAGCCATGTAAAATTGTATTCCAAACAGTAATCTAAGTGCTTGGCAGTGGAGAGTAGCTATAAATATTAAGACAGATCAAAATTAAAATTATTATTCTGTATTGAAAGGCGATGGCTAAGTTTCCATAACAGTGTGATGAGGACTGCCTGGTCAGTTGCGTCTGAAGATGTTGAGACTTCACTGATCAGCCTAAATGACTTGGAATTAGCGCTGAGTGCTAAAATGAAGTGATCCATTTATGTGCAAATAGACTAACTGGATCATGTCAAGCTAACTGACACATGGGGACTAAGCGTGGGTGATCATCATTACGCTAATGGGCAACAGTCTTAAGATGTAGCTTTCAATTAATTATAGCTCTTGTAGGGCCAACCCTGAGTGCTGGTGTCACTGTCAGTCATGTACAAGTGGAAAAAGTTTAGTAGGATGAAGCCGTTAAATTGTACATCACCAATCAATCACAATTATGCCTGTAACAGAGAAACTCAGCTTTTTAAGGGTTTGCGCCGTGTGTGTGTGTGTGTGTGTGTGTGTGTGTGTGTGTGTGTGTGTGTGTGTGTGTGTGTGTGTGTGTGTGTGTGTGTGTGTGTGTGTGTGTGTGTGTGCATGCATGTCCACACGCATGCTTGTTTATCCGTGTCTGTGTATGTGAATGGTTCAGCTCATTCGAAAGGGAGTGTAATCCATAATTACAGTGCATATAGACACCAGATACCACCAGACTCATGTCAAGACCACTTACACCACTGTGAAGAGACGATGAGTGAACCAGCAGACATTATAGAACATGAGAGGAGAGGAGAGGAGAGGAGAGGAAATATTGGCACATGGGAAACGGTCAGTAACTTTTTCCCAGCTCTCCCTCGTTAATTTTTCCGGGCCAATTTTGTCAAAGAAATGTTAATAAAGTTTGGTTTCGGCTGATTGCATCGTCCCAGGTCCCCCAGGTGTGTTCCTTCTGCATGATGTGTCTGTGGGACAACACAGAATGCAGTGCAATTAGACACCCTCTGTGACAGGTCTGTAGAGAGGGAAATACATACACTACTAGACTAATGATCCAGCACCAACGTGCGTGCGTGCGTGCGTGCGTGCGTGCGTGCGTGCGTGCACACGCAAACACTACTAGACTAATGATCCAGCACCTTTAGTGGGAGGAAACCTATTTGTACATGCGTGCGTGTATGTATTTGCATGTTTGTGAGCATAATCCATCCATGTGCATACATACATTTTAACATCATAACTTGATGTGGACAAGGGGACGTCACGTCCCCTGAAGTAGCTTGTCACTACAAGTAACAAGTAGGTTAATAATATAAATACAAAGCCATTTTAAAACAAAATAAATAATGATTTAAAGAATAACAAATAATAATAATAATATTGATATTGTACAAAATATAAAGCAAATAAAACAAAACTGCACACACACACAGTACACAAACAAAAGTTTAGGCGGGCGAATCAACTCGCCAGTCAACACGGAAAACTATATCTTAATATGAACAAATTATCAAAACAGCTAATGAGTAACGTATAATATACTTACAGTTGACGTGGTGAGACGATTCTTGAAGAATTGAAGAAGAGAAATTAGGTTTTTAATCCCAAATGAATGCTCGCATTGTTCTGACCGCTCTGCGAGGAAACGGCCACCATTAGAGAAAAATATTTTCTCCCACTTAGCCTATACGTCTGACGTCAGGCGCAGTCAAGTTCAATGCGTGGGTGTTTGAGTAAATGGGAATAAAAGCCATAGATCTCTGATTAATTAAATGCACTAAACCAGTTCAGATTACTAGAAAATTAGCCCTTCATATTACTCAAAGGGAAAAACATGCTCAAAGTACGTGTGAGTTAAAATAACCCTTTCTCATGTTTCAAGTATTCAGTACTTTATCCATTTGTTTAATAGTTTGTGTTGGGGAATACAGTGTGATTAACTAGAAGAAGTATAGGTCGGGAGTGGCTTATTGTCGGTATCAGTCGGTAACACGCAGGAGTCTGTCTCCGTTACAATGCGCTAGACCCCTGGGAGATGGAGTCTGTCTCCGTTACAATGCGCTATAGACCCCTGGGAGATGGAGTCTGTCTC
This sequence comes from Electrona antarctica, assembly GCF_951216825.1. NCBI lineage: Eukaryota > Metazoa > Chordata > Actinopteri > Myctophiformes > Myctophidae > Electrona > Electrona antarctica. The sequence continues at coordinate 14,804,365 of NC_136795.1, read as the reverse complement.
CGTTACAATGCGCTATAGACCCCTGGGAGATGGAGTCTGTCTCCGTTACAATGCGCTATAGACCCCTGGGAGATGGAGTCTGTCTCCGTTACAATGCGCTATAGACCCCTGGGAGATGGAGTCTGTCTCCGTTACAATGCGCTAGACCCCTGGGAGATGGAGTCTGTCTCCGTTACAATGCGCTAGACCCCTGGGAGATGGAGTCTGTCTCCGTTACAATGCGCTAGACCCCTGGGAGATGGAGTCTGTCTCCGTTACAATGCGCTAGACCCCTGGGAGATGGAGTCTGTCTCCGTTACAATGCGCTAGACCCCTGGGAGATGGAATCTGTCTCCGTTACAATGCGCTAGACCCCTGGGAGATGGAGTCTGTCTCCGTTACAATGCGCTAGACCCCTGGGAGATGGAGTCTGTCTCCGTTACAATGCGCTAGACCCCTGGGAGATGGAGTCTGTCTCCGTTACAATGCGCTAGACCCCTGGGAGATGGAGTCTGTCTCCGTTACAATGCGCTAGACCCCTGGGAGATGGAGTCTGTCTCCGTTACAATGCGCTAGACCCCTGGGAGATGGAGTCTGTCTCTGTTACAATGCGCTAGACCCCTGGGAGATGGATTGTTGAGGTGGAGCACCACACCTACCATCAGCTCCCAGTACTTCCCGCACGACTTGCCACACCCACGCCGTGCTAATCATACGCTGACTCAATAGTACAATAGGGAAATGATAATAGGAATGAATTCACAGTGATTATTAAATAGATAGCATGGTGTTTTATTCCAAATCAGTGTCTTTCGTCACGTGTATTCGGGTGTGTGTGTGTGGGGGGGGGGGGGGGGGGGTAAATTCAGTGACGAGACCTCTCTTAACAGTCTGATGTTAAAGAAAAGCTAACTTATGCTGTAACTACTGTCTATTTCACTGTGAACACGCCCTGGGACCGAGGGCCTGGGTGGCTGCCTATCTGACTATATTCCTATTCCACTAGTGTCAACACGCCCTGGGTGGCTGCCTATATTCCTATTCCACTAGTGTCAACACGCCCTGGGTGGCTGCCTATCTGCCTATATTCCTATTCCACTAGTGTCAACACGCCCTGGGTGGCTGCCTATCTGCCTATATTCCTATTCCACTAGTGTCAACACGCCCTGGGTGGCTGCCTATATTACTATTCCACTAGTGTCAACACACCCTGGGTGGCTGCCTATATTCCTATTCCACTAGTGTCAACACGCCCTGGGTGGCTGCCTATATTCCTATTCCACTAGTGTCAACACGCCATGGGTGGCTGCCTATCTGCCTATATTCCTTGGGCCTCCTCAGACCGCAAACTGCATGTCTGAGGAGGGGCTTCTCAGCAGCTGCGGGCCAGACGTCAATCAACTGAAATGGGTCCACAACTCAGAGTGATTGTCTTTACCGCTGCCCTACATATCGACCTGTCTCTTTGTCAAGCTTCAAATGAGATATTGGCCGTCTGACAAATCCTTCTGGTGCTGATAGGGAAGAGAAGCCACAGACATGAGTTGGTACAAGACACTTGGTATACCAATATATCATTACATTCTCACTGATTGGTGAGTGAAGTTATAGTCAGACAGTAGTGCATTACAGTTGGCATAGAAAACATTAATAACTAGAAAAAGTGCCCTTCTGGGCACAGGTCTCCACCAGGAGGATAGGAGTGTGTGATGTTTGGCAAAATGTTTAGGAGTAATATAAACGTGTGTGTGTGTGTGTGTGTGCGTGCGTGCGTGCGTGCGTGCGTGCGTGCGTGCGTGCGTGCGTGCGTGCGTGCGTGTGTGTGTGTGTGTGTGTGTGTGACACGGCTTGGCCTGTTGTAGCGCCACCATGAGGCTGATTTGAAAACTTCCTCAGCCTAGTGGGAATATGCATGCACAGTTTCACCGCAATCGGACGCTGCGTTGAGTAGTTGTGGCGATTTGTACAAAACGGGTACAAAGCGGGCTACTCCTGAAAAGTTTAGAAGCCAATCGGAGGCAATGAAGGTGGATTATGAGAAATCAAACAAACAGGCCGTTCTGAAATTTTTGGGGCAGAGGTTCATCGTTGGCATCCAGGGAGTGTGTGTGCAAAATTTGGCATCGACCAGGTTAACGGTGCCGGAGATTAGCTGTTCACGGACGGACGGACGGACGGACACACGGACGGACGGACACACGGACGGACGGACGGAGTGCAAAACATACTCTGTCCCCATGCCTTCGGCCTGGTGGAGACAATAACCACTTAGTAGATACTTAGTTGACCAGAGTTACCCAGGTCTCTATACTAGGCCCACACCTGATTTCGCTCTATACTAAATATCTTCACCACTCTACAAACACTATGCAATGCATTGCAACACATTCTGAGCTTGTAGATTCAAAGCAGAATAAATAACTGCTTTGTAGACTTTGCAGACTGCTTTTGCAGTATTATTTTTAGCATTACCTTGTGCATCTTTGCCGGAGAGTTCAGTCAGGGGCGTTATCTGGATTTAACAAAATTCCTGCAGGGGTCTTGTTGGGACAGGAGGTAATCCGCGCCCTGTCACATCAAAGTGTCACAACCATTGTTTTGCACCTTTGTGCCGGCATCTGGCTGCATTGTTCATTGTTGGATTTTAGCCTGGCACATTTTTACTTAAAAAATCCAGAAGGCTAAGGAAATCTCTAATAAAGTCACAAATGACATCTTATGCATGTTGCAGACCGCACATCATACATGTTTTAACACTTCCTGTAAGTGTTTATTGGAGGGGGGTGGAGGAGAAGCAGACGAGCGCAACGCTGAGAGCTACCATGCAGCCATTTTCACCTGGCTCTTTAATTCTGCAGTGACAACTGGCCATTAGAGTGGAAGTCGGGTACAGCTGCTACAGCATAAGAAATAAGCATGGACCAAATTCACAATGTGGGAGAATGCAATGCGTGGTCCATGCAAATCCAGTAAAAAATATGGACATTCCACCACTTTTTTAGACTGCACTGTATAAAGTGATGGCGGAGAGGAATAAATAACTATACAGCTATAGCTGGTATAATTACAAGGTGGGATCTAGTTTCATATGCATGTATACTTATGTGTACTTACAGAAGTATATACTGTACTTACTTATAACAACCAGAACCATAAAGTTGTATCTCAGAGTTATATTAAAGGACTAAAAGATAAGATAAAGGTCCTGTACCTGTGATAGTAACTCTTTATACTGCAACCAAACTGTATTGCCTACATAAAGGAAAGCTTCAACAAAGCTGTTGAAATTAAATTGCAATAATAAACTTGATCAAACAAAATAATCATTGAATTCAACAAACAGATTTCAAAATACCCACGTAACGCAAAGTTCATTTAAATGTCTCCAATGAGTATAGTTCCCAAAAGGTTATCAAAATGTTTTACCAAAGAACGAAAAATCAAGTAATCCATAAAGTCAGCAAATAAAAGGCAATGCATTGCTTAAAAAGGGAAAAAATATATATTCCTCACCCAACCTTCAAGTCAGGAGGCCACAGCAGGTTCCCCTTTGTCCAAAAGCTCTAAATGAGCTAAAACCCTCAGAAATATTCCATGACCAAACTTTTCTTCTTCAGATCTCAAAGTTTTCTGCCGACTGCCGACTCCATTCCCAGCGCCCTCCGTCCTCTCTCACTCCCGAACTCCTGTCTGCAGATTCAGCCACCATTTTATACCAGGTGGGTCATACCAAGAACACTCACAGTAATTAGTAGCAATTAACTTAAACAAGGCAAACTAAGGCCCATAAGTTATACACCATTACTTACTTAAACCACAACATTTCATTTCAAGCACCACTTTACAAACACATTAGGCCTATAATTAGAAAAGCTACAATATAAAACAGAAACAACACCCCTCTCCTCTACAGCGCTTGGCATCTTCCAATCAACAGGAGGATTGCCCTTAGAGTATACTCCAAGGGATTGCCACCACAGGAGAGGACAGGTGACCAACAATCAATTGAACATCATGTTTAAAACAATTGCAATGTCCATGCTCAGGAATTCAGATATACTAGAGACACAAATATAAAACGCACCACTCCCCACAGTCACTTCCAAGCTGGCCAGCGATAATGAATTAGAAGAAACTGTGTATTCAGATGAGTCAGTGTATGCATTGTCTCAATAGAGGCTATTATTTAGTTTAGTCTAGAATAACCACCATGCACCATATCACCATATCACAATGTCTTCTCCGGGTGAAAGAAAAGATGAGCGTCTGTCACAACACGCATCGTTTCCCCGCATCTGGTTTACGTCTCAGTGCAGTGGAAACTTCAAAATAAGGGCTTCACTCTCAAACCTCACTGAAAAATTCGGAAGACTGGATTACTACACTATGATAGCCAGGCTAATAAACCAGACGGAATCAGCCGTTGGCAAAAAAATTGCCTGCCGGTGTGATTTGAGTCTGGCTTATTAGCCAGGCTAACACTATGAGCCTTCCCTAGCCGGCTAGCCTTGCTCTGATGCCCTTTTGTGTTGCTTTTTGAGTGGTGCTCAAAAACTCCAAGGAACAGCAATGTGTTAAGTCTGTCAGTTTTCTCCTGCAGATGGGTATATTTTGAGGAGAGAACCACAAGGTCATGTCCTTCTCCTTGTGCTGTTTACCTTGTCGTAATGGGGAAGTTTGTGTCTCTGTGACCCAGGTAGATATACCAACGGGGACCCCCTAGTGGTTTTCAATGGGAATATGGATTGCAAATTGCAATCATTGCAAACCAACCACTTAGGAGGTTATCCCAACTCATTTTGCGATGATTTTTGTACATAGCCTACTGTATTCCCTCCCAGATTATTTAAACTCAAACATTTTTGAAAATGTTTACCTGCAAACATGTTCAAATTAATGATTGCAGGTTGTTGAACATGATTAACAGGCACTATACCTGCAAGAACAAGTGTAACTTTACATAATGGAGAGACCTTCATTATTATGAATAGGACATTGCTATGAGTCACACCACACACCCCGTCATCCACTGTTTTCACTGCAGCAATGGGCAATCACGTGACTTCATGTACGAGTCCGTCTCGTGAGAGCAGTGGTGGAATTTTTACTCAAGTAATACTAAACAACTACTGTATATACCACAATTGTAGAACTACTCTGTTACAAGTTAAAGTATTGCATTCAAAAGTTGCATTCAAAAATATACTTACAGTAACAATTTAACAACAGTAAAAGTCATTGTGCAGAATGGTCAATTTCACAATAAATAATAATAATAATTATATATATATAGAAAGTTGGAAACTCAATGAAAAAAGCTATTTATATTAGGATCAGTTGCCAGAACCAAGAATTATGTTTTCAATGAATCTATCATGGTTAAAGTGGAGTTTGAAGTTACAATGGGTTTGTATAGGAATGGGGCGTATCTGATACAATTTATAATCATCTATATATTTGAATGCTGAATCAAGCAACTTGATTGTAATTACTTAATATTCTGCTCGATATCATTATCATCACTAAAACAGCATTCTTTCACCTAAAAAATATCGCCCGTCTCCGCCCCTCCCTGACACCCTCAGCTGCCGAAACCCTCATTCATGCCTTGATCTCATCCCGACTGGACTACTGCAACAGCATCCTCTATGGCACCACTGCAAAACCCTCAACAAACTACAATACGTCCAAAACTCAGCTGCCTGCCTGCTCACCTCCACCCGCTCCAGAGACCATATCACCCCAGTCCTCCGTGACCTCCATTGGCTCCCCATCAAACACAGAATTGATTTCAAAGTACTTCTCACCACCTACAAGTCTCTGCACAACCTGGCTCCCCCCTACCTCTCCGCCCTCCTCGAACCACACACACCATCCCGCTCCCTCAGGTCCAGCAATGCCGGCCTCCTTGTAATCCCCAAGAAGATCAGGCTCAAAACCTGGGGCGACAGGGCCTTCTCTGTGGCCGCCCCTACCCTCTGGAACGCCCTCCCCAAACAGATCCGGGATGCCCCCTCACTCCCCACCTTCAAAACCGCACTAAAAACCCACCTGTTCAGACTAGCATTCCCCAGCTGATGTGTTTTTAACTTGTTACATGTAATGTTTTACTGGTTTTATTCTTATTTTCTTTCTTCTAATAAAGTTGTCCTTCTCTTGTTCCCCCCCCCCCCCCCCCGGCCCCCACACATGTAAAGCGTCTTTGGGTATTAGAAAAGCGCTATAGAAGTCCCAGATATTATTATTATTATTATCATTATCATCGTTAGTATATGTTTTGTACTCCAAATCTGTATGTTAACTAGTAACTAAAACTGTCAGTAAAAAGTAAACAAATCAAGTAAAAGGACCTCCAATTTGTACTTGGTTACTTTCCTCCACTCCTTGAGAGAACAATAATCTCACCAAGTTAACTTGACAAGTAGCCTACATTCTTCCATGATGAAGGCCATTCTTTGCTTTCTTGGTAGGCTATTGAGAAAGGGCCCATGCAGTATGTGTGTATGTGGGAGCATTTGATATGGCAGACCATTGAACTGTAAACGAGATGAGGGAACGAAGCAACCCCAGCTTTGGTGATGAAAGCTTTGCAATACGCACGGTCAAAGCTTCATTGCATTGGTAGTTGGACCCAGACTGGACCTCCATGATAAAAGCTGGTGAGAGCAGCATGTGTTATACACGTCTAAGCAGGTTATCATGATTCATTTCCAAACCTGCAGCTTCCAACATCCAGAGAATAAAAATATACTATAGGAAACTGATTTAAAAAAAGAAAACATTAACTGACCGTAACTTTACAGTAGTCCATAACCAAGGATGCAAGTGTTTCAACAAAATCCATGTACAATTTTAGACCAACCTATTGTGGTGAAAAATTGATGGCTACAGACAGTTTTCTCATTGTTGCAGTAGGATTATAGAAAGATAGTAGGATTATGGACGGATATCACAAAAGTCAATCATCAGACAATTCAATATATCAAACTATGGATAAACTACTCAATTTTATTGAGACTCGGCTCGGTTGTTTAATGTAAGACATTACAGTAACTCCTATAGATTCAATGTGTCCTTGTTTCACTTCTAACTAAAACTGCAGAAGTGTTGTGCAACAATATAGAATCACGCATTGGTTTCTTGTTCAAAAAGACCTCAATTGTTTTTGATCATACATTTCGAACACAACAACTTTTTATAGTCTCGTTCCATTGTGCCATGTCGTTCTTCTCCTTTCTTCCGTTTTCTCTCTGCAACTGTAGCCTATTACATTGGATTTGCATTTTTATGACACTGTCTCTTACTTTCTGCATCGGCTCTCCTTTGAGGTTTGACTTATGCAGAAAATCTCCAAGAAGATTTGTTCCTTTTATATTTGGGATGTAAGTTTGTTCTTTAACTGCCTTTTTTCTCCCGTCTCTGTCCATCTGTTGGGATGTAATCCCCCCCCCCCCCCCCCCCCCCCCCACACACACACACACACACACAATAAACAAACAAATAAAATCAATTCAATTAAACATAAAACGTGCATCATTATGTAACATAATAATGTGCTCAGACTGAGCGTGGACACACGTCGTTGATAGACTGACCTTGGATTAGGACCCACGCAGCCCGGCAGAGACAGATGACCGGAGCACAGAGCCAATGTCCTGGGATTATGGTAAACCACTGCTCTGCCAATATCATGCATGAGGATTATTCACTAACCACATTTTCCTCTGTCTGACACGCAAAGCACCCACAGGGCTCATCATCACACATTCAGGGATTTCGTGCTTTATTTGTGCTTTATTTATAGAATCGTAGAGAGAGACCGGAAGGACATGCACCAGGGGTCTCCAGATGGAATCAACCCGGAGATGCTGTGATTATATGCAGTGATCTGCTGAGCTACCGGCACAGATGTTCAGGGTTTGACGGACGGAAGTAAGCAAGTGAAGGAGTCAGGACCTGAATGCAGGTTGATGGTTTGTTTCTGATATGCCTGATAATACCGACTGTGGTAGACCTAGTACTCAAACTACTCTCAACCGTCAACCCCAGCCTACTTGAGTCAAAGTATAAATATCACGTATATCAAGTATTACAAGTATATTCAAAAGTGCATGCTTCTAACACATACTCAAGTATTCTATAAGTACAAATTACAAAGTAGGCTACATGTTCTTTTTTTTAATATCGAAGCATTTCTGTATAGACATTTTTGAAACATTTCTAAACAACATTTTCCAGAAACATCTGAAAATAGCCTATCTACAAGCTGAACACATATCATCATGTTGTAAATAGTGATTTAGTTACTCGATCGCCTTTGTAATGAAAATAAAAAAACATTACTGCATCAAACGTGATCAACAATTGAATAGGCCTTTATAAAAACTGATCAAACATTGGGCAAATTGTCAAAGATAATAAGAAAGAGGCAAAAAAATCTGAAAATAAACGTGAACCGATTGTATGTAATGTAATGCCTCAACTCCTACAATTCCAAGTGCTTGTCAGTGTGAGGTGTCCCCAGTTCAAATATGATGATTTTGGGGTCATGGCCTGAACAGGTTGAGAAGTGCATGAGAACCACTGGTCTACATGATACAATCCTCAGTGTTACCATCCATCTGTAACTGAGAGTGTCTCAGTTAAATGAACAGAGATTTTACTGTGTATGCCTGAGGTGAGGGAATCTAATTATTTGTACATTAAAGACACCAATCTTTTTCTTGTTGTGGTTATGCAGTGCCAAGTGCATCACTGGGTATGGTCTATATTTACAAATTAATAAAAAAAATGGTAATCATTTAGGAAAAAAAAGGATATTTAATATGCGCTCTCATATCAATATCACACACGCGTAGACACAGACGCACGCACGCACGCACGCACGCACGCACGCACGCACGCACGCACGCACGCACGCACGCACGCACGCACGCACGCACACACACACACACACACACACACGTGATGTTTACCATATAGAAATTAAACTGTCCATCTCAAAGTGTCTAAATGAGATCAAAAGGAGGTGTGAAATTAAAACCCTGTTCCTTCCCGCTGTGCATAACCAGCTCTAATGTCTGCTGCTGGGATCGACATCTTCACAGCCATCAACCGCCGGCTGTATAAATGACGCCATGCAATTGCTTTTCCATTGACTTTGATGTGTACAATACGCGACCCCCGCAAACCCGTGTTTCCTCCCAGCCTATTCAGGTACTAAATTGTTTGTGTCTGATCCAATTTTTCAAAGCTCCATGAATCACATATTCATGAACAAATATGTCAGCAGCAGTGGCACCCAGTGTAAATGGACGGGGTCTACCACTGTGTCTAGCATCGACTCTATTAGACAGGAAGAGATGGCGTAGCAGCAGCACTTTCCCTGCATCCCTGAAGGGACAGTACCGTCTAAGCAGGATGCCAATTTACTGGGCTGTTAGTGCCAAAGTGCCCCCATGGACACAATTTGAATGTGTTGTTTTGGGACAAGAAATCCATTGCACAAAATCCCTGAAGTTGACAAAGCCAAACCAAAATCCTAACTTTAGCGTAGTAGTCCCTAGACATTGTTTCTCTGAGAAACAAAAGCAGCTGTCATCAAAATACTACCCTTTTATGCTCCCTCCAGTGAAGTGAATCCAATGACAGCAGCATGGTTTTGGCACAGGTTAATGATTCAATTCCAAATCTGTATTCTGATATCCAGAGAATCTCTTCATGTGACCACCGCGCTCTGACTGTAGGTGCGCTACCTGTTCAAAACATATCAAAATAACGGTAGTGGGTCACACACCAAGACTTCAGTTCAAAATGTTTATTTCATCTTTGAACAGAACAAACGTTTCGGCTATCCATTCACACTGATGAAGGCTGTCCTGTTCAAAAATGAAATAAACATTTTGAACTGAAGTCTTGGTGTGTGCGACCCACTACCGTTATTTTGATATCCAGAGAGTTAAATAAAAGTGTTTTTAGTTCAGGGCAACTTCAGGCCGATCCAGCCAAATCCCATCTGAAGTTTCAGTTTGTGTAAAGCCTGATTAATAGGCCACTTTGTTGCAAAACTGCGTTGCACACTGAAAGTATCCGATCTATCTAAGCTCGCGATTTGATGAGCTGTGAGCTTATAATAACACGTGCAACAAACACCATGGATTTTATTCGAGAACTCGCAGCCTCATTATTGTTTAATCAATGCACAATTTTGTCTCCCTTACGCACTTGCCAGTTTCCTATATGGCCAAACTCAATTTGCAGATCTGCAATAACAAGTCATCACTGCAAATCCCTCGTTGCCGGGAGTGCACGTGTGCAGTGTAAGATCATTTATCACCACAAATATAGAGGCTACAAGTACTCTGGGGTGCAGTGAAATGTTTAGCTTGTGGTGGGCTTATGTGACTTACTCATAGGAAGCCTTTGCTATGTTTCATCAGTTTCAATTGAAACAGACCTCCAGCCTCTATAGGGGGCCTCCACCCTGTGGGGCGCCTCGGGCCCCCCACGCATGCACCGAGGCCCTGTCTCTCTCTCTCGCCCCGTCTCTCGCACTCACTCGCTGCCTTGCTCTCTCCCATGCTGTTAAGTTAAGTTACCTCTATTTGCTGTTAATAACCTGGGTATTGGGTAAAATGTGCGGCATTGGGAGGTAAAGGGGAGACACTTTATTGTGATGGGGGGGGGGGGGGGGGGGGGGGATGGGGGGATCCATGCAGATCCCTAAGGCCTGGACTTACTGTATGTGCCCATTCATGCCAGGGTGGCACATGCCCCACTAGATTTTTGATATTTATTACTTTTAAATTAATATTTAATAATATGTTTTATTTTGTTACCCATTTTACTCCCCAATTTTACTCCCCAGGGCCCACACACATGACTGTGTTGTCAACGCTGTTGTATCCTACTGACCCACCTTAGCCTCACATAGCCAGCCTTCAATCTGCCTTTGCAATGCATATTGCCCCAGGCAGATTGAGTCTGGTGTCACTCAATTGTGGCCGTGTTTCGGCGGACCAGCAGTATGCAAATATAGGGCAGGCTTACCAGGCTATAACCAACCAGGGCCCAGTATGTGTGTGACATATAGCGGGCGCGCTGCTCTGATTATTGTAGGTCTACTCCATAGAGTATATATATAATAGAGACTGAACTGGCGCGAAGCTCCGCCCCCCCAGCTATTCATGTCAGTGGAAGTTGCTCAGTGGCGTTTTGAAGCACCCGGAAGACTGCCGGAAGTCCCTCCCAGGACCTCAACTTTGAGGTCCTGAGTGACGTAGGGCAACCGAGCGCTCAACGTTAAAGCCCAGCTGCACGGGGTTTCCCGGTCATGAATCCACGGGTCCGCCTGTAGTCCCTCCTCCTACCACTAGGACCCAGAGCTTCAACGTTGGAAAGTCTGCCTGCCCCCTTGGTCTACTCTAATCAATACTAGAGTCAATTTGAATCTTTTTGTAACCGCCCCTTGGAAAAAATCAAAACACAGAGCTGGGTAACCAGTCTAATATCCACGCAGTGATATTAGTCTGGCTACGCGAGGCTAGACCCACCAGGGAGGAGCCCCCATTGGAAGGACATATAGGCTAGAGTCGCTAGACCCACCAGGGAGGAGCCCCCATTGGAAGGACATATAGGCTAGACTAGCCTTGTCCTACGCACAACACTCCCTGTTGACATGGGTGCCGCTCCAGCCCGCAGGATTATGTGCAGTGCCAATTATCACCCTCCTCGCCCGGCTTCCCTTGCCCAAACATTTTCCAATGCCAATTGTGTTTGTGTGTGGATGCTCGACAAAGCCGGATACACCTAACAGCTACCAGGGTTGACCATGGTTTTGCGCATCCTACGGGTCAACGGGGAGGGGGAAGGGGCGTAGGATGCTAGCCCGGCCAGGGTAATTAAGAAGGCATCAGGCTTGCCCATGCAGCCCGTCCCCTCTCTCTCCACATCACTGATGGATCCAAAGGGACGGCAAGCGTTTACAGTTTGGCATCAGCAGCGTCGCAGAAGCTGCCAGAATGAAGTTGTATAAAACGAGCTGCCTTAGGCACTCCGGCTTTGGATGTTTTCCTCAGGGGTTTACTCCCGAAGCCTGTCCCATGAATGAGTATAACCACGTAGCCTCAGTCCCAGGCTTACTTATCTGCAAAAACCATGCATAACCACAAGACAGTGGGGGGTTGGAAGTTATCCTTCTCCTATAGGTGAACTGCCAGCCGAGGCTAATGAGCTCCACCTACCCAGGCCTTATAGGTACTACACCTTGCCCAAGGGTGACACCCGATGCAGTTTAACGTCATACCCAGGACATCCAAGCCAATAATATACAGTTATGATCATTTAAGTTTAAGGATGAAATTGGTTCACAACAGCAGGTATGAACCGCAGCAACCACCTGAAGTGGTTTGTAGGACATAAATAAATCCCTAGCTTTTTCAAAAATGTGAAAATTAAATGCAACTATAGAAAAAGTGCTCCATGGAGCACAGGTCTCCGCCAGGTTATTGTGGGCCAGCAATGTTCGGAATTCAGTCATTATAAAGCTGAGTGGAATGTGTAGAAGTGGAGCGGTTAATGGATTGCATTTTTATAGCGCTTTTCTATGCACTACGTGCTTACTCAAAGCGCTTTACAATGGTCCATTCATTCATACATTGGAGGTGAAGCGGCGAACAGTCAATACCAGCGTCCTCACTTCCCACATTCACACACCAATGGTGGCAACCAATCGAGGCAATGCAGGGTGCAGTGTCTTGCCCAAGGACACTTCAACATGTGGACAGGAGAAGCCGGGATTCAAACCACCGACCCACGGGTCATTGGACGACCTGCTCTACCTCCTGACTCTGAGCCACAACCGCCCCAATGTTGATGGGTTAATGTTGATGAAGTTATTGCACAGAAACTCTATTGACACAGACACTCATGAATCCGACATCCATTCATTCATTCATACATGATTTGAGGCATTCAAAACGAGCCACTCCTGCAAACTTTAGTTGCCAATCCTAGCCAATCAGCATGACTATTGACATAATACCAATTTCATCCAGCCTGAATCAGATCTGAGCCACATCCAGATTGGAATCTGATTTGTTTAAATGAGTCATGTGATCTGTTAGGGGCAATTCACACTATGGTCCCGGGTGCGCACTCGGGACCACTTGGCAGATCTTGTGGTAGTGTGAATGATGCGTACCGTTCCCGGGAGCGGATCGCCCAAACGTCCCCGAGACCGCATGGGGGGCGGGTCTCTGGACCGTTGAAGTGTATTCAGATACGGATCGTTCCAATGTGAATGCATGCGTACCTAAAGAAAGAAGTGGACTGTTTTTTTTAAAGAACGTGACATGATCTCTAGTCGGCGAGCCAAGCGTCAACAACAAAAAACCACAGACGCTGCACGACGCGTAACACCAGCGCATTTCTCAACGCCGCCCGTCTCCTGTTGAATCTGCTATACGCGCAGCACCGCAGTACGCGCTGATCTTGATCTTGATCTTGGACTACACGTGGCTCTTGGGCTTTGCTTGGCATAGTTTCCAAAGTAAAACAAAATAATAATAATGCTAAAGTAGAATCCATAGCAAACTAATATCAACACGACACTGGAGCACAGAACTGACTGACACAGTGAATAGCAGGCAGGCTGACAGTGAAGTAGTATAACGGCAAAGAGCCAAAAGAGGCGATGCAATGCAGTGTGTCTGGATTTATTGGAGATAATGTCGCAGAGTTGATGGTCAGTGTCCGTGCGCGCCAGCCATCAAGCACAAGCCATCTGGAGGATCAAAGTGTGTTATGCAAGTGTACCCGGGTGCGCTGTTGAATCTCGGGCAATGTGAATCATGGCCAACAGGGACCAGGCAACCGTATTCGGAAACGGTTCCAATGAAACGGATTCAGTCCCTCTCAGTGTGAATTGCCTATTAGACTAATTTAAACCAATCAGATTTCAATCTTGATGTGGCACAGATCTGATTCAGGCTAGATTTGTCTGCCAGTGTAAATGGGGCCTCACTGTATACAGATTATAATTAGCAAAACACTGAATTCCATCATTTGAGAGAGCCATGTGAAGAAGAAAATCTTATTCTTAAAAAAGAAGAGAAAAAAAGCACCAGTCAACACGTTGTCAGGAGGTTGATGGTGCAAGAGGTGAGATTTAAGGTGAGATTTATAGTGATTTCAAGGAGTTTGGAAAATAGCTTACTACAACTCAGTCTGAGATTGTATTGGCAATGAAGCAGGCACTGATGGGATGTCAGCACAGTCTCATATGCTGCTTAGTATGCATTGTGTTTGAAAACACTATTACCATGTTGGCAGGTTCCTTTCATCTGTAGTTTTATGTTCATCCAAATTAATTTGCATTGTGAATATAGTATTTTTATGCGAATATACGTGGCCCTTGAAACCTTGGCTAGAAGCACACAATATCTAGCTCTTTCACGAGAAAAGTAGCAGCAGTGTAGAAGCTAGAGTAGAAGTGAGTGTCTTAAAAGCACAAATAATTGACGTGCAAAGCTCTAAAATAAATATACAGTATTTACCCAAAGTCAAAGTGGGAGAGATTACTGAGCTATAAAAAACTGATTTGGTGAAGTTTTCAAAGAATCCCCACAAAGTCTTTGAACACATACAGAGTATGCCAGTTAATTGCAGAAAACCGTCACAATTCTTCCGGCTTGGATCTGTGCGTGCATGTGTGCGTGCGTGCACATGTGTGCGTGGCTGCATGCGTGCGTGTGTGCATCTGTTGTTTGTGTCATGTTTGTGAGCATATCCATCCATCCATAGAAATCACATATTAACAGCATAAGGGTTCATTTCAGAGCATGCATAACTTGATGTGGACAGACAGAATATCTCCTTCCACACAAAGTGATGTCCGCCTTAAGTGGCTGATGGCGGATTTTGGGTCTTTTAGTCGTTTATCTACGGAATTGCAAATTCGTACGTACAGTATATACTATTTTCTGTACGATCAGGCTGGGCTGACAGTCAGCCAATTTCGTACCCTATAGGCAAGATTTCTCCATCACCATGGAGCGAATCTCGCAAACCTCTGGGCGGATCAATGGCAATCTTTGTATGCATGCTGCTAGTAGGCAGGAATATACCGCCACAATTTTCTCCCCACTTATGTTTTATACTTTTTGAAATGTTTAATTTTAGAATGGAAGTGCTGCTCTAGGATTGGGCTGAAACCTAGTTTGCCCAACTCATCCTCCTCATCTACAACCGAACCGACCATCTGAGATCCACATTGTTTCTTTCAGGGGACAGACCCCCTCCCTATAACTGGCACTTGGTGATGTAACTGACTCAGTAATGTTGTTTTGGTCTCGTGAAGCCGTATATGAACCCGAGATGGAACTCCTCAGCACATGGACTTGTTTGTGACCTTCCCTCCAGCCCAAACAGCAGAAGGGAAACTAATAAGACAGCCCACTGTTGAAGCAAAAGGAGGATGGGCTCACATTTCCATTTTTACAGAAAACGCAATAATTTCTTGGCAGAAATGGTTACGGCACATCTAAATCCCTGAGCATGAATATGCATTGGCTGATGAAAAGCAGCAACAACAACCAGATTTCATTAGCCGCAAATTACTGCAAATTAATGCAAACGCCAAGCACAACAGATTATAGACCTTCTTATGATGTTGTAAACTCTAGACACACAGGAACGACATGAATACAGTGCTTTCAATTCAGGCCATGTGGTGTTGCCCAAGTGAGGGAAGACATTTTACCACAGGCAATGAGCCTATTGATTTTTACTTGTGTGGCCTCATGGCAGAATAGCACAATCCCTCGGAGGGCTCTACTCTAATATTAATACTGTGCTGCAGAGGAATCTCATTTTGCTGAAAAGCCAGAGAATATGGGTGTCCCCAGGTGAGAGGGTTCAGAAGGCTTGATGTAGGATGTAGTATGACCTTTAAAGGAAGTGCTTTAGGGGAATGCTGGTAATGAAATGAGCTTTCCCCCATTTTATATTTAGAGCAGAGATGTTGACAACAGCTAGAACAGTAAACTTTACTGACAAAACAGAAACCAGGTGGAATTTCATATTATTTCATATTATCCCTTAAGGCAGACAACTAAAACCAGCTAATTATAATGATAAACTAGAAATGCAACTTGCGCATTGCACACAAGTAGGCCATGTATAGCCTACTTGTGCGCAAGCAGAGTGCGCCATCGAGGTGTGCTCACAACTCCTAGAGTCCTAGAGCTACTAATGTCATACCTTAGTTGACATTAGTTAACCTCGCCTCACCAGGCTTTCCACCACCTAGGAGGAAAGCCTGGTCTCTGTTTCAAAAGTCTGTATGATCCGGTCGGGAGCGGATGATATCGTTACGTCATGTAAAGTCAGGAACAATCAAACGGAACTTCCTTTTCCCTCAAACCGGAAGAATAACAATAAAAGCTCTCGTAGCCTGTAGCTTTTATTGAGAAAAATCAGTTTGAGGGAAAAGGAAGTTGCTGCCCCGTTGTTCCTGCCTGTCGACTACAAAACAATACTACAACATGACGTAACGATCATCCGCTCCCGACAGGATCATATACCCTAAATTAAATGGTGGCTAGACATTAGTATGGTAGAATGGTGGTCCCTTATTGGCTGTTGATGGTGACGTAATCTTAAACAAGAGAGGACACCGACATACTGTACATACCCCGACATACATAGATACATACTTACCCAGCCGATCGCAGTACTTGCACACTCTGCTTCCGCAAGTAATGATGGATCCTGCTGTAACTTTAACACTGTTCAAATCCTTAACAAGATTTGACTTTTATCACACTTGCACAAAACAGTATAGGACTTACCACGGTAGATTTACATAATACATTGCTAGTTTAGTCCTAGAACAAGTATAAAAATAGTCCCAAATGAAGTTAAATGAACACTGAGGACTTTGAGGAAGAGCTTTCATTTAAGCATAAGCAGTGATTACATGAGCGAGTGCCTCACCATTTGTCACAACATTGATATGGTGAGACACGGTACTTGTACCAAGTTCCATAAGCATCACTGAAGTAAGCATCACAACTCGTCACGTTGTGAGCTTACTGAGCTTGTAGATCTTTCACCAAATGATCGCTCCCAGAACAGGGGTCGAAGGAAGGGACATTAAGGTTAAAGGTTCCATGTCTAGTCTACTGTACATACATAAGTACACTTCACATTTGGATAGATAGTAGTTTGGTTCCAGGTAGCATGTATTGTATATCAGGATTAAGTGTGCATAAACACTTCATGTGGCTCTTCATCAATTCAAACCATCTGACGTTGGGTTCATTTACGTTCATCTCTCTCTCTCTCTCTCTCTCTCTCTCTCTCTCTCTCTCTCTCTATCTCTCTCTCTCTACACAAATGAGCTCAGAACTTTGACGAATTAATCTAGTTTGCAGATGAGGGTGCGTTGGTATAATGAATCATGCTGCCATCCACAAAGCGGATGCACGCACGCGCTCGCACACATTTTTAGAAACACGTGGGCACACACAGTCTGATACGCACATGCATACGTGCACACACAAGCGTACAGCAACAGGGTGTCCTTGGGGAGAGGTCCAGCATGAGTAGTCATTCACCGGGTGACTCACATCTCTTACAAAATATGGACACAAATATTCTTTTGTTTCCTGACAAGTGGAATGGAAAGGACAGCTTCATCTCAGCAGAGCTTTGTTAACGTGTAGGATGCTGTAAATGACACTACAGTAGAATGCATTTGATTAGACCAATGATTTTCAACTGATTTAGAAGGCATTTGTAGAATCTTGGTCTTCTTGCCCAATATACAATATGGCTCCTCGAATGGTGATTACGCCATGTTGACAATTCCCCAAATTAGTTATGTTCAGAGCTTTGATGATCCATTTCTTTCAATGACATTTAAATTATTTCAAATGCGCGCTTGTGTGTGTGCATGTGAATGCATGCGTTTGTGCTATAGTAGTATGTTTGTGTGTTCATCAATAGTGAGTGTGACATGAGCCAACATGCAGGGCCCTGTAGCCCTTTGAGTAATGGGCCTGGTGACAAAGGTTGTCAGGCCACGATTTGTCAGCGTTTGTGGCCAGCGTCACTTACTGGAAGATGAGTGAGGTGATGACTCATCCCAGAGTGGTGGATATTTAAAGAGCTGGTGAACCCTGGCTCCTCCAGAGGTAGAGTGGGAGGTGTGTGTGTGTGTGTGTGTGTGTGTGTGTGTGTGTGTGTGTGTGTGTGTGTGTGTGTGTGTGTGTGTGTGTGTGTGTGTGTGTGTGTGTGTGTGTGTGTTATGGATGTTTTAAGGAGCAGGATGTGTGTGTGGATGGTCAAAATGATTTAAAAAAATATCTACCACACACCAGCCATTAGTACTGGAACCAGTTTGGCAGGATTTATCTGATAACGTGGAATCCTGATCGTTATGATTAAGCCCGCCAAACCCGGCGAAACCGTAGAGTTAAATTAGTAGCCTACCCTAGCCTGCCAGACCCGGAACCTACGTTTTCCAGGGTTTATATTATTTAATCCATGTTTTTATCTGATCGAATGGTTAGCTACCGTTCGTTAGCATAACACTCAAAGTGGGACAGTGGCTGTGGCCATTTTGAAGTTGCGCGCGCATCCACTTGCATTATATGGGCTGCATTCAAAGCCCTCTATCTTAGAAATGACATTCATTGCGCCGTTTCTGGGGAAGACAAGGTTTTTCAATGGCCTATAGCAGGCGCTGTGATACTCGTGGTCGGGATTTTTCACCACCGACCGAGACAATAACACACGGTCAAGACACCACACACAGTATTTTGTCATTGTAACATGCGGTTAGGATTGGCTTTTCAAAGTAAGTGTTACGCACGATAAACCTTATACGCTATCGAGGGATTCATTAATGCTGGCGGAAATTGGGTTAAGAAATCCCACTCGTGTGAAGTGAGGGGCGCCTGGTAATGTTTGTCTAATAAAGTGCTCCAAACAAACATTAAAACTGTGTGATTCTTAACCGTTTCCGTCCATCCGACGTGTCCACACGTCCTAGGGAATCCAACCGAGGGATGCATTGGACGTGTGTACACATCCTAACGCATCCTCAATGATATCAGGCGAGGGGACAATATTCTGATTTTTTTCCTTTTATGTATGGCCACCGTACTAAGCTCTTCAGTCATATTATCTTACCGTTCACTTAGCTGTTAGCGTGGCAGAAAGAATGCCTCGTCTCTCCTAATCCAGGGCATAGGGCAGGGGCGACGGGGGGCGGGGGGGGATGGGGGAGGTGGTTCAGAGTAAACATTTTGTGCCAGGGACCCCGATAAGAGTAGATTAACATTTTGAAACATATTTTCGAAAAGAGCCAATATACAAGCTCATAGCCAAAAAATAAAATGGGGCTGTTCCCCATGTCACCCAGTGTGAAGGGTACCCATTGACTTTGGATAGGTTGTGATATATATATTTTTAGTAACTCCCCAATTGTTCCCACCCAATTTAAAATGTTGCCAAGCGGAGTGTTTAGAGATTGACTTGTGAGTGTACTTAATGCATACAAGGGTGGAAAATGGAAAATTCTGTCTATTTGTCTCTCATCATAAATCCCATATGGTAAGATTAGCATAATATGGTGTGCATAGCAGCAGCTGTCTTCAGAGAATGAGTATATGCTAAACAGAGTATGTACTGTGTGTGTGTGTGTGTGTGTGTGTGCGTGCGTGCGTGCGTGCGTGCGTGCGTGCGTGCGTGCGAGTACGTGAATGTGTGTTTCTTTTAGGACTGTTTAATTTATTTTTAATTAAATTAATTGTATCTTTATTACTGGTCTGACAACGTGCATTATATGCATAACTCAAACTCTAACCTAAAAAGAAACCTAACCCCCCCCCCCCCCCCCCCCCACACACACACACACACACACACACACACAGTCCCCAGCACATGGAGAAGCTTGACGGAGGTCCCAGAGCAGCAATGCATAGCAGTATGTTATCTCAAACAGACGGCTCCCCGGCCCCTGCACTACAAAGTAAGACAGATTGCCTCTTACGTGTCCTACAAACACACACGAACACAAAGATACTGTACCAACACATCCCGTCAGGATTTAATAAATCATAGTGCTCCTACTGTACAAGAACTAATCATAATAAAAACAAATCCTCATGGCAGCAGCATGTAACATATGACAGATCACTTCTACATCAAACTCGCGACTAGGACGTATATGCTTCACCACCACAATGATCCTCTTCTATCTCGGTGAACGCGCACATGTGTACACAATTCATCAATTTATATTTGTTCTCTGTGTCCTGTCAAATTCACCATCTGCGTGTCAGTTTACTTGTCACTTCATTGTATGATCAACATGATAACATTCATGAATAGCCTCTGGGACTCAACTCCTGTCGCAAGTTGATGATGTAATTTGGCATGGCCAAAGCCCTATGTTTGTAATGCATGTACTAATTAAAAAAAAAACTTAGTACTAGCTTCCTAAGGTTAAAGTGAGGGGAGGACGGAGCAGGAGATCAGCCGGAGAATCGGAGCAGCAGGATCGGTATTGCAGTCGCCGTACGTACTGTTGTAACGAAAAGAGAGCTGAAGGCAAAGCTCTTGATATACCGAGCAATCTTCCACCTATGGTCATGAAATGTGGATCATGACCGAAAGAATAAGATTGCGGATACAAACGGCCGAAATGAGTTCTCTCAGACGGGTGGCCGGCCACTCCCTTCAGTCAGACTCAGAGTAGAACTGCTGCTCCTAGACAGAAAAGGAAAGGCGCCAGCTTAGATGGTTCTGGCATCTAGTACGGATGCCTCCTGAGCGTCTCCCTAGGTAGATCCTCGCTGCACGTCCTGGGAAGAGACCCCCATGGCAGACCAAGGACCAGATGGGGGGGATTATATCTCCACACTGGCCTGCAACGCCTCGGGATCGATAGACATCATTTATCATGTATCATGAAGACCATGATACAGTGACTGGCCCTGGAACTCCGGGCACAAACACAAACAGAGCCACGAGATAGAAAACCCATTGGACTAAACCAAATTATAAAACAGCAAAAGGAAAACTACCTGACACATTGGAAAGAAGCAACACAAAAGCAGAGTAAACTAGAATGCTATCTGGCCCTAAACAGAGAATACGCAGTGGCAGAATACCTGAGCACTGTGACCGACCCAAAACAAAGAAAAATCCTAACTAGGTACAGACTCAGTGAGCACAGTCTTGCGATCGAGAAAGGCCGTCATAGGCAGACCTGTATCCCGAGAGAAGACAGACTATGCACCCACTGCACACAAAATGAAGTGGAAACCGAGCTACACTTCCTAACCATCTGTCCATTGTACCAAGACATCAGAGACACATACTTCCCACAGATTACAACCACACACGGAGATTTTGAAAACTGACCAATGACAAAAAACTCCCATATCTGCTGGGCGAAGTACAACAATGTGCAAACACAGCAGCAAGATTCGTGAGTGGCTGTGATAGGGATAAGGATAAGGATATCAAACGGAACACAACCACCCTAAAGACTAATCATTGTGTATATTCCTGCACTATACCTGCATCCAGTGACCTTGGTACAATATAGAAATTGATCTATTGAAGATTCTGACGTTCAAATGTACATATTTTTTGTTTTGATTGTATTGCTGTATTGTTGTATTGTGCTTTCTGCTTTGGCAATGTAAAGTATGTTTTCTCATGCCAATAAAGCCCTTTGAATTGAAAATTGAATTGACTGTCCTGAATTTGGCCACAGCAGCCTGGTAAAAAGTGGCCATTGTTTCTTTTTGTATTTGAGTATTCTTGAGGCTTACGCAGTGAAGCTACTCCTTTGTAACATTCCAGAGCTGAAGACATCAATGCTTCATGCTTGGTGTTCGCAGTGGGGGAAAATCAAATGCATGAAAGAAAAATAAATAACTGCGTGACTGACACCATCCTGTCACATTTTTTTTAATCTTTGATCAGATAGTAAACAATGCCTTCATTTAAATTCTGGCAAACAGCACAACAAAAACACTGAACAGAAACAAGGGCAACATGGACAAAAAGGGAAATTCGATTTTAAATAATAGAGAAAACAAAATAAACATAATTTGCCATCGGCAAATTCATGATTACCGTATCAACATGGTGGCATGGTGTCATTAATAATTTGTCACGTTTGTATTCAGCTCTTCTCATCAGGGATAAGGGTTTAAAAACGGGCTGTAGGTTTGTGAGCGGTGCCTAACCACTCCAATGACTGGCTGTGTGTGTACTGTCTGTCTGTTTAGAGTACGACTCTATCCGTAGTACGACCCATTGACCCCTGCAGCTGATTGGGGTCGCAATCGTGCGTGCACGCACGCACGCACGCACACGCACACGCACACGCACACGCACACGCACACACAGAGCTGTAATACTGCTGGCAGCCAGCCAGCGAGCGGTGTTGTTGAGCCTGCAGTAATCTATATTCCAACAAGAGGTTAATTTCCAAGAGTCTAAAACATTGGTCACTGCCTGGTCAGCTAGGATAATGTAATACTGCAATACAACATACACTTAATGAGACAATAGTGTACTGAGTTTTTAACTATTCTTGATTCAACAAAATCATGACAACACAGTGAAGCATGGGGGACTTGGGGGTGTATTTGTCAAACATCTCAACAGGTCCTATAGGCCTGGCTGGCAGCCCATCTGTATGTCCCTAATTATCCCTGTCCCCAGTTGCCATCTGCCCGCCTTACGACTCCACCTGCTATAGATAATGCCGACGTCAACAATCACAGGTCACTGCCGAGCCTCGCGTTCCACGCAGATGCCATTGGAGATCCGGCAAAACAGAGCTTATGACACAAGAGAGAGCAGGAGCGGGATCACAGGCTCAGACACAATCTGTTATTGAGCGCCGGTCCCGGGCGTGCTACAACCTGTGTCCTCTCCCTCTGCATCCAGGCTTTAACCCTCTCTCAAAGCCTGCCTTCATCCCCGCCCACCTTCCGTTTCTCTTTAAGCTCCATTCCCTCCATCTCCCATCGGTTCATCCCTGGTTCTTTACATCTGTATTCCCGCCATCCTGCAGTCCGTACAGTATCTTCTGCGTTCTGTGTGCCTCTGTATAGACCCATTGCACATAACTCATTTCTATTTTATGCACACCAGGACTGAGCAGGGAAATTGGTGGGTGGATGGGGGACTGCTAGTTCCTATTACACATTTTTGAGCAGAACCATTTTTGATGCATGGCTATAGCCGGCCCGTGTCACATTGATTTGTTGGATAACAGCAGCAGAGCGACGGTGCGCTGCACAATCCCAAGTGCCGATTTAACTGTGAGAGTTCAACAATGGACGTTGAATGGCAGTTTAGTGTGCAACAGTGTTGAAAGGTGAGGGGTAAGATGGGTACACTCTGGGTGGCGCCATGGCCGCCGGCTGATACCTGCTGGCTAAGCTTCAGCACGCCATCAGCCTAAATGAGCAGTCTAAACAATGGGCCACATGGCGACGCTCTGTATACTTTCATGGGAAAATCAGCAAGTAATGAAAATGCTGCAGGTTCAGCTTCGGGTGGCCCAATCAGCTAATCAAACAGCTAATAAACCAAAACAGACATGGCTTAGGGACTCGGTAATCACATGGAGGTAACAGGCACATAGCCAAAAGTTAGCTCACAGCCGCTGCATTAAAGGTACTTCACCCCCAACATGACTTTTTTCTCTCAAATCAATTATTGACCCATGCCTTGAATACATCGACAATTTGTGTTTTCACTGCGTTCCTTTACAGTAAATAAAGAATAGGTCTCCTTGGAGGCCAACATACAGAGATGTGTGATCTAAGGAATTCAGGGGAAAAAAACTATTTTGATGTGCGACCTAAGGTTCAAGAGTTGCAAGTGTGTGTGTGTGTGTGTGTGTGTGTGTGTGTGTGTGTGTGTGTGTGTGTGTGTGTGTGTGTGTGTGTGTGTGTGTGCTCAGCTCATGTTGAAATCCCAATGCCCAAGCTCACAACGTGTCGCACCTCAAAATTGTATTTAAGTGCAGTGAAGTATAAGTAAAGCACTTTCCACCACTGATCAAATTAATGTTGTTAACGCATTCCATGCATAAACCGGTTATTACCCGTTTTATCATTAATACTGTCTAGAGACCTATATCAAACAAGCAGCCAAAATGCCACCAAAATGTGGAACGCCCTATCAACAGTCGTTAAGACATGTGAATCCCTTGACTCCTTCAAAACCGCTCTCAAAGGGCACTTACAGTACGGACGGCTGCAATTAGAAACTGGCCCCCGTAAAATCTGAATCCCCCCCATCCCTCTTTCCCCATTTTACCTCCTTTTATGATGATTTCCTGTTTATATTTTAGTGTATATTTGTACGTCTCTAAATGGTCTGATGAATTAAAAATGGTGGACCCTATTGTAAACAAGTGTAATGCTTTATGGTGTCGTCCACAGTTAACAGTTTTTTGTATTGAGTTGTGCTTGAAATGTACTGTAAATAAATACTTCAATCAATCAATCAAAACCATCGCATTGTGCAGTGACTTCTTGTTGTCGCCCATGTTCAGACACTCCAGAACCTGGACTCCCAGACCCAGAGGTCAGGGCTTTGAGGGGAAAGTGTGCAAGATGGACAAGTACAAGTGTGCACAACTGAGACGAACAAGTAGCTGGACACCCTTTAACAATCGCTATCGCTGAATGCTGAAACAACCCAAGCACAATGTTTAGCAGTGGCATGGCGATCCACTTTCCATGTTCACAGTGGGGATGATGTCAAAGGATGAGCTGATGGGTGATGGAAGCCTTTCACAGAGCATGTCATGATGGTCATAGGGCAAACCTCCACTCACCTCCATATTGAATGTCAGCTTGTCTCTTCTCTGTGACAGCTCAGATTCAAACTCTACAGCTCGCTAAGCATCCTGACAGCACAGTCCAGTTCAGCCCAGCGGGAAAGAAATAACACAGCTTAAACTCGGCAGTGGCTCAGAAAGCTGTGCTCCTCTCAGTCTCCAGGCCCGGCCACGCCCCATCTGACCCTCATTATACCGGACCCTGGGCGTCCACTATCACCGCTGTGCATAATTGAACCCTGGTCAAACTCATTTACGCTGCAAACTGAAAACCCACCGTTTCCCTGTTCTGCCATGCCAATGAAAGTTCTGCCCGTTGGCTCGGAAACGTAACATGACCCTTGGGCAAAAGAGAAAGGCTGCATGAGACAGAGAAGATAAAAAGGGAATTTTACATAATCATTCTTGGAAAGCTCATTTAACGGATGTAAAGTTATATTATTTATGATTTGCCCAAGCAGGTGTTGATACTCCTCTTTTTGACTGGCTCGCAGTCTTCAGAGTGCATAGAGAAAACACCACAGATATTTTCATCATTGCTGTGTGTGTACAGTATTTTCTGTTACAGTATGTGAATGTATATGTACTGTATATGCTGTTACTGTATGTACTGTGTGTTGTGAATATGCTGTTAAAGTATATGTGAAAGCATAATATGTGCTACTGTATGCTGTTACAGTATGTGAATGTATGTTTTATGTGTATGCTGTTGCAGTATGTGATATGTAGAGTATAATATGTGCCATGAATTTGCTGCTTCTGTGTGATTAAACTTGAAGTATACTCACAGTACAAGTGTATTAATTTATGTATGCATTGTGTCAGTAAATTCACCCTGGCACGGCTGGCAGAGATTTGTGCTATGCGGTGCGTCTCTCTTTTCTGTATTTTTGAGGGGCAAGCTAGCCCCTCCTATATTCAGCTATAGTGTAGATTTTTGTCCCATGCCATTGACAATGAATGGAGAAATGACATCAATTTGTCTGAGAAAATCTGTATTTTTGTCCTAACACAAACATTAAATGTCATTGACAATGGATTTTACGTCATATGTAGATGAGCAAACTGTTAAATTCCCATTGACAATGAATGGAGAATTAGGTCACATGTGTCTGAGCAAATCGACATGTTACAGTACGACACATGATGATGTACGATGATAAGAGCGCCCCTCACTTCACACGGGTGTTATTTTTTAACATTTAAAAATGTATTTACAATATTCGCCAATAATGACATTCCTCCAGGGATGCCTGGTTGAAAGTGGTTATGTTAACCCATTGGGAATGAAATGAGTAATGACTACATATAGTGCATCCTACCGGTAAGTAGTTGAAAATGAAGTTCATTCATAACTGTTTAGTTTAGTGTAAATTACAATAATAATGTGTGGTTGTAAAGATCCCAGGGCACACCTGGACGTACCAGGACTGTAGGGCTGAAATAGGGATATTAGACGTATTCAGTAGGGAGTGGACACATTGCAAGAAAGCCACTGTTTTGCGTTAACAAGCTGCAGAAATGAGAAACTAGAAATCTGAGGTTACAGCAATATGCAGCCTGCTGTAATCAAATATGGCTTGCAAACAAAAAAAGCGGCGTTGGAGAGACCCACAGGACACCACCTTGGAGTAATGGAGGAATGCAGCTTGACTGGATAATAATAGAAGGATTTGTACGGTTGCATTTCTCAGCAGAAGGCAAGGCCTCGCACTTCTCTAGAAAACTATTCACACTAAAATTACATTTTAGCAGCAGCACAGCCCACGGGAACATTACAATGAAATTCACCCAGCGCTCACCTACGGCAAGGGGCTGTAATGAATTTTCATTGTGCTGCACAGACAATCAGTGCTGAATCAAGTGAGGACTTGAGAGCAGTTAACCCATTAAGACCTGAGGCCGATTCTACAAATGTAGACAGATGTCAAGGACCCCCAACATTATATTAATTTGGCCGTGGAGCCCCATCTCAAAATAGTTTGTTCCACGGATCCCCAGAAACAAATGAAAGATATTGCAAAAATAGCAGATCTACAAGGTTGTATATCTGCTATTTTTAATAGCAAAAGTACATAATATGGTTAAAGTGGTTAAGATCTAAAATGACACATGTTCTCTGCTTTTGTGGACAGCAAGGGAAGTGACTTTAACAGAGCATATTTTGGAGAATTAACCAATGTTATCAGCTCAGATAAATATTTGAAAAGAACACAGAGAATAGCCAAAATGCTTTGCTATGTTCTGTTTGGGCTGAACGCGCCTTAGAGCAAGGCCAGGAATGTGTCAGTGTGCTTGATAGTGAGGATCAAGCAATTTGGGCTTATGGGCCGACTGTTGGGACCAGTGAATTATTTATTTTTATCCTTGGGTAACGGAATGACCTTTGCCTCCTTCCAAGCCTTAGGACAAACTCCGTAGGTTAAGCACGTATTGAAGATGTGACAAATAGGATTAAATACATAGCATGATGTAATTCTTAACATAACATGTCAGTACCAGCAGGTTTCTCACATGGCAGTGATGACAGCAACTTCTCAATGTCAGAGACACTCGTTGAAATCAAACTGACAGCCTTTTCCTTTCATTATGATTTTCAATGAATGTGCATGGTGTTTTCTACAAGAGTTTCAACCTTGCTTGTAAAGTAGTTGTTAAAGTATGTGGCAATTTCAGCTGGTTTAGTCAGAAACGCTCCTTTGATTTCAAATTTTCAATAAATGAATTTGTCTGGTATGATAATATTCCCATTATTTGATTCAATATTTTCCATAATTGTTTTCCATTATTTTTGGAGTCATTGATTTTTATTCTGATATTATTTCTTACCTCTATTTACATTTACAGTTACAGTACATGATTTCTTAATTTATGGTAGATCATCCTGTCAGACAGTAAACCAGAAAAAGCACCAAGACTTGTTTACATAAAGGTTCTCCATTTTCAATTCATCATTACATTTAAAGACTTCTATGCAACAAAAGGAAATCATACACGGTTAGAAAATATAAGGGAAAACATGTATACAATATAGAAAAATGGGGGGCGGGGGACTTTTTACAGGGGCCAGTTTCGACTTGCAGACGTCCGTAAGATCTCTTCGAGAGCGGTTTTGAAGGAGTCTAGGGATTCACATTTCTTAACGACTGTTGGTAGGGCGTTCCACGTTTAGTGGCATAGGAGCAAAATTATTTTAAACCCTTGTTTGAGCCGAATCTGAGTTGCACGTGGTTTGTGGAACTCCGTCTGGTGTTGTGATTGTGGACTTTGTTAACATTAGGTACATGGGTATCTTAGTAGTGTACCGAATCTTGAAGACCAGGCCCATTGCTACTGTAGTTGCTGTACTCTGTCGTCAACCCTAAGCCATTCCAACCTTTCAAAATGAACAGGATAGAGGTGGGTTCTGGGAGTTAGGCCAAGTAGTAGCCTGACCAATTTGTTTTAGGATGTCTGGAGCCTTGTTTTAAGAACCTTTGAGGTGCTGTGGTATGCATAGTCGAGGAAACCTTGTATGATGGCTCCTGTTAGGGTCGTCAAAGTATTTTTGCTGACCGGTGAGGAGATCCTCTAGTCTACACTACAGGAATCTTGTTCTTTGGTTGACCATTTTTGATTACATTGGTAGCCATTTTATCACAGGAAAGATTTTCCTCCAGGATGGAACCTAGGTAGTAAATTTGTCCTTTGTTGTGATAATATTGTCACCCACATTAACTGAGAAGCCGCCGGCCTTGCTGAGATTATTATTCTATCCAAAGAGAATGGTTTGCATCCAGCAGTTGTTTTCCTGACTGTTTTTCTTCAATTTGCAAAAATAATGTCAGGAAAATACCCAAAGCGACTTCTGGAACCTACTCAAGACACACAGTTGACCAGTTAACATTTTTCACTTCATCAAAAAAACATGTTTTTGATTAAAATGTTTATATGACCATTTATGTATAGTAAAATCAAACTAGGTGCTTTTGGGACCTTAGTTTTCCTTTTAATTGCAATTAAGTTGTGATAACTGAAACCAAAAGCTATTGATACTGTTCTAGTGCAGTGTTCTCAGGAACATTTTGTGAATAGGTGGTCAATACATTTGGGTGATTTTAACCTTTCTTATTTATAGTGGTTCGTGTTGGTAGAGTAATGGTAACCAGTCAATATTTGTGACCAAGTTAAGTACATTTCTTTATATTCTATTTTATTTATTGTAATCACTTGAATTGTCCAGCATCTCACAGATTAAATCCAGGTATCCGCACTAGGCGGCCTATAGCAACAATTTACAAGTATGGCTTTAGTCTGTGGCAGATGAACCTGTTTCCACAGTGCCTCAATATCATCCAACATCAAATCACTTCTTGTGTTGACAGGAATATGATTCTGCACATACACAGCCACACCTCCAACATATGTATTTTTGATCCTTTCTATATCATATGAAAGGAAAGGGTAGGCATAATAAGCTTTGGCTTCAGCCTAAGCTGATCATATAACACAACTGTCTTCTAAACATGACAATGTAAGTACCAAAATAAACTATTCATTCATTCATTCATTCATTCATTCATTCATATGTATCCATGCAAACCTACAGTAATTCTGAATCCTCAAAAGAGGATTCAAGATGGGTTTCAGATAAGTCCATAATATGAATATGATTTGACTTCATTATTACCTTACATGAATCTGGGATGTTATTTCTTTGTTTCATTTCATCAGTCATAATAAAGTAGTAATAACTACCAAAAAGTACAAAAACAGGACATTTATTGCAACAACATGGAAGTCTGACTCACCCCTCGTCATTGCGAGATGGTTAACACTTAAATGACCCCAGGTCTTTTTACTTGGTCTGGTCCTTTTTTCCTCTACAGTCTACACCAAATCTCTTACCAAAAATAGCTGTTCTTCAAGCTCACAGTGCGTTGCTATACAAAGCACTGTGAGCTTGTAGATGAGCTATTTTCACAGAACGTTCACCCCAGAATAGGGATGCTAGGGTTCATGAACAATGTGTTTGGGGAGAGAGCAGGTTTCATTACTTTGTACTGTATTGGCTGTGCAATACACACTGTTTGTGTGCTAAAGAGACAGGAATACCCCCAGTCTACTGAGCTAAAGAGACAGGAATACCCCCAGTCTACTGAGCTAAAGAGACAGGAATACCCCCAGTCTACTGAGCTAAAGAGACAGGAATACCCCCAGTCTACTGAGCTAAAGAGACAGGAATACCCCCAGTCTACTGAGCTAAAGAGACAGGAATACCCCCAGTCTACTGAGCTAAAGAGACAGGAATACCCCCAGTCTACTGAGCTAAAGAGACAGGAATACCCCCAGTCTACTGAGCTAAAGAGACAGGAATACCCCCAGTCTACTGAGCTAAAGAGACAGGAATACCCCCAGTCTACTGAGCTATTTTGAAAATCTACTGACCTGAATGTTATACAGTACGTACGTGGATGACTTTGTTGCCACTGGGGGAATAAAGCTGTACACAATTATATAGCTTGAATTTGGAATGCATGCTTAACTGAACAATATCACATCTACTGATATAGAAGGAATTAGTAGGATCAGCTTCAGTTCTTAATGGGTGTTATGCAGTATCTTATCCTTAGCCGAGATCTCCACGCATGCACGCACACGCACGCACGCACGCACGCGCGCACGCGCACACGCGCACACGCACGCACGCGCACACACACACACACACACACACACACACACACACACACACACACACACACACACACACACACACACACACACACACACACACACACACACACACACACACACACACACACACACACACACACACACACACACACACACACACGATGATGATGACTGGGCAGATCTGTCTTTTTGACACTTTCACCCAGCAGCTTTTCAACATCAGCATTGAGAAGATCAGAGGTTTCACCCTCCTGCTTCTGTGTGTGGCTCTGCTCACTGTCTTTCACTTACCTTTACCCTGGACGTAAGGTAAGAAGAGATAATAATAATAATAATCACTGTGGTGTCCAAGGTCAGAGCTTCTCTTCAGGCTGACGAAGGGCCGAAAAGACCAGGGACAGCTGGGAGAGCCAAAAGGGAGACATTTCAAACGTGTCAAATGTGAGACAAAGGTGACTCTAGGACAGACATTAGTAGGACAAAGGTTCTGAACAAAACCGTGCACCATGTGTGATTTGTTGGTGGTGGGTGTCAGGATTAACTGAAACATGTGAATGACAGCAATATTTCTGTCTTTCTAGGTGTGTGGCCTTGGTGGAAACGTCGGTAATGATGGATCGTTGAACTGTAACCCATTTCCCATGTTCTTACAAAAGTAAAAAAAATAACCTAACTTTTGCCCATGGAGTGGTTATTTGTGTATTCCTATGCAATAGTTTGAGTTGTCAGTCTCCACTCAACTAATAAAACATTATAAACTGTTTCTGTCTCTGAGTAGCCTACAGTAATAAAGTGAGTAAATGCAAAACAATAATAAAATAAATCATTGTGCTGCCCTCAGTGGAAGGGCCCATCTGGCGGAGTCAGGTTATCAGTGGAGGGGCCCTTGTCTTAATATTGTGTTAAGGCAATAGCTTTCAACGTTGCACGGCAGGGTTAATCACTTAAATGCCATGGGCATACAAACCGAGTGGACTATTTGACAAAAATCACACCCGTGTGAAGTGAGGGGCGCTTTCATCATTATACATCATCTCATGAACAACTGAATGTGATTGGTTGATTACATTTACATCATATTTGGCAGACATTTGACCTAATTTCTCTATTCCTTGTCAATAGCAAATATGAGACGTGTGGGGACAAGATTTAAGTCATATTTGGCGGACATTTGACCTAATTTCTCCTTTCATTGTCAATGGCAAATATTGAGACGTGTGGGGACAAAAGCTGTATATAGGAGGGGCTATATGTGTATTGTGTCCGGGTAGCTCAGTCGGTAGAGCTACCACAAGTTCATGGGTTCGATCCCGGGCACCGCCAACTCAGCGTATGAGTAGCACGGCTTGGTGCAGCAAGTCGTGCAGGAAGTACTGGGATCTCCCAGGGGTCTAGCGCATTGTAATGGGGATAGACTCCCGCGTGTTAACGGCTGATAGCGACAATAAACTACTCCCGATCTACTTCTAGCGCCCCTCAAAAACAGAATACCGGACCAAAATAGTCCATGCTGCATGCACTGTCTGTCTGTAATCAGCTCCTGCATTGATATTTAGCTGATTTAAACATTTAACACATCATGACCTCCACCTACCATCAAAGTCATCAGGCTGGGAGCAAAACCCTCAGGCTTGGCTTCCGTTCAAGCTCTGAGATTTATTTTGTTAACACCTTCCCCTGGCGAATCATGCCGTCTTGGCACAGAACCTTTGATCTACAGAAAGGCAATCTTAAAATTCCGAAGTGAGAGTTGGAGGTTTGATCCGGCCATGATGGTTCTTGATTACAGCCGACACACACACACATTGGTATGATTAAACAGAAGCACGGGGTGAAACAAAGGAGTGTTGAGTTCCGACAGCATGTCATACATGCCACTTGTTTCACAAGACACTTGTATAGCCTATATGAGCCTCCCAAGATCTGAATAATCTATCTAAGATGCTATTAACATTTTAATGCGATGTCAGATGGAGTTTGCAGAAGGGTGTGAACTACTCAATCAGCTCTTCACTGGTCTAAAGGTCATCTCTACAACTTATCATACTCCCTTTCTCTCACGTTAGTCTAAATTCTTTGGAGTGAACCGGATACTGATATCTGTGTATGTATAAAGCTAGTTCAACTTTTACAAGGTGACATGGAAGCAGAAGATTGTTTCTGAAATGCTCAGGCTCAAGACAGGGTCTAATATAATGGCGTTGGCGTGGCTTCCAATGACGTCGACCTCAGCTATCATGTGTCTGTAACATCAAGTCACCTGTGTTGTCAATGACATAAGTGCTATGTCATCTACACGTTTGGGCAAAGTTTCAGCCCAGTCTGACCTCCATTGACTTGTGCAAGTTCAAAAAAGCAGAGTCAACTACCTCAGGCCATTCTCCTCTAATGGGACCTTTCAAATGGGGGTCCATGGCCAAATACATATATGTATGGCATGAAAGACTGTTCTATCTGATCACACATCATGAAGACTACAACATTTAACTGTAAATTGCTTCATGTGAAGAGAGAGAAAAGGTTGGAAACCACTGATAGTGAATAATGAATGTGAGATAGAATTAATTCAAAATTAATATACTGGGCCAAGTGCAAAACACTTTACTACTTGTGCCCAGAGCCAACAGATGTATTATCAATGTATTATCAAATGTATTATCAATTATCTTTTGTTTGACTGTTGAGTTTTGCATATTTGTCCGTCTCCGGCCCTCCGCTATCAACTGGCCAGGTAAGAAGGGACAGCAATGCAATACAGTTGATGTATCTCTGCTGCTACTCTCTACAGAATAAAGACCTCTTCTTAAATCTTAACAGAGGAGAGGACAATCAGTGTGATTATCTCAACCTTGGGGTTTCCCAGAAAAGCTTACAAAGAAGAACATCAAATATGACATCTCTATGGGTCTGTGATCAATAAAAGTCAACAAAGAAAAATGAGTCTCAGTATTTGCAGCAGAGGTCACGTGACCCTGTGGGGTCATCAGAGACGGATGATAGAGGACATTGTCAACCATGTCAAAGATTTGCCGTCGTAAAGTCTTACAGTAGGAATATCTGAGCGTATATACGTCTATAGACTATAGCAATTACAAACTATGCTGACTAAGCTGTGAGAGCATGGTTGGTCACACAAGGACATGGAAGTACGAGGATCTTTATCAAGACGCTTGCCTGCCAACCTCTGAGATGAACACATATTTACCAGCTGGTTTACTCATACACAACATAAGTCATCAGGTGACATGTGCTTCGTGTCTACCACCAGATATGCCACATGAATCATCCTGGTAATGCGTGCTGGTAAAAAAGAAAAAGAACATCCATCACGTCAGTTGGCTAAAGAAAGACTGTCGGGAATATCCAATGTGGAAATGTATTCTGTGTATACATGGGCGTTGGAAGTCAAGTTGAATTCCAGACCTCACAGAGAACAGATAGGAAGCCAGTGTACTATCCATTCTAGCCTTTTTTAAACCACTTGAACCCAAAGATTGCTATTCTGGGCATGTTAAAATAGCCAACATTGGGCAAAAATAGGCAGTCTGCGAAAATAGCCGATCTACAAACTCACACATTTTCTGTGAAGCGCATTGATGTAGAGGGAAAAAAAGAAGGGGACAAAGCTAGACACCGCTGGGGGGCCTGGGCCGTGGTCCAGCGGTCCATGGACCTAGGCACATAATAAGCGACCTGGCAGTGCATTGTGGGTTCGAGTCCTGTTTCTGACGATATTTGCTGCATGTTAACCCTGCCTCCTCCTGTTTCCTGTCTATCTACAGTACACTGTAATCTATAAAATAAATAATTGCGATTCCACAGAAAGTTACATGGAAGTGTGTCGTGTAGCCCACTGTTGACCTGAGATCAAACAGAATGTTCTACCAGTGGGGTAGGGCAGCCAGCTCTGATATCCAGCTGTTCCATTCAAAGTCGCTGAAAGAAGTTTGGCCTATCCAGCCCAAAGCGTTACCATTGGGGATTGTTGGGCGGTTGTAGATAGATATTTTTGTGGAAGAGATTTGCTGTGGGTGCTTGTTTGAGGGGGGACCAAGTACAGTATACAGAGCCAAACCCAGTCACGCACTGTACGTGGCTAGCTTCGACACTCGACAGACAAGTTCAAGAGTGAATTTAATTGATTGCCTTTTCTGTTCTGGTTTGAAGTGCTAATGATCCACAGAACAAAGAATGTCTTCGTTTTTTGCTTTGTTTTTGGACAGAAGCAGTTTAGTGATGTCAAGTCAAAGGAAGTGTCACAAATTGGCTATCACACACAGACATTCAGGCTGTCTGCATGCAACAACTATGTTGGAGGCTTTAGTCGATCGCTGATGAAAGACTCTTTGGTCCAGAGCCCAAAGTCCGTCGTAAAGGCAATTACACTCGCAGTCCATTCACACCACATGGCAGGTGAGTGGGCAGAGACGGGCTAGAAGGAGGGTATAAGCCTTCATCACTGTCAGACATTCCCCACCATGTTCCTGCCATTGTCAATGTTGGACTGCGGGGTACGGCAGATTGTTCATTTCAATATCCAGACAAGGAATTGAGAGGCGACAAACATGGCTGACACACCAATCTAATGTCATTCTGCCTGTGACAGATGACGAGCTTCCTTTGGGCGCGCACAGCCAGGCAGACCTGTCAAGATTCATCTCTTCTACCTCACACCAGTCCAAGCTACTTTCCTCAGCCACCTGGAAGACAAATTGGCCCGGTTTCCCAAAGGAAGTGTTGTACATGCTCAGTTGCTCCTCTAGGCCGCACACAGAAGCCTGTGAACATAGACATTCCGTGCATAGATGTGCCACGCAATGGTAGGCCTCAGGCCTGGTATGGTAGGCCTCAGGCCTGGTATGGTATTATATATATATATATATATATATATATATATATATATATATATATATATAAATATATATATATATATATAATAAAAATAATAAAAAATAAAAATAATATATATATATATATATTATTTATATATATATATATATATATATATATATTATTTTTATTTTTTATTTTATTTTAAGAGTAAAGAGAGCCTACTGTCAGCTGTCCAGCAGTCCAAATATTATTAAATTCAATTTCAGAATGGCCTACCATACCAGGCCTCAGGCCTGAAGACTATACCATACCAGGCCTGAGGCCTACCATTGCGTGGCACATCTATGCACGGAATGTCTATTTTCACAGGCTTCTGTGTGCGGCCTAGAGGAGCAACTGAGCATGTGCAACACCACTTCTTACACCATGGTGTAAGAGGTGTCCTTTGGGAAACCGGGCCAATGACATTATCCCTGCATTTGCTCTCTCACATTCATGCTTGCACATGTCTGGAGTGAAAACCAGGATTGTTTCTTCAAATGTATTTATTTTTGAAGATCTATGATGGGAGAGGTAGAAAGGTGTGACATGTTTCATAGTTCAGTAAGTAGCCAGATTTGAACATCAACAACTTAAAGGGTTAGTTCAGAATGTTGGACTTAAAGCTATAGGAACTACTTGAGATTAATATAGTGGTTGCAAAGGTATTAATTGGTTTTGATGA
Source organism: Electrona antarctica (assembly GCF_951216825.1). Taxonomy (NCBI): domain Eukaryota; kingdom Metazoa; phylum Chordata; class Actinopteri; order Myctophiformes; family Myctophidae; genus Electrona; species Electrona antarctica. The sequence continues at coordinate 14,768,267 of NC_136795.1, read as the reverse complement.
ATATACTAGTAATATAATAGTATAATAGTTCCGATCATTTGGTGTGGGGGGGGGGGGGGGGGGGTGACTGGGGGTCACTCATTAAAAAAAAATGAATACACAAAACTAGCGTAATTTGTATTGTTGACCGATTTTTTTGTAATTTTTGTAATTTTATCCCACAATTTTGTAGACCATTTTTTCACCCAGTGCCAATTATATTAATCCTGGACTCTACACTCCCTCTGCCAACCTGGGGAGAGCAACGGCTTCCTTCTATACATGAGTAGTTCAAACCGCTTCTTTTCACCTGACAGGGGGGAGTTTCCCCGGTTGGTCATAGCACGTGGAAGGAAGTTAAGGAACACGTTATTCCAACCAGTTCCTTTCGCCTCCATCAGGCGCCCCAGCTGGCCAGGGGGAGGCAGTTTAGAGAGCAGGATTACTGCATGATTTTTGTGAGAGTAACTACCCTAGGGGCCATGGGGAGAACATGCAAACTCCACACAGAAAGGCCCTTTTGCCAACCCCACCTCAGGTATGGGCACTGATGACACAGAGGAGAGAACACGCCCCCAGCAGGAATCGAACCCAGCTGTGAGGCGACAGCACTACCGACGGTGCCACCGTGCCCCCTTGTTGACCTATTTCTACCATACAGCGTTCAACTTTGACCCCTCTGTCACATGGAACATTATTTTTGTGCTGCTGCTGGCATAATGATACTGGACAAAAAAAATAGTTCCATGTGACACAGGGGTCAAAGTTCAATGAAAGTTGTGCTATATGGTAGAAATAGGTCAACAATACAAATGACGCTAGTTTTGTGGATTCATTTATTTTTAATGAGTGGCCCCCAGACCCCTACTACAATGGCCGAAACTACTAAATATTCATCAAAACCAGACCAGAACTTCCACCACGGGACTCAGGCAATACCTTTGCAACCACTATATTAATGGCCAAATTCGCAGTATTTCCTACAGCTTTAATTCAAAAAATCTGAACTAACCCTTTATGGATAAAGGATTGTTTATATTTACATTTCAAGAATGTTTCAAAAATAGCAGATCTAAAAGCTGTGAGCTTGTATGTAGATCATCTATTTTCATATACTGTATACAAAGTATAAAATTGGGCTTTAGTGGTTAAATTCACAGGAATTTGGGACTTAACTGTCACTTTGGCACTTAGCGCACTGAACCACAGTGCAATGAAAACACACTTTTCCTATCACTTTCAGTGTTCTGGCTGGCTGGAGTGCAATTTCAGACAATCGTGCTAGTTTGTTATCTCATGAGCCGTGAAAGAGTGTTTTGGGCCAGACGCACAACAGCATCATCTTAATACATCTGTATTCCAACTAGGCAGCTTACACACGGTGCCCAATGATGTGCCATCTTAGCTGCGGCTGCACATTACTCCAGCCAGCTGGACAATTAGTGTCACAGCGGGTGGCACTTTGCACCAGTCAGCCTATTCACCCCCTCTGCTGGCCTTAATGATGCAGTCTGACTAAAAGCGATGGCAGACTGAAGCATGGTGGCACTAAAAAGCCTGAGAATATACTTTATCGCACAACAGTGTGTACCGAACACTGCTGATCTACATTCTACAACACAACGCATTGCAATGCTTATAGATCAGCCATATCTGGTGCTTGCCGCGGTCGTAGCCTACTATGCAGTTGGCTCGAAATGAAGCACTAGCCTACTATCGCCAGCGGCTCATAACCCAAGTTGTGTCTTTATGAGATGAAACGGATAGTTTTAATTTACAGCGGATGATGAAGCAGGTATTCCAAGTAAGCAGCTAAGCAGAGCTCTCTGCCAGCATGCATCATGGGAACACTTATGGCTTGGCTTACTGTAACTACCTCATAATGATGCTCAGAGAGGGAGGGGGGGGGGGGGGGGTACAGCCAGCATTGGTGCCAGGAACCATAAATGAGCTACGTCTGTCTGGGTTTAATCTCCTCTGTGTCGCTGCTTCACTGCATCAGAGTGGGAATGGGCCAACCAAGACACCAGGGCAGGCACACAACCTGCCAGAAAAATGTTGATGCATAGATCTAAAATCTGTGACTCTTATTTAAAAAGGGAAATGCCGCTGAATACTACGAGCATTATAGTATGTTCTTCACAATTTAGGCATTTACAGTAGCCGACGCTATTAATGCTTAATCCAGGGTGATTTACACTTGCAGTGTGTTCAATGAGAACATGCCGTGAGACACCCAGTAGCCACCGTATCCAAACAAAAGCTCACTTATCATTTCTCCTGCTTGAAGTTCTTCAGTGGAACAGTCATTCAGCAACATGTAGCTGGATCCAGAGTCTTGACCACTCCTGTGTCTCTTCATACAGATTCACTCTTCATACGATCTGAATCCATCTTGTCCATCTTTCACACCGCCACACTCCCTGTATTTTCCTATTTCCCAAGTGACCAAGTCACTCACCTCATCCTAGTGTATTGGGGGGTGGGGGATCAATGCCTGCCCCACTCCCTCCGCCTGCCAATAAGACATCTGTGTTCATCGAAGGATGGCTACTCGAGGAGGCCTGGCAGGTGAGGCGAGGGGAGACTGATGTCTCAGACAACGCCCTGTCTGATTGCACCCGCTGGCAGAGACAGAATGGTCTGGTTAATCACTGTAGACTAACTCCCATGCCCGAGACACGATTGCATTTAAGTTGAGCTAATTCTGAGGGACTGTGTGTGCGTACTTGATGTTAATTTGTAGTCAATAGATACGGTTGGTTGGTTACCTCAGTGCATGTGGGACTCAATTTGGCTCTTAGAGGCACATGTTGCATACAGTAGCAGACCAAAGCTGTTCTCATCTAACCATGCACACATTAAAATGCAATTTATTTGTTGTGGTCCCAAGGGCAAGAACATGTTTGTATTATTATTTTTGGACAGGACTTACAGTATCTCCACCAACGATGTGGACAGGGATGTTGCCTTTGCCTCATTCCGTTTGTTTTGTTTGTCTGTTAGCAACATAATGATAATGTGTATGCAAATTTTCATTAACATGGTGGGACTGATCAGTAGGTTGCCCTCAAGAGAATAACTTTTGGTTTAACAAGCTCAAAGGTGAAGGTAACAATCAACAAGAAAATCGAATGGCGAATGAAGAATCGGTGGGAATGATCAATAGGCTGTCCCAAAGTCATGATTAACTTTTGTCTCTGGTGGAAACAGCATATCCTCACAGTTGTATAATGTTGGAGTGCAATCTTTCAATTTGTGGTAAATGATTTTACACGTCATAAGGTTCAAGAAACAATTAAATGGATATTCATGAGCCAAGTGTGGCATTCTGTCTGACAGACAGAGCAGATGGATGGCCGTTCCTCTCCTAATATTTAACAAGGGCAAGCCTCTCTGACCTGCTAGATCCATTCTCAATTTAAAGAGGGAGGAGGAAATGTCAAGCCCGGAAGCCAGTGAGCCAAGAAAATACCAGGGAAATAAAACCAGAACTGATGTTCGGGCGCTATTTGAAAACAACCTTAAACAGAGCCTTGACAGTTCACTGGGAACAAGAGCAGCGCTCCGAAATTGGTCTAAATTGCAGGTAGATTGATGGCCTCACTTGCAGCAGTGAAAATCAATGTGAGGAGATATGAGATAGTGGTTAGCATCAGAGAGAAATACAGACGTCTTTCTGCTCATGGACATAGCGGTTAGCATCACGGAAAAATATAAAACCACAGATTAGTTAGACAGGACCTCAGCTCATCCAAGGATGGCATTAAACATTCAATATATGCCAACATTTGCACAAACCATGTTGAAACAAGGCCCAAGTTCACAACACACGGTTTTGCACATGAGTTTCTTTTCCCACCTTTTAAACCTATCCCTCTCTAAAAAAGATTAGTGGGAAGGTCAGGATTGTCAGAGGGAAGCAAATGAAACACAGGCAGGCATGGGTTTTAATGAGGAGCCCCACTATGGAGTCACACTTTAAAACCCAGCGTCTGATTAAACTTTGTTAATGTGCTCAAATTAACTTCAAGAGTTGGGGAAAGAATGATTGGAAGTACAGAATGGCAGAGGGGGGAGTCATGCAAGACTCGCATGACGGAAGTCAGGTTCAAAGGTCGGTCCTCGACACCATTTAAAATAACCTAATATGGTATGTGCATTTTGCACTAACTGGCAGATACAAACCAGACACTCCTCAGCTTTAAAAAGTGTGCTGGTATGTCATAGCTTAATTGAAGCAAGCATGTCAATTTTAGTGGTGCTATCCACTCCTATGCGGAGCTATGTGTGCGTACGTACGTACGTACGTACGTACGTACGGGTATGTGTGTATGTGTACGTAGCTGCAACACCTGAGGTGGCCTGTGTAGAGAACACACACACATACACAGAGGCCAGGGAGGAGTATACAGTACAGTACCACTCATTTCAGACGGGTCTGATTTTCAGTAATGTTCAACCTCTGTCACGTGCGCGTTTGCAAAGTATGCTATTGCTGCCAACAAGTGGCCATAGGGTCTTGATTCACTGCAGGGAAATGCGTAAATCCCTTGTAGGAGTTAGAGAATTTAAGAGAGGCCCTTAAACTGTAAGATTGTGTTACATTTAACACGGAGGGTGTACAAATGGACCCCTGTACATTCGTATACCTTTAACAGATTTAACTTCTTCAGGCAAACAGTATGTATGTGTTTTTCCCTGGTGTTCGAGATCCTTACAATTCCTGAGTAAGCACAACAGGATGCTCTACAGTTGTAAATGTCTCTGCCAGACCTCTTGACACCAATATAAACATCCCAACCATCTGTGGGAATAGGCACATGATAAGGACTCAGCACAGCTTTCATAATGCATCTACAAATCAATATCGAGGGCTTAGTGGTCCCTGGCCAGCTGCCAGTGCTCTCTCACAAGGGCTGCATCTGCTGAAGCCTCTAGGAATGTGTGCTTCTGCACCATCTCGCCTCGCTAGATTCAGTGAGCAATTCAGCAACACACCGGAAGAAAACAACTACGTGCTGTACTGTACGTGTTACTTACTTATTTGATTACATGCATAATTGACCTTGCTTTTCAAGCACATGGGTGTCAACATCATTATTTTGGACTTGTTTCTTGGAGGTGGTTACATAATTCTAGCTAGGAAATAAAACATTTAAACTTTTGGGGGAGGATTTGGCTCTGATGTTTAAGACTTTGTGGACAACGTCTGGGAACTCATCAGATTATTATCTCATGAATTAATTAAGTTAATTTAGGAAACAGGATCTTGGCAGAGACAGAGCTCTTCCCGTTTTACTAAACTAATTTATGCTACACTGCATGCCAAAAATAGCAGACCTACAGGCTTACAACACATCAACAAAGCATGAATTGGACTTTATAAGCCAGCAGAGACCATGCACCTCCTGTTTGGTCTTCCTCTCAGGCAAGCGTGTCCGGCAGTCAGCAGATTGTGTGGGGATAAGCCACAAGCAGCATCGTGACACAGAGTTGCAAGGGCACGGAAGCAAGAAGAAGCAGAAAACATTAGGAACATGAGGGAAATACAATCCGGCTTTCGCTACAGGCATCTGATGAGTTTATGGAAATTAAAGTTTTATGTAAATCACCGTTGAGTTGACTGCCTGGTCCGGTGCTGTATGTGCTGTATGTATTTCAGAGGCGGCAACATGCTGCATTCCAATTAGCTGCCTTGGAGGGCTCAGCTGCAACTATACTCAACAAGCTCAAAAACGAGCATTAGTGATTAATAGTCCATTGAAGAAAAAAATAACATATTTTCTATTAATTATATCCACACACTTAGTGGCACTCATCACATTCGCTTTATAATGGCAAATTTAGAAGTTACTCTTTCTCGCATTGATTGCAATGACACGGTCACATAAATATCAAGTTCAAACATTTATTTCACTTTTACAATGCTTTGAGTACACCTGAAGGTTTGACAAAGTTAAAGAGTAAAAACCCTATGAGGCCGACTGCAGACCACTTACAGTAGTATGGGTGAACTTTCATTCATATCACACACTGACATCTTGTGGCGAACAACAACCATTTCAACAAGAGGGCTGTGTGTGGGATTCTTCTATTGCACGAAAATAAATAACATCATTTTGTTAGTCTTCAACTTTATCCCTCCATTCTCAAATAAACGGATAATGGACAGAAACAAGCCATTTTCCGCTTGAAGATATAGCCCTCTGTACTGTAATAACCAAGGTATTTGCTGGAGTGTTTGTAACACTTTTCCGTTTGCATTTAACCCCCCCAACCCCTCGTCTAGTCACATGTGAAATACATGTAAATTCATACAAGCATATCATTTATCACTACAAATCAACACATTCAGAGGTGGCAGTGTGGCTTAGGTGGTAAAGAGGCCGTCTTAGTCGTTGAGCAAGACACTGAACCCCTACCTACCGCATGAAGCACTTTGTGTGGCAGACTCTGTTGTGAATGTGTGTGTGGTTAATGCTTAATGTGAATTACAATGTAAAACGTTTAGCATGGCCTACGGTTGATGTCTAGAAAGGCACTATATTAATGCAGTCCATTTAATCATGGGCACAGAAACAGATTTTCAAATGCTTCATAGACCCGACAGAAACTTCACTCCGATGGCAGTCTGGGCAGTAATAAGTTAAGTTAAGTCAGGCCTCTCACATTGTCAGGTAATCAGTAAAGAAGAAAAGGCACAGTAGATGCTGTCCGAAAGTCAGCTTGAGTTCAAATGCTAGCACTTACAGTAAAGGAACACGCCACTGTCAAAGTTGTGGATCGTTTGGTCACCTCGTGATATCAACCGTGTCCATTTATGATTAATGACCTAGATTGGCACGCAGGTATGCTGCATGGGAAACAAAACAGCTACGGCTCATTCAAAGAGGAATCCACCCGGTCCAAGTAGAAGCGGTAGGCTTCTGGCCCGGAGGCAGGCCTAGTCGGCTACAAATACATGCACCATCACCTGAAAACCCATTACCGCTCTGTCCTAGTACGAATGTGGAGCTAAGGTCGATAAAACAGTGGAGTATTCCTTTAACCTCCCCAGGGGTGGAAACTATGGCCGCGTCCTATTGGCTGGATGTTATCTTGAGACAGTTGAGCTGGACTGTGATTGGTTAGAGTTGGTGGTGGCAGCACTGAGCAAGGAGAAGCCACTGTGACTAGACTCCAGGCTGGTCATGGATCCCCTGCAAGAGAAAGACACAACAACTAGTTATTATTATGATCCTGTTATACACAATAAAGTAACAGTTTAAATAATGAAACCCTACAAGCGGGTCTACAAGCTCACAGCACGTCACAAATTTGCAACACCATTGCCACATGTGCCATTTTCGGCATATGTTCCCCCCCATGATGCTAGGCTAAGAAATGCTCATTCAAGGAAAGGTAGCCAATGACTCACTGTGTAACCATTCTCTCTAAACAGAAAATGAAAAAACAAATATCTCGCTCGTTAAATATAGGGTAAGTGATTTTCTTTGGTTAAAAATAAGTGTTAAAAAGCTGTATCTGGTGATAGTACTCATTGCTATAGAGCAGGGGTTCCCAAACTGTGGTGCGTGCACCCCTTGTGGTGCGCGAGCGCCTTCTAGGGGGTGCGCGACATGAAAAGGCTAATGGTGGTGCTATGGTTTTATTTAAAATATATTAACATATTATGCCAAATATGGCAAGTATATGCAGAATATAGCCCATGTTGCATATATATGCATATATGTGGATAAATAGGAAATATATGTCTATATAGCTTATACAATTTTGATTTCCATGTGGGGGGTGCATCAGCTAGGTCGGGAGGTAACAGGGGGTGCATGGCCAAAAAGGTTTGAGTGTTCAGTAACAGGAGTCTCCATGTCTCTCCAGCTTTTTATGAAACAGAAAATGCATTGAGGTCGGGATACCAATTTTATCCAATCAGGATAGAGAACAGTCAGGATACAGATTAAACACATGGAATTGTAAGTGACGACAATCTCTCCTGATTGGCTGAAATTTGGTCACCTACCTGAAAATGTATTTTCCGCTTATTAAAAAGCTGGAGAGACAGGGAGGCCCCTGTTACTGAATATGGAGATTTAACCTTTTAACAAAAAACGTTTTAACCAAAACATATCACTCCTTTAAGCCTTTTACCCATTTAGGCCTGACCTCAAAATTTTAAAAAATAAATCTTCTAACTCCTCCAGTTTTCTGAAATAAATATTTTCACGAATTTTCAAAAATAGCAGACCTACAAGCTCGTAGCGCACCACTCGGTGGCGCGCTATGAGCTTGTAGATCTGCTATTTTTCAATAGCTAAATTATAAAAATGTTTAAAACACCAAAAGGGGTTCCCGCCCAAAATGGGTTAAGCATAAAGGCCCAATGTATCATACACTGTATGTGAGAGACCATGCTACACAACACAGTCCAAGACCAGATGCAGGCTGCGGCAGTGAAAGAACTGACCTGAAGTCGTGAGAGGCCAGCACCTCGGTGTAGTACATGACCTTGCACTTATGAGAGGAGACCTGCAAAGAGGCCAACACGTCGTCCACGCGAGGCAGACTGGATGCCGAGCAGGCCGGCGAGTTGTGAAAACGCCACTGGAGGATATAAAAGCCGGGCCAGCGCGTTATGTGAGAGCCCTAGAGAGAGGAGAGTGTTAAAAGACCATACTGGTGTGTCAATACAACTCACTGACCGTCTATCCACAGCTGCAGCCATGCATCATATAAATTATAGAACATTGATAGCTTTACTTTTTTTACATTTAAACAACAAGTTCTTTAATTACGCAGCAGCATCAAAATAATGATGCTGCTGATGTTGCTGCATAATTAAAGACTTCATTTTGTGTGCATAACCTTTGAAGTGAGTTGCCTTTATTTTTAAACTTTTGGTCCAAAGTTATTACAATGTCACTGAACTCATACATAATTGCATGGTTAATCATTAAGTCATGGTACTTTTTAATTTAGTTAAATAAATAAAACTTTTCTCCAGGGAGAGAAAAGGACTTTTCAACTCAATGCACACTTTGTGTGCCATAATGCCACAATACAGTTCTCTGTTGATTCACCTAGACAATTTCAAGTGACATGTATAGACATGTATTGCAACTAAAAAGGCCTTAAAAAGGAGCAATAAATATGCATATCAAAACAGCTCATATTGGGAAGTAACTCTTCAATCTATTCCCTCTTGTCCTTACCTGCACACTCTCCCCTTCCTTGCAAATGAGTGCAGTCTCCACCATGCTGTAGTCCTGTCCCAGCACCCAGCTCTTGTCTATCAGCTGGACATTACTGGCGCCCGGGGACGGGATACCGTGGGCCCCAATGGAGTCTTTCTTCGGTAGCTGGGGGGCCCGTTTGGAGTGGTAGATGTGGTAGATCACGTCTCCCTTGCACACGTCAAAGTCCCAGGTGATGACGGACGAGGCCTCCGTAATCTCTATCAGCAGCTAGAGGAACGTGGCGAACACAGAACAACAGACCGCCAACCATTAATCATTCCGTTTCAGACAGCTTGTTGCTGTGCTGCCGGCATGCAGTATGGATTTGTACCAGCAGATGGCACCCTACTCCACAGAACAAAGAAACAAGACATACTTGACTGCAGAGTAGGAGCTTGAAAAGGGGGGCAGGGCAGTGAAAACCCCAAGGTTCAAAGGTTAATAGAACAACGTACAGCAATGTACGATATCTGGACATACAGCAGAACAGCTTTTCACACACTCAGCAGAGCCAGAGCTGCCCACCTCGGGGAACACTTGTGGTTAAGACGGTCTGCTAAATGTTTAAATTGTTATTATGTTTTGAGCATAACTCACTCACGCTTCTGCGCTGCATCACTATGAACATGGTAATGTCCCTACTCACATCCATATCAAGTATCAATCAGCTGTTTATTCTGAGCAACAGAAATATTGTGATTGATAGTTTATAATCAGTTAAGTTGTATTGATATAATAATAATATATATTATTATACATTTTTTCCAACAGTATCCTATTGCCTACAATACCCACATAATGAGAAAGGGAGAAGTCTGAATGTACTTAATTAACACTAACAATAATGAAACACCATAAGACACACATAATCAAAAGGCAGTCATGCACGGATGGCCTGGAAACAACGGTACATCTGTTGTTGTCGCCTGCAATTATGCTGACAATTATGGCTTCGTTTTCTCATTCAGACTATACTTTGGTTGAAATGCTATAATTCATATTTGGGGTCTGCAGTTACAACATGGTAACACGTACACAAGCAGTAATTTCCATGATGGAGATATATACCTGAAAACATTATGTACAGCAGCTAGTGTATTGATCTTTTTGTTGTTTGCTTTGTATTCCATCTAGGACTGGGGCGGTATGGATTTTTTGTTATCCCGGTAATAAATCACTGTTTACAGACTGTATGGCGGTTTCGAATGAAATAAAAAAATATATATGATAATCGTTATAATAATAATATAAGGAGCACGGTGGCGCAGTAAGCAGCCTGCTCACTCCTCATGCAGGAAGCATGAGCTCTCCCCAGGTTGGCAGAGGTAGAGTAGCACCCAGGATTACAGCTTAAGCAATTGGCATCGGGTGCAAACGAGTTGATACGCATGTACATTTTTTATTTTTCAGCTAATCTCACTTAGTTACACCAACATTTGTCTTGTCAACAATGTCCACATAGTTTTGTTGTCATTGGGGAAATTTCAAAACACTGCAACGACGTCTTCCACCCACAGTGCAATAGTACTGACGCATACATGGAGAGTGAGAAACAGAGAGAGAAATGCAGTTTGTTTGATGTTTCGTCATCAGACGGTATTATTTGGGCAGCCATCCTGGCAGACCAGACCTGCACTCTCTTCAGCACGTAGACCTGAACACTGCACAATCATACTCACCAGCCTATTGCGTACTTTAGAAGGACAAATCATACGAGCGTACTTCGATGTTGACAACATTACCAATGTTCCCCAGCAGGTTAATAGCATACTAGCTAATAGATACGAGCAAACATTATGATGAGGTAGAACATCAGACAAACATCCATTCTGACGAGTTGTCTCCACATTCTGAGCAGTGGTGAAACATACCTCATACGGAGCTCCTTTGAAGATACTGGCACTCTTGTAGATGGATTCGGTCCACAGGCGGTTCTCGTCACTGTCCAGCTCCTCGGCTGTCCTGTACAGAGACTTGGGGACAGTGCCGCCTTCGGGGACCTCACACTGAACGGAGACATAGGGGACAAACCATGAGCTCATCAGCAACATTGCACAGACATTTATGACACAAGTAAAACTGCTGAAAAGCCCTCTCTAGAAAACAGAATGTACACAAGAGCGACTGACCTTTTTATAGATGGCTAGTCCGCTGCAGAGCCACGTCATTAACACGCCTTATATTAAATGTACTGGCTGTTAAAATATAAGAGACTGCAGCAAAGGCTGATGCATATCAAATGAATGAACTACTTGGAATGTAACTAACAATAACAATGTAGTCCCCTTTTGTTGTTTCTGGGGTATTTGTCACTGTACAGTACATTTGCAGTGCATACTTGAAATGTATCCCATTTACCCATTCTTAGGATCAGTTCTATTAATAGTATACAGTGCCTGGGGTGCAGTTAGATGCAAGAGTCTTTTGGGACACTTTGACAGACTGGACGGACAGGCGGACAGGGGGGGAACCGCTGACCTTTCAATTCCCAGGCGGCGTCTCTACCAACTGTCCGTTATAAAACATAACGCACCAATGTGTTGCAGCTTGACTTGCCTTCATCTGGGTCACCCTGAATTTACATTTTCAAAGTGGTATGCATCTAGCATGTTGCTTCATGCGGTTTGACGCCTAGCGCGCGACAATGTTGTACAACAAAGTATATAAATCTGTCGCACATTGTATGTTATAAAATAATGTTGAAGTTCAGGTCTCACCATGCAGTCCCCGCCCAGGAAGTCGGGGAGGATCTCCCTGTCAATGTAGTCCACCAAGCCTCCTGAATCCTGGTAATCATTACCGGCATAAACCAGGAACTTTTTGCGGGTGTTCTCATCAATGAAGGGACTCACCTGGAAAGAGGCATAAAAAAACAACAGTCAGCAGCCTGCATGTCATTAAAGACAATGGCAGGACTCCTCAAATTATCGACATTCTACACAGTACACCATATAAACCGAGTGGGAGGGAGAGAGTGGGGCAGCACATTTCTTCTCATACCGTACACATTAGACCGTTTACACTTTACAGTATATTGGACCGTGTAAGCTGACAACCCGACTACGAGTCTAGACGGCCCACTAGCTAGCTGCCCCTAGAAGCTTTGCTGCTCCTTACACTAAACCAGACCAAGGTGGAGTGAATCGACTGAAACTGACATAGTAAGTAGTGGACGAACAAATGGACAGAACAATCGACACAGCCGTTTCAACCAAGGTTCATGTTTTAGGTTATTAGAGAAAGTAAAAGATGAGTGTTCATTTCTTTTCATTTGCTGCTTTCTTTCGTTTTAGGGATTTTAGCTGTTTTTGACAGGGGACGGGGGCATTCGAGCATGGGGCTAAATATGTATTTTTTATAGCGATTTATTTTTTTATTATTTACTATAGTCCTAATAGACCCAGAGAAATTACATCTGGACTATACTAAATTTCATAGCGATTCTTTTTTTATGATTTACTAAACACATATTTAGCCCCATGTTCGAATGCCCCCACCCCCGTGTCAAAAACAGCTAAAATCCCTAAAACGAAAGCAATCAGCAAATGAAAAATAACAGTCATCTTTTACTTTCTCTAATAACAACCTAAAACATGAACCTTGGTTGAAAAAAACAAAAGTTGTCCTTTAAAGGAGACAGACCCGCCACTAGCTGTGTTAGAAATGCATCCACTTTCGACCTAGCGTCCTTGTTGGGCATGTCATTATAGGCAAAGAATTTCAAAAATGGAGACTTAAAAGACAGCCTTTCATTCCTAAAATGCCTGCTGTGAGCACAAAGGGAACTGTGTGTTGCTGCTCACCAGCGTCCAGAGCACAGGGAACACTCTGGGAGCCCTCAGGATGAGCAGACGGCCCAGCGTCTCAGGGTAGTTGGCCTCCACCACCTCTATGAGCCTCAGCAGGGCCTTCACGCCTGGCCTCCACAGGTGACGCATGTTCAGACCCTCCAGGTCCACCAGGCACGTCCAACAGCTACAGGAGAGAGGGGTTCAAGGAGAGGGACGTGATGTGTGCGCCGTCTATTCTACCCCATCCATCCGAGTCGTACTTGAAGTTACGCTTAGTCGTGCAAGGGTGTCACGCATCAGAAATAGGGCAATCTACAAACTAGCAGCCAGTCGCGCGGCGATGCATTGTGAGCTTGTAGATGTGCTATTTTGTGCATGACACCAGCACACAATATACATCAAGCCTTGGGTTCAGTAAAATTAAGAGATTCATTCATATTGGTGTACCTGATGGGTCGGCCAAAAACTCTGGTGTTTTCTTCACAGCGCCTCAGGCCCTCCTCGTTGATGGACAGCACCTGAATCCAATTCATAATGTTAGTGTTGAAAAGGTCGTTTTGTATTTATGTTTTTTAAATCACACCCATGTGAAGTGAGGGGCGCTTACAACACTGGACAAAACAAACATTAAACTCTGTTCATTGTTAATGGCATTTAATGTTTGTCTAACGAAAAACAAACATTAAACCTGTATATAGTGCTGTGTTGAGTCTGTATTTAGAGTAAAGGTGTTGCGTTTCAAACCTTGTCCTTTGGGACGTGCAACATGAACCTGAGCCCTTGCATACAGGATTGGGAGAATGAGGTCAGGAGGATGATTATCTTTTGTATAGAGTAACTTGTTCTGCCCAAACAATAGGCCTGTGTTCCATTTGTAGGTTTTTATGCATTTAATTTTTTCAGACTCCAAATTATGGAGAGAGAACTGCGTCTTATCTGACTGACCGATCACAGTGTGTCCGAGTAAATGGGGCAGTCTCTTCTCCTGTTAGTACCAATACTGGGCCTCCACAAGGAAGCACTATTTCCCCAATTTAATTTAGTCTACACAAATGAATGCAGAAGCAACGTCTGATCATGATTCTATTACAATCCGTGAGTCCAGAATTGTGAAGAAATGGGAGGTGATTATTAGAGATAGTATACCAGCTGTCATAAGAGAGAAGGTAGGTCATCTCACAGATCATTTGTCTACCAGTATTGCTAAATTAATTCAACCTGTGTCATGTGTCGGGATGCAGCACCTTGGTGATATGAGCTGTCATTGCTGCTGATATTGATATACGACTATAACTGCTGTGTTGGTGATATAGGACTGTGATGATGTTGAAGTTTTGTCTGTTTGATATTGTCTATTGTAGTCTGTCTGTCTGTCTGTCTGTCTGTCTGTCTGTCTGTCTGTCTGTCTGTCCCAATAAACATCCACCCATCTTAAACTCACCTGTCTCAGCAGAGCTTCTTCTCCCAAGGCCCGTACCAAGCCCTTTGTGTCCATCTGACCCAAGCGTAATATATATAGAGGGCGGCCATCTAAACACAGAACACATGCACACACATTTAAATCAACAGAGACTAGTCACATTCTATTCATTTAAACTAAACCATAGACCGGTGCTATGCTAGCGCCCCTCAAAAATGTAAAAGATCTGCTCTTCAATCACAGTTGCGTCTCAAACACCCCATAAATGTTATGTCATCCTAGCCACTAATCCAGTACCGCTAAGAACTCACAGACAATTTTCTTCTAGCAGCTGGGCTATTAGAAGTACTAACTAATGAGAGATATTTCCCCTCGCTGGTGATAAAGGGGACTGCTCCATAATCAATCATTAACAGAGATTTCAGTCTATCGGGACTATACAGATAGATACTGCACAATGATCCCAGGTCATCCCTACCTACACAGTATATTGGCTCTGTGAGACTGTAGACACGTGGTAACGAGGACCTCCAGTTTGAGATGCATTTGATATGCATTCACGGGACCCCAATCTACACTGTACAATCCTCAGAGTAAAGAGTTTGTTTTCATAACAACTGAATGAGCTCAGCTCTGTAAATATATATAAATATTGATTCATGCGTCCACCACTGCAGAGTATACTCGGTAAAAATATTCAGTGTCAACTGAATAAACAACATCTAAAAGGGACTCGTAATGCACAATTAACGCTTCGAATATGAATCGGGCTTAAGGGTTGTCAGGTGTGTTGGCAGTACCTCTGTCGTGGTGGTGCCATCCTCCAGTGTAATAGTCCTGTAGCAGCTGCGGTCGCTCCCAGGAGTCAAGCAGGAAGTCCACTTGGTGCTGTTTCCTCCAGGTGAGCGACTGGCACAGTATCTCCCTGGACTTCTCCAGGTTGAAGTCTCTCGCCCGGAGGAACCGCAGCACATGTTGGTCCTTTGGAATCTAAATACACAGGAGACATACTGAAGGGCATCTATGGCACCGTTTCCCAAACAGTGGGTCAGGGAAGGCATAGAATACATTATTCAAGCGCATATCTAATGCCCTTGGCTGGACATAGTGATTTGCCAACTGGTCATATTACTTGCCAGGGTGAACTTTTGCCACAAAGGCACTCAATTCCCCTTTTCTGGCATTACTCAGGATCAGTGTATGATGAGTTTCGTATTGACCGGATTATTTTTATTCTAGGACATTGTATATTCTATGCTTTTATGAGACTACTGGTTGCCAAAAACAAATGGTGTTTTGGAACCACTGGCTGCTGAAAGGAAATGGTTTCAATCACAAGTTAGTGGTGTGTGTGAGAGAGCCAATTTAGGCATTTGTTCATTTTTGTATGTGTGCAAGAACTGGGCTGTATATAACTTATGTTATTACATAAGTGAGAGAATGAAGAAGAAAGAAAGAGATTAACAAAAAGAATATTGTAAAGAGGAGCGAGAGAGAGGAATATAGAGGGAGAGAGAGATCCGAGAGAGAAAGGAGGGGGGAGAGAGGGAGATCCGAGAGAGAAGGGGGGGAGAGAGGGAGATCTGAGAGAGCGATGGGGGAGAGAGGGGGAGGGGGGAAGAGTGAGATCCGAGAGAGATGGAGGGGGGACAAGCCCCCAGGTAGGCTCTCCAACGTTGAAGCGCTCGGCCCTACTAGTCAGAGGTGGGACTGTAGGCAGAGCCGTGGATTTATGACTAGGAAACCCCGTGCAGCTGGGCTTTAACATTGAGCGCTCGTTTGCACTTCCGCATTTTGGGAACCAAAATGTGGAAGTAGACCGTTCTTCCGGGTGCTTCAAAACGCTACTGAGCAACTTCCATTGAAATGAATAGCAGGGGTTGGGGCTGTCGGCCTCTATCCTTTTATTACTCTATTGGGGGGGGGGGGGGGGGGGAGAAGGGGGGAGATCCGAGAGAGAAGGAGAGAGAGTGGTTGAGAGAGAAGGGGGGAGATCCGAGAGAGAAGGGGGGAGATCCGAGAGAGAAGGAGAGAGAGTGGGAGAGAGAGAAGGAGAGAGAGTGGGAGAGAGAGAAGGGGGGAGATCCGAGAGAGAAGGGGGGAGATCCGAGAGAGAAGGAGAGAGAGTGGGAGAGAGAGAAGGGGGGAGATCCGAGAGAGAAGGGGGGAGATCCGAGAGAGAAGGAGAGAGAGTGGGAGAGAGAGAAGGGGGAGATCCGAGAGAGAAGGAGAGAGAGTGGGAGAGAGAGAAGGGGGAGATCCGAGAGAGAAGGAGAGAGAGTGGGAGAGAGAGAAGGGGGAGATCCGAGAGAGAAGGAGAGAGAGTGGGAGAGAGAGAAGGGGGAGATCCGAGAGAGAAGGAGAGAGAGAAGGGGGGAGATCCGAGAGAGAAGGAGAGAGAGTGGGAGAGAGAGAAGGGGGGAGATCCGAGAGAGAAGGAGAGAGAGTGGGAGAGAGAGAAGGGGGGAGATCCGAGAGAGAAGGAGAGAGAGTGGGAGAGAGAGAAGGGGGAGATCCGAGAGAGAAGGAGAGAGAGTGGGAGAGAGAGAAGGGGGAGATCCGAGAGAGAAGGAGAGAGAGTGGGAGAGAGAGAAGGGGGAGATCCGAGAGAGAAGGAGAGAGAGTGGGAGAGAGAGAAGGGGGAGATCCGAGAGAGAAGGAGAGAGAGTGGGAGAGAGAGAAGGGGGAGATCCGAGAGAGAAGGAGAGAGAGTGGGAGAGAGAGAAGGGGGAGATCCGAGAGAGAAGGAGAGAGAGAAGGGGGGAGATCCGAGAGAGAAGGAGAGAGAGTGGGAGAGAGAGAAGGGGGGAGATCCGAGAGAGAAGGAGAGAGAGTGGGAGAGAGAGAAGGGGGGAGATCCGAGAGAGAAGGAGAGAGAGTGGGAGGAGATCCGAGAGAGAAGGAGAGAGAGTGGGAGAGAGAGAAGGGGGAGATCCGAGAGAGAAGGAGAGAGAGTGGGAGAGAGAGAAGGGGGAGATCCGAGAGAGAAGGAGAGAGAGTGGGAGAGAGAGAAGGGGGAGATCCGAGAGAGAAGGAGAGAGAGTGGGAGAGAGAGAAGGGGGGAGATCCGAGAGAGAAGGAGAGAGAGTGGGAGAGAGAGAAGGGGGGAGATCCGAGAGAGAAGGAGAGAGAGTAGGGGGGAGATCCGAGAGAGAAGGAGAGAGAGTGGGAGAGAGAGAAGGGGGAGATCCGAGAGAGAAGGAGAGAGAGAAGGGGGGAGATCCGAGAGAGAAGGAGAGAGAGTGGGAGAGAGAGAAGGGGGGAGATCCGAGAGAGAAGGGGGGAGATCCGAGAGAGAAGGAGAGAGAGAAGGGGGGAGATCCGAGAGAGAAGGGGGAGATCCGAGAGAGAAGGAGAGAGAGTGGGAGAGAGAGAAGGGGGAGATCCGAGAGAGAAGGAGAGAGAGAAGGGGGAGATCCGAGAGAGAAGGAGAGAGAGTGGGAGAGAGAGAAGGGGGGAGATCCGAGAGAGAAGGAGAGAGAGTGGGAGAGAGAGAAGGGGGAGATCCGAGAGAGAAGGAGAGAGAGTGGGAGAGAGAGAAGGGGGAGATCCGAGAGAGAAGGAGAGAGAGTGGGAGAGAGAGAAGGGGGAGATCCGAGAGAGAAGGAGAGAGAGAAGGGGGGAGATCCGAGAGAGAGAGATGAGAGGCATCATTACCTTCCCCTTGTGGGTCTCCTGAAGCCAGTGGCGCAGTCGAATAAGACAACTTTCCTGCAGAGGCGTTAGGTCTCCTAGGTAACGTCTGATGTAATCTGCATCCAGCTTGTCTGCAAGTCAAATATTTATAGTGTTAGCTTGCTTGCACTGTTTTGAGATACACCAGGCAGCTGTATATATTTTTTTGAGGGTGGAAAGATAGTCTGGCTTTTTACAGCTGAATACAGACAAGACCGAGATACTCGTCAGACAGAAACTTTATTCACACTTTGACATACATTGCGCTATTCACAAACCTTGGCATTATGCTGGATACTGATGTCAATTTTAAAAATCACATTACCAATATCAACAGCACAGAGTTTTATCACTTAGAAAATATATCAAAACCATATCTCAAACGATTACATGATTATTATGAGCAACTGGTTCATGAATTCAAGCAGGTTATTCTACTTTAACACTGCAAACAAACAGTAGGACAGCTCCAGGTTCCAGTCCTAACACGTACACATTATGCACCGACGATAGTACCTGAAACGTTTGACATATCCAAACCCAGGATCTTTAAATTAAGGCTTTATATGTAAACTGTAAGATCTATAGTCCAATTTCTTTATTCCCGTGTGTGAATTCTTCACTCAACACTGAAATAATTTCATTGGCTCATGGTAACAGTCGATAAAGCACTTCATAGTTTGGCTCTTCAGCACATTTCTGACTTGCTCATGGATTAGTAGAACTCAATCAGCCTCTCAGGTCCAGTGAATGTGCCTTCATTTACAGTGGTCTTGCTCTCAGGAACAAGCGGACGGCTGAACTGAGGACCTTCACACGTGCATGCGTGTTCACACAGTTTGCTTCTTGTACAGTTGCTAAATGTTAATGCTATGTGATAGGGCAGGGGCTTCAGTCTGAGTGTGCTGATGTTTTGTGTTTTTTACTGCTGTGTGGGAAGTTAAATGAATGTCAGGGTGTATGAAACATTGATTTGGATTCTGTGGCTCAGGAGGTAGAGCAGGTCGTCCAATGATCCATGGGTCGGCGGTTCGAATCCCGGCTCCTCCTGTCTACATGTCGAAGTGTCCGTGGGCAAGATACTGAACCCCAAATTGCTCCCGATGTGCTGGTTGGTACCTTGCATGGCTTCCGCCGCAATCGGTGTATGAATGTGTGTGAATGGGTGAATGTAATGCACAATCTATGTAAAGCGCCTTGGATAAAGGCACTATATAAATGCACCATTTACCATTGTACACATACTTATCATCTTATACTTACGTTGCTTAAGTTACCCATGTTCTCATGACATGCTATTTCTGAAACAGATTTCCTCAACTCCAAGACAGTATTTGTCAGGGAAATTAGCTCTTGCTTAGTGAGTTACCTCTCTGGCAGAACACAAGTTATTCTCAATGGCAGTTTTAAGGCACTGACCGTCAGGAGAGCCAGCCGGTAACTCGGAAGCGCTGATAGACTCCTTCCTGGCCTGACCGTTGGCAATGGGCACTGGGATGGGTTTGGCAGTGGAGTGGAGCAGCTGGGGCATGGCAGTGGCAACTGGAGAGACCAGAGGAGGAGGAGGAGTCCAGCGCTGGACGGAAGTGATCCCCTCATTCTCCAACTCTTTCAGGTAGTATTCTATGATTTCTTTACCCTTCAGGAGGACAGACATGTGAGCAGCACAGTTTGTTTACATTATGTAAGCACAGATGAAATTATGGCTGGCGCCACAGGCAGAGGAGGATACATGATACACAAACACACTCATTAACAGACCTGAAACAGGTCGGGCGCGTTAAAAGAAAGCCGAGTAAACATCAGAAATGACTTTAGGGTCAGTATGGATGACTCATCTCATATCTTTCATATCCAAACTACACGTATCACAGAATAATAACACTGTGGGTCTCACAGAACATCCTCCTACACACAAACATACATACTGTGAGTCACAGGTCCACACCTTTTTAATACTACTGGCATACTGTTTCATGGCAAGCTTCTCTGCTGTGCTCTCAAAACCAAAGAAGGACTTGATGTCCAGACTGGCTGTCTGCTCAAAACACGTCCATTCCTCATTCTCTGGATGGACCTGTGGAGGAGAAGATCACAATAAAGACCAGCCTGGAGGACGTGAAATCTATGTTTGGGAAAATATTTGATGATGTGTGGAACTCCATATATGCACAGAATTTTGGGGGACTTCTACACATACAGGGAAACACTGTTCATATATTGAAAGTTGCACATAGTTCCATTTATCAACGCACATCCTATTTTGAAGTCCGCCTAGAATCTACATGAAGTAGCCTGTGCATGGTGAAAAATGCCTCAGACCCCCTTCCAGTAAGCCTATCTCACAGAATTTCCCTGCCCCCTTAATACGCCCCCTTTCGGGGTTAGTGGTGATAACGTGACGTCACTCCATAGACACTACATGTTAACAGAGGTAATTTAAGAAGTCTACAACTTTTGTTTTCTCAAGGTAAGGTTTGTTCTATCTGTTCGAGCTGATTTACCATCTTGTTTGCTTCATAATAATATTGGTCTGTCACATTTTTACATTAGGAAATGTACTTAAGATTCTCCAGAGAAAAAAAACGTGTAAATGCTAATGTTAAATGACACCACTATCTACCGGAAGGGGGCGTGGAAAGGGGGCTGTGAGATAGGCCTGTTCCGCGAATCCGGGGGCTTGGTGTAGACACAGGACTATGCCGTATGCACCATGTAAATACACAACAACTAACACCTGAGCTCTCGTGACATGATGCGTTTCACGATGAACATTTTCTACAGTCCCATGACTGTCCCCAACTCTGTGGAATGGAGCCCTGCTGTCTGTGTGTTAAGTGGTAGTTAGGTTGAGAGGCGGACCGTATAGTTGCAGATCTCGTGGACGATAACTCTGTTGGAGAAAGTCTCGTTGGTCACCACGATGTGGAGCGATCTCTCTCTGCGGCTCAGCGTGTTCTTCTGAAGGAAGTAGAGAAAGTCCACGCCAGCCAGCTACACACACACACACACACACACACACACACACACACACACACACACACACACACACACACACACACACACACACACACACACACACACACACACACACACACACACACACACACACACACACACACACACACACACACACACACACACACACACACACACACACACACACACACACGTTAGGAATGACTGGGGCAGATACAGAACACTTTGATTCAATTATAGAATAACGGAGTAAGCTAGAACAGAAACATGCCTTCCATTTGAATCTGTAATTATAACATCTTAGAATTTGATATCTCATTTTAAAATTACAAGCACATGGTCAAGTTGCTTTTATGCCGATTTTAAAAGCTGTTCCTGGAACTGGGGCAGTGGGGCCATAGAGGTCTCTGCATGTGCACAGTCATGGCCTTGGCCTTCATGTGGCCTGGATCAAATTTCTTGCATGTACTTTTGAACTATAGTCACACTGAAACTACACGTACAGTATATTGCAGCCTAAATTTCCCCTAAATTGTTTTTTGGAACTCCAATATGATTATTTAGAAACACCTACTCTTACACACGGTATTATTCCCGTCAAGTTTTACTTGTATTTATACTTATACTTTTTAAAGCTGTAATTGGAAAAGGGGTGCATTCTTTGCATGTGCATGTAGGCATAGCCTACATGTGCACAATCATCGCCTGCCTGGGAGTGGCCCAGGCCACCTGTTAGCCATATGCTAGTCCACCAGACACTTGATAAAAAGGTCAGAGGGTGAGCGACATACCCTTTTGAGCAACCGTGGCGCGTCCACGCTCACCATACAGCGCCGCTCAGTGACCAGAGTGCAACCATCCTCACTCTCAGTCTCACTGATGAGCTCGCTGTCCACAAATATAGGGATTAGATGACACTTGGGGAACCTCCTCACATACGCCTGAGAGAGAAATAGAGAGAGAGAGAAAGAGGGGATTGTGTGAATATAATTTGTGGTGCGACAAATAGATAATAGCCAAAAGTAGCAGATCTACAGGCTCACAGCAATGTGACACATTGTGAACTGCTGCTTTTGTCATTTGCGAAATTGAAAAAAATTAAGGGAAGCTCCGCACACTCAGATCTGCGCACAAAGTATTTATTTTGCAAGCTTTCGGTCTACTGACCTTCTTCAGGCATTTGAGAAATTAAAATATATATATATTACATTGTTTTAACATTGTTGAAGATTTGCCCAAAATAGGTTGTGGGTAAATTTGAACCAGTGGTTAAAAGTACACGGACACTTTTGTTGTACCGTGCTTTAACAGCCTGCACTTGTTTCACCATTTCCCAGCTTTCTGATATAGATCATAGCCTAAGATCTGACTGACAGCAAAGACAACCATGCAAGGCATTACAGTAAGTCACTAGAAACTGGGATGTGTGACCATCATCTGCTTCTTCACAAAGCCTCATTAGCCTCCATGGCTAGAACACAACTGCTATAATTCTCAACTGTTGGAGGTTGGTACTGAACTAACAAATACAAGCCTGGCAAGCACAGTTATCAGATGTCAGATGACCTACAAATGGCCACAGCAACACAAATTCAAGACTTCCTCCTGAGTGTGGAGGCTTACCTGACCTGTCTGACCAGGTCTTTAACTTGAGAATGAGCATTCAGGTCTAAATGAGATTATTGGCAGTTCAAACTGGTTCAAGCACCCAAGTCAGTCAGTCAGTCAGTCAGTCAGTCAGTCAGTCAGTCAGTCAGTCAGTCAGTCAGTCAGTCAGTCAGTCAGTCAGTCAGTCAGTCAGTCAGTCAGTCAGTCAGTCAGTCAGTCAGTCAGTCAGTCAGTCAGTCAGTCAGTCAGTCAGTCAGTCAGTCAGTCAGTCAGTCAGTCAGTCAGTCAGTCAGTCAGTCAGTCAGTCAGTCAGTCAGTCAGTCAGTCAGTCAGTCAGTCAGTCAGTCAGTCAGTCAGTCAGTCAGTCAGTCAGTCAGTCAGTCAGTCAGTCAGTCAGTCAGTCAGTCAGTCAGTCAGTCAGTCAGTCAGTCAGTCAGTCAGTCAGTCAGTCAGTCAGTCAGTCAGTCAGTCAGTCAGTCAGTCAGTCAGTCAGTCAGTCAGTCAGTCAGTCAGTCAGTCAGTCAGTCAGTCAGTCAGTCAGTCAGTCAGTCAGTCAGTCAGTCAGTCAGTCAGTCAGTCAGTCAGTCAGTCAGTCAGTCAGTCAGTCAGTCAGTCAGTCAGTCAGTCAGTCAGTCTGTCTGTCTGTCTGTCTGTCTGTCTGTCTGTCTGTCTGTCTGTCTGTCTGTCTGTCTGTCTGTCTGTCTGTCTGTCTGTCTGTCTGTCTGTCTGTCTGTCTGTCTGTCTGTCTGTCTGTCTGTCTGTCTGTCTGTCTGTCTGTCTGTCTGTCTGTCTGTCTGTCTGTCTGTCTGTCTGTCTGTCTGTCTGTCTGTCTGTCTGTCTGTCTGTCTGTCTGTCTGTCTGTCTGTCTGTCTGTCACACACACTCACACACACACACACACACACACACACACACACACACACACACACACACACACACACACACACACACACACACACACACACACACACACACACACACACACACACACACACACACACACACACACACACACACACACACACACACACACACACACACACACACACACACACACACACACACACACACACACACACACACACACACACACACACACACACACACACACACACACTTAAGTGTCAATACACTTCCTGCCCTTGTTGACACATCATTGTAATTTATTCCATTAACTGTTACATGGGCCCTTGTGAGAATTGACCTAAATAAATTAAATGGGCACTCAGGTTGGATAAACAGAATTAAGTAACATTCAAACATTGTGTAACTGAAAGCATACAGTACACAAATAGCTGTGCCTCTTAGGCATACTGAAGCCACTTCCCACTCAATCCCTCTATCTAAACTATACACAAAGGAAGTACAGAGTGTATAAAACAAGTAGACTATAGTTAGATGGGTGGCTGGACGTACTGTCCTTTGTTTAAAATGTCAATGGCTTCCTTCACAAGACAAAATGAAAACGGTTCACATTCCAGCCCCCAAATTCAAATTCATACTGCAAGTCCAACTTCCAGAATAATTAATGTAATTGCAGTTTGCACCATGCTACATTTTATCATTTGTTATGGCTTTGCCATCAAACTCCTTATATAACTTGAAGTGTTACTTTGCTGCAGTTAGTTGTGTAGTTTTAAAATCTACTGCACATGCTAACTTTCATAAATTCAAAAGGGAAGTCATTTGGATATGCCTTCCAGGAGATAGTGCAGCATTCACCAACACTCCCAAGCAGTTAAGACTGATCTAGGGTCAGGTGTGTTGGCTAGAATACCACCTGCAAAGTCGAGGGAACTCAAGAGAATACCTGGGGACAGATGAGGCCTGGCCTCTGCAATTAACACGCTATATTACCGTTGCTAAAATGTGTTATTCACAATTGACTGCAATGGAAATTTCAATGACTTCAACTGAGTCAACGCATAAAGATTTTACTTTTCTGATACATGTAAATGGAATATAATCACAGAAGTGTCCTGTTGTGTGGGAAGCTATGTGGCCTGCGTGGCAGCTGCAGTCTGCGATACAATCTACTTAAACAGCAACACTACACTCCATGCCTTGCTCAGAGGACATTGCATAACTGATTGGCTTAATAGATAACCATAGGAGGACAAATAACAATTTCAGCAGACTAGGAGGGGGGAGGGTGTGTGTGTATATATATATTTATCTCAAGACTGTTGGTCCTGGATAAACAAAATCACCTATAGTAAAAGTGCAGTGTCGTTTCCCCCAGAAAAGGTTGTTCACCTCAGTGACAACTGGGAGATACCATACCAACCAGTGAACCACCACAGGCGGTCTTCTGTCACTTTTTGAGTGGTAGCCAGCCGTGCCTAGCCTACAAATCAGATACACATTTCCGACATAAAAAGAGTCCGACAGTCATAATAGTCCCACACCCTACCCAAACACTAACCTAACGCCAGGGGTGATTTGTAACGCGCAGCACAGGTGATTTTTAATTACCACCTTTCAGGTGGTAATTAAAATGGTAAATGTTGTTAATGTTTTGCACTCCGTCCGTCCGAAATATCATGCTAAATCGGTACACATGATCTCTATAGTCATGTGATCAAGGCGGGTCCGTTTGTTTTCTCATATTCCATCCTGATTGGCTAAGATTGGCTTCCAATGTTTTCAGGAGTGGCCCGTTTTGTACAAAATGCCTCAAAACATGAACGCACGGTGACACTGTGCACGCATATTCCCACTAGGCTGAGGAATGCCACTTTTCTAGTTTCTTCATTCTTTTAAGCAAACAAAATGTTGGGAGAGCAACCTATCGGATCCAGCAAATAATCTGTGGGGATGTGCATATCCTATTCCGTTTTAGCGTCACACCTCTTGAGGCACTGCCAGGCAGCTTCTGTATATTTTTACAATGTCTCAGGCACTAGACTACATGGAGGTGAAAGAAAGCTTGGGCTGTCTGCACAGCCTCCCTTGCTGCAGAAGCATAATGGGCCATTACTGGAGGGAGGGTCGGTATGCGTTGCTTAACAGGAAGTTATTTAATTCACACTGTCGAATAAATCCTCAAACCTTGAGTGAACATCAACTTTGGGGGAAAACGCACAATGGATGATACTATAAAATATATTGGGTATATCCAATTAGTGGTAGTATGCAGTGTGTGCTGATGGTCTTTGATACACCGCTCTCTGTGTGTCTCTAAATTGAGTGCAAAGACTGCGTACGCGAACACAGAACAAGTTAAAACACATTCCACATTCCTAACATGACTAGGAAAGAACAGATTCCCTGCGATTCAAGCAATATGATTATTTGTATCATTCTGGTGTGAATGTACCAAAGACAAACCCATTAAACAAAAAAAGCCACTAAAAACAATTATCATTAATACTTATTTGGATTAATAATGGGGATTGTAATATCCGTTTTTATCCTGCCTTTGGAGGCGAGCAGGCGACTATGCAGGACAAGCGGTCTGTCGGTGCAACCGTAAAAGGCAATAAGCCTTGTGCTACCCTATTTTAGAGAAATCTATGCAAAAATGTAAATAAAAGCCCAATTGACAACATTAATAATAATTTATACAATGGAACGAGGGAAGGGAGTGAGTAGATGGAATTTCACATACTGTACACCATGATTTGTTGCAAATGACAGATTCTATTAACTGGGCACCAAGAATACATGTTATTAAATTCTTATCATTTTGGTGCTGGTGGTTTTCCGTTGGGGTGGCTAGCCTAAAACCTCTTTGGGGGGCTTAAACAAATTCCTTTACGCTGGCAAAATCCTGCAGGTTTAAAAAATAATCTGGATTATCATTTTAGCCATAATCGTGCAGCTGCCTTATATAGCACATCTAAAAAATGTCAGGAAAAAGTGGGTCAAACCAGTGCTGCCTGATTTGGAGTCAAATGTTATTTTACCAAATGTTGTAAATGCCAATACTCAGAAAATTTGCATTATTGTCTTATATTTCAATGTATGTATTTTTCATTTTGGCATCAGTGAGTCTGCTCCATAACTTAATAATGAATTGCATTTTTATAGCGCTTTTCCAAGTGCTCAAAGCGCTTTACAATGGTTCATTCATTCATACATTGGGAGGTGAAGCGGCGAACAGTCGACGCCAGCGTCCTCACTTCCCACATTCACACACCAATGGTGGCAAGCTTACACCGACCGACTCATTGGAGGCAATTTTTAGGGTTCAGTGTCTTGACCAAGGACACTTCGACATGTGGACAGGAGGAGCCGGGATTCGAACCGCCGACCCAGGGATCATTGGACGACCTGCTCTACCTCCTGAGCCACAGCCGCCCTTTACTTACACAACAGGCAGACAGGAGCCAGGTAAATATTTAATGTTAAACAATAAACATTCTACTTGTTGGGTAAGACCTCAGGTTAGAACCTTGCTGGAAGTGACTTAGTCCAGTGACATAATCAAATCATGTGATCGACACCTGATTCTCTTTCAGAGTGATTAACAGAGTGCAAAAATCATGTGTTTTAATTAATTAATTTTAATTCCAACCACCACACAGAAAAGTAGTTGTGCACATGCAGCACATCCACAAATCAAATGAGGCAGATGGTGGATTAATGGAAGGCAGTCATAGAAGGAAATGGGAGATGTGATTATTCACACTGTAGCACCTTTAATGAAGATGTATTGGCACATCCAAACAAAAAAATTACGTTTTGAGACAATGCTCTTGTTAAATCTGAAGAAGAGCACAAACAACGTGCTAATATATTTGCATGCAAGAGAGCTACAGTGTGCAGATCTGCTTCTTTGTTACTCGTTCATTACAACCATGAGTACCAGAGCTGATGGAATTCTCGGACAACAGAAGTTAACAGCTGTTCATAACTTGAATTGTTATCTAAATCTCTTCAGAGGAAGGAGACTCATCATCAGCTACTTATGTCCAATGTTTTTCTGTGGTTCAGGCACTGTAGGCCTAGCTGTCAACAAGCCATGTTTGTGCACCATCTGTACCATAAGTCTTCCAGGTTATGTTCTATTTTTCTTCTGTTAATGACACAATGTATGGCACATATACTGTGCATAACAGTGACCTCACCACATTGGGACAGTTGCATAACCCACAGCTACAGTATGATATCACCATAACCTATATGCCTCCCTCGCCAGTGCCACACACCATCTTTTGTCTCTGCAGCACAATAAAGAGTCATCTTTTGCAACGACAGCAACAAAATCAACAGGCAGATATACACATACAGTACAAGCCCATGCCATAACTCACCGCCATAATTAATTCAAAGGGATATTTGTAGACCCGCACGGGTGACTGGAATTCTTGCACCATGGTTAGTTAATCCAGCAGCCACCTGAGAGAGACAATGTCACGCAGAAATGATACAGCTGAGAGAGCATATGACAACAAGCAGCATAGTATACACAATACTGTACCCACTGTGAGTCTGCCAAAACAAGTTCACATGACATCAATTGAACAAAGGTCAGATGTAGGCCAACAGACAAAAAGACTTGCTGCATCATCAGATGCGAACAAATGACAAATTGAATTATGTTTGGGGATGCATTCTAAATGAATAATAAGCATTAATAATTTACAGTCACTACAATATGACTAATAACAGGATAATGGACTAAAGCGGGCAGGAAACCCCGGGAAAACTGACCTTTACCAAGTATTGTAGAACAGCCAGTTCACCAATATAATTTGCGTTATACGTCCGGGACATTATGACACAATTATGATGTCACATAGCCATGACCCCGAACGGCTTTAGGCAACAGAGTAGCAAAATGCAAAACTATGCTACTTGAAACAGACTTCCAAGTTTGAGATGCGGAAATTGTATCAAAGTCAATGCATCGTAAGCACAAACACAGAACCACGTTCATTCTTTTTGCTTTAAGGACGTGCCGACGAGGTCTGAATTGTAATGTTGACATTTTAAAACCGGGTATTTCGATGCGATTGTCGTTAGGCCTTAGCCTGGCATGCATCGACAAGAAGATAAAAACATTTACTTACCACAACAAGATTCACGGTAAAAGTAAAGCAAGCGTCACTTTGTCTGTGTTTCCTATCTGGCCTTAACTCTTTCCGCCATTAACCTTTGACAGAAGATTAAATGAGATATGTTGCGATTCCCCTTTTAACAATAAGAAGCAGAGCGTATAGTCGCTTCCTTCCCACTGTCCCACTGCCACACACAATCAGACAGACAGATACACACAGTGGAGAGACTGGGTTAACTCCGCCCACAACCCTACTGTGGGTTGTAACCGATTGTAACGTCTTCTGCACAAATAATATTATAGCCTGCCCCTGCTGTTATGCATTATTTACATAGTTTAGTTAGCAATAGTATGCATTGTAACATAACTTGTGTTTATATAGTGGTTTACGCGCCACTGATGTAAACGAGTTTGCAGACCATTAAGATTATTGAATGATTATTAAGAATAGATCATCTTGTGAGTGCGCCTCAAGGGGCGCTATTGGACAAAACTTTAGAGAACAGGAAACCTAGCAACAAGACGATCATCATGAGACTTGTCAGAACAAACAGATAGGCCTACATTTAATACAACTTTATTGTCAGTTGTCACATCAAAGGTTCAAGGTTCAAGTGGAGAGAAATATAATTTTTCATACAATATACCATTTGTAGTGAATGTTCAGGAAAGAACAAGGAAAACAGGTCAGATATTCAAATATCCCTGATATGAGAAGAGTGAAATATATATACAAGCAGGTCAGATATCCCAGAAGAATATAGGCTACTATGCCCTTTTTTCTTTTTCTTTTTTAATTGCCTCAACCTTATTTTGTCTCTATTTTTTTGCTGATGTATGTGTGTATATTTTATATGATTGTATTTTATATGTCTGTTCTCTGCCTTGTGAAGCACTTTGCGATGCATTTCTGTCATGAAAGGTGCTATATAAATAAAGTTTATTATTATTATTATTATTATAATGTGCATGCACGCACGCACACACACGTGCACACACACGCACGCACCCACGCACGCACGCACGCACACACACACACACACACACACACACACACACACACACACACACACACACACACACACACACACACACACTGATTGATTGATTGATTGAACATTTTTAGTTTGCAGAATTACAGTACATTTCAAGCACAAACTCAATACAAAGGCTGTTAACTGTGAGTGGACGACCCAATTAAGCATTACACTTGTTTACAACAGGGTCCACCATGTTCAATTCATCAAAACATTAAGAGACGTACAAATAGACACTTCTATATAGACAAAGAACAGTACAGGAATTCATCATAATGGAGGTAAAAAGGGAAAAGAAACATATACAGTGAGGGGAAAAGGGGGGTGGGGGGGGGTTGGGGGGCGGTGGGGGGGATTCAGATTTTACGGGGGCCAGTTTCGAATTGCAGCCATCCGTAGGTGCCCTTTGAGAGCGGTTTTGAAGGAGTCAAGGGATTTGCATGTCTTAATGACTGTTGGTAGGGCGTTCCACATTTTGGTGGCATAGGAGCGAAAAGAATTTAGTCCCTTGTTTGTGCCGAATCTGGGTTGAACATGGTTCGTTGCACTCCCTCTGGTGTTGTGGGTGTGGACTTCGTTAACATTAAGGAAGTATCTACCCAGGTACATGGGTACATTTCTTCTAACCACTTCTAACAAGTGGTTAGAAGAAATGGCAATGGAATGCGGCGGCTAAAATAGCAGCGGATATAGAAGCAGATCTGTGCATGAGGTGCAGCAATACAATAGTAACAGATATAACCTCCATGCTGGTGTGTGTGTGACTGCAGTCACCATGCACAGATCCATGCTGGTGTGTGTGTGACTGCAGTCACCATGCACAGAGGTGTGTAACATCCATGCTGGTGTGTGTGTGACTGCAGTCACCATGCACAGAGGTGTGAAGTGTGACATATCCTGTTTCGGGCATGTCAATGTAAATTGATTTGCAAGGCTTCTCCAGATAGGTCAGTGCTGGTGTAGGTACTGGTCAAGTAGTTCTCTGACAAAACATGGGGATTAAATGGTAACATAATAATTAAAGTTCGCAGATGACTCTGCACTACTAGTCTCGGACAGGAACAAACTGCAGGTTGAAAAGGCCCTCAGCTCTGAACTCGGTAGAATCTGAATTATCGCTGATAACAAGCTATCTTTAACTGAATCCATTCTCTTTGGCTCTAATAGTAATCTCAGCAAGGCAAATGGCTTCTTGGTTAGAGTGGGTGACAATGTTATCACACGTAAAGATGAAATTACCTACCTAGGTTCCATCCTGGAGGCTAATCTTTCCGGTGATAAAATGGATGGCTGCAATTCGAAACTGGCCCCCGTAAAATCTGAATCCCCCCCCACCGCCCACCCCCTTTTCCCTCACTGTATATGTTTCTTTTCCCTTTTTACCTCCATTATGATGAATTTCTGTTCTGTTCCTTGTCTATAGGCTATAGAAATGTCTATTTGTACGTCTCTAAATGTTTTGATGAATTGAACATGGTGGACCCTCTTGTAAACAAGTGTAATGCTTAATTGGGTCGTCCACTCACAGTTAACAGCCTTTGTATTGAGTTTGTGCTTGAAATGTACTGTAATTCTGCAAACTGTTAATACATATTTCAATCAATCAATCAATCAAAAAAACACGATTTTGTTGTGGACATATATCTTTCCAGATATATGTCAACTTCAGATATATCATCTGAAGAGAAGACAACCAGAATAAACAGGCAGCATCATGATGGGCAACTTTCCTCTTTGGACAAACACCTTTCTCTATGAAAGTCTGTAAACTTTGGAACACATTGCCAACTGATATCAGAATAATTCTAATGCTAAATACAAATTAATTAATAATATATATGTTAGACAGTATCATGACCCTAAACATTAATCTTGTATTCTTGTTGGGTATAATAAGGGTTAGGAGTTTGCTGGATGTCCCGATGACCCGATTCTATTGTGATTTACAGAGTGCAACAATTGTTTTTTAATTCCAACCATGTCACTGAGAAAAATATAATTGCGCACATCCACGAACCAATGAGGCGAATGCTGGATCAATGGGGGACAATCAGAGATGGAACAAAGGAGATCCACACACTGTAGCTCCTTTTGGGAGTTCTACTGTACTCCAACCATTGCCACCAGTAATGATGAGCACCAGGCAGGGTTGAAGCCAAAGTGCTTAGACAAGAGCAGTAACAGCTGTTCGTTTTTCTGTTGAATCATTATAGACCTCTTCACATCAGTCAGTTATGTGCAAATGTAGTTCTGTGGTCTTTATTGTATTTTATTGTGTGTCATTTTGTTTCAATGTTTTATTGTTGTGAAAATAAGCAGCACATGATGCACATCAGTTTCATGCTCTGCATCAGAAATATGTTAAATTAAAAGCAGACAGGCTGCTCCTCAGTCTTATTTTTAAGTTATTTTGTTAGGGTTGAAAAAGATTATTTGCATGCCACCTGGTTTGTTGAAAGTTCCAGCAAGAACATATGTTCCCAAGACCAAGCATGTGATATGCATCTGTCAGCAGTGCAGCACGTTGTATCTCTGGAGAATATAGCACCACAGGGATGCCCACACTCATTGTATAGGAGGCACTGCTTTTGTTGACAAATTCCATGTCCTTTCATCAGGCATCATTCACTGTCCTGGTTGCATATTCATCCAAGCTACATTCTACAGCTAGTACACAACGGGCTGTAATTTTTTACAGTGAATGGTGACTCTTTCAGCTTGTCCCAAATGGTCTGCTGAGCCTTTCAGCTCAGTCTGCAGGTTGTCAACTGTTGCTCTGCTATCAATGGACAATCTGGAGGTGGTTGTGGAGGATGAAAACTAAAGGAAAATGGATACCATCCTGATGAACCACTCCCATCCTTTCCACGATGAGCGTGTGGGGATGAGGAGTACATTCAGTCACAGACTCATCGTCCCCCCAGCTGGTACAAAGCGACTTGTTCAGTTACAATGTGCCACTATAGGCATCAAGCTCCACAACAAAGCCCCCATATGTTCTGTTAAATTCTTGGATTAAATCATGCTTGTCTCTGGCACATTCAAACATGGACTACTGGAAAGTACACCATACCAGATGCCTGATAACTGTTGTAGATATTGCAATGTGTACTGTAGATTGTATACTCATTACTTATAGACTACTGTACATATATTATCCATTGTACCCACTGCTGTAGGCTGGCTGACACTGTACCCATATCAGCATCAAATCTGTACTGTATCCATTCATATTTACTGGTGATAGATTATTG
Source organism: Electrona antarctica (assembly GCF_951216825.1). NCBI lineage: Eukaryota > Metazoa > Chordata > Actinopteri > Myctophiformes > Myctophidae > Electrona > Electrona antarctica. The sequence goes on along the minus strand of NC_136795.1, from coordinate 14,735,284 downwards.
CACATTATGGCTCCTCCTGTCTACATGTCGAAGTGTCCTTGGACAAGACACTGAACCCTACATTGCCTCCAATGAGTTGGTCGGTGTGAGCTTGCCACCATTGGTGTGGGAAGTGAGGACGCTGGCATAGACTGTTCGCAACTTCTCCTCCCAATGTATGAATGAACTAGAAAGGTCGCAATTTTGAAAAATTGCAAAGTGTGGTTGCCGCAGTCGCTTACATAGTCCAACTCAAAAATACTTGAGTTGGACTTTTAGATTTTCCCATGTTAAGTGAATGGGGAAAATGAATTCACTAATTAATTAATATCAATTAAACTATACAACATTTCTCTTAGCAATGAGCAAGCACACCATTCCCGATGAAGTCGTCGATTTGACATATGGCTCAAGTGCGTACAGTCAAAACTGTGGGAGGAGTAGCGTTTCAAAAAAAGTCTTACTCCAGTAAAAATAAAGTGTTACAATTACAATAGTCTGGCAACCACACTAATAATAAATAAAGTGTTACAATTACAATAGTCTGGTTGCCCACACTAATGAATGAAAATAAAAGGTAAGGGGAACAATAGTATGGTTGCCCATAGGCAACCACACTAATAAAGTGTTACAATTACAATAGTCTGGTTGCACTAATAATAATAATAATAATAATAATAATAATAAAGTGTTACAATTACAATAGTCTAGTTGCACTAACTAGCTTTGGGGATGCGTCAGAGCTGGATTCCTGAATGGGAAATTCTGGGCACAAGCCCTGCAGGGCCCAAAGAGCAGGGTGGTACTGTAGAAAATTAGGCCAATTAAGTCAGAGGCATTCACCCTGGAAATCTTAATTATAGCGGCTCTCATATAATGTTATGTATTGTTACATATACAAATAATAAAGTGGTGAAAGAACATAACCAGCTGATCAGTCAGTCTATCATATGATTCTAAAGTAAAGGGCCCCAGCACGAAAAGCTACTATAGTGTACCCGCATACGGCCTGTTTTGAAACCGAATATACAAAAGATATTTTGAACCTACTTTTCTTTCACTTAAAGGAGGAAACTGATGACAAAAAGATACAAAAAGAGAGAACTATGACTCATTTCGACTTCATGTTGACATATCCGTGGTGCAGTAGATCATATCATGGAGATGCGGTCCGGTACGCTCTTAACCCATTTAGACCTGAAGACGTTTCTGCAAATGTCTTCTAAATCCTGACAGTTTTCTGAAAAGCCTATGTTTCTATGTCAGTCGTTCTTAAAGTTTTTCATGTCAAGGACCCCAAAAATATATGTAATTGGCCGCCGACCACCATCTGAAAATATGTTATTCCAGGGATCCCCCATGAAGCAAAGATTGAGTTAAAAACGATCGCTCTGACAGAATATATATTCAAAGATTTGCACCACATTTTCTCGATTTTTGAAAAATAGCAGACCTACAAGCTCGTAGCGCGGCACTCGGTGCCGAGCTATGAGCTTGTAGATCTGCTATTTTTCAATAGCTAAAGTATAACATATTTCTTAAAACACCAAAAGGGGTTCCCGCCCGTCACTACACCATTGGTTCTCAAAGTTGGGGTCTCAGCTAGTCCTTAGAAGGGTAGAAACTAAAATCAGCCAGAGAATGTATCATTCATATACTGTACAGTACTATGCTGCGGAAATAAACATACAATTTGATAGCATACAGTAGATCACCCAGGTTTTATGGTTTTTCAATCCCCACACGTGTATGTATAAGTGTTGCAACACTTAAAATGCAGAATATGAAATTTTAACGGTAATATCGTATATCGTATCGATATCGCAATATTTGGCATAAATACAGAGATATGAAATTTTGTCCATATCGTGCAGCCCTACTTGTAATCCAGAGCCCATAGAGTATAGACAGAGTTACGACAACTCCGTTCACTTCATGGGGCCAGTCCTCTTCTACATAGACTTCTATTGGCGAATAGGGACACCGGAAGTTTACAGAATCTATTGTAGTCGATAGGGCTCGCGCGAGTACATGAACCACGTGACCGGGCTGTTTTCTGCCCCCTCAATGTCGCAACTCTGTCTATACTCTATGGCTCTGTTGTAATCCAAACGTACATGCGTGTGGGTATAGGGATAGGGTGGCCTGGCTGGGTGTATGACTTGACTACCGCGGCCTGAATGATTCAGCCCTGCAGCCCTGGTGTGAGATATGATCTGGACAACAGATGTCAATATGAACTTGAGGATAACATTGACCACTTCTGTGTCTTCGTCATACTTCTCTCTCCTTTCTTTCGTAATCTTTTTTGTCATCAGACGGACAGCTTGGTCATATACTTCTCTCTTTGTTGACGTTTTGTTAACTCATCCTCCTGCCGTTAACCCAGTGGTGGAAAGTAACTAAGTACATTTACTCAAATACTGTACTTAAGTACAATTTTGAGGTATTTGTACTTTACTTGACTGTATTCCAATTTCCAATACATTTACATCTACTCCACTACATCTCAGAGCCAACATTTGTACTTTTACTCCACTACAATTATTTGAAAACTTTAGTTACTAGTTAATTTGGAGATTTACATTTTGATTAGAAAAACATACATTACTGTAACCACTTCAACCCTATATACATTTCGACCATTTGAAAATAGCTGATCTACAAGCTCACAATGCATCGCGATGCGATGCATTGTGTGCGACCTCTCTTTTCTATTCAAATATGAATATAAACTGGAAAGGTTGCAATTTTGAAAAAGTGCAAAGTGTGGTTGCCGCAGTCGCTTACATAGGCCCCTCCCACTAATATTGCCTGCCAATTACAATGTCGCGTCACCCCTGTGATCATGTGTAAGTAATTCGAGGGGATTTATGCCCCCAAAATGTTTTTTGCGACAAACGGTTACAATTTTCGCATTTGTGGCGCCCCCTATGGATGAAAATGGAATTGCTTTGGAGTTGATTGGACGTTTGGTTCGTGATTTGTAGCATTCTTTGTAAAATAGGCCCCTCCCACTAACTTCGGAAGCCGATTACGGCCGAACGATACGCACTATCAAAATTCCGCCTGTGGTGTTTTCATCGGAACAGTCCAGAGATCATGTGTACCAATTCTTGTGAGATTTGGGCAAAATCTGTAGGATGAGAAGCAAAAAGTGTGTTTTGGAGAAAATTCAAAATGGCGGAAAATCTATCATGACGCAAATAATTTTGATTTTACGACCTACGGTTCAAGAGTTATAAGCCAAAACGTAAAGTGGGCTGTTATAGCGCCACCATGAGGCCGACCGATAACATTATAAGTTGATTCATTTTAGTAATTATTATGAACCTACCCTCCAAGTTTTGTAACTATAGTGATTACAGTCTCTGAGGAAAAAATACTTGAATGTGAGAAAATGCGAAAAATCGCATTTTCCCATTCATGTCAATGGGGAAATTTAATTCACTAATAAATTAATATCAATTAAACTATACAACATTTCTCTTAAAAAAATTCAAGCACATCCTTCCCGATGAAGCCGGTCAATTTGGGATATAGCTCAAGTGCGTGCTGCCAAAACTGTGGGAGGAGTAGCGTATCAAAAAAAAAGTTACTCTAGTGGAATAAAGAAAGTGTTACAATTGCAATAGTCTGGTTGCCCTTTGGGCAACCACACTAATGAACCATTGTTTGCTTTGAGCACTTGGAAAAGCACTATAAAATGCCATTCATTATTATGTGTTGTAGCTAACACACCCCGAGACAAAGCGCCAATTTCCCATGTTGTCTTGCGGGATGTGGCAGATGATTGACTTACATTGGAGGGGTTGGCTCACAGAAAGAATACTACAAGCAAAATGGCTGCCGTGCCAAGTGGGATGAACCACAATGCTTCTTTCCTATGGATTGATATAGTTCACCAATAATGAACTCCAATCCTCACACATTTTGGTCTGGTCTTCACACATTTATAAGCCGTCAACGTGCTGCAGCCCTTTGCACATAAAGAAGTTATGTGTAACCGTGCCCTTAGCCTGGCTTATAGAGGCCTGCCTGGCAACTTCAGGCAGTGCACCTGAAGCTGGTAGAACACAAGATGGATTTGATAGACTGCCAACACATTAAGAGCCCTGTAGAGGCTGCCAGCCCGAGAAGCCTCCCTATCTGCTTCACATTTACTGAACAACCCACTAATGGCACAGCTGTTAAGGCTGTAGTGGTAAAGATGTTGGCCTCAGGGAACAAGACACACACACACACACACACACACACACACACACACACACACGCGCGCACTTGCACACGCACACACACACGCACACAGACAGACACACACACACACACACACACACACACACACACAAAGCTGCTATAGAAACACGTACCTGAGTGTTAAGTTATCTCAGAGTGTCTCAAAATAAATGGACGCGTATGTACCGTACAATCCTTCCGCACTTCCGCAGTGGTCTTTTTATCTCCCCTCTACATATCTCTCTCTGCTTTACTGATTCATTGACGAACGAGAGAGAGATGAGAGAAAGAGACCATCTGCCAGTCCAACAAAAACACACATAACAAACTATCACAACCAGCGAGGAGCTGTTTTACAGTCTCTCATCTACGCAGTCTAATTTCACAACCTTTTCATGGCAGCCATACTGACATGAAATAGTAGGGTAAACATGGGTCTTACAAATGATAGTAATTAAGGTTCTGTTCCATGTAGTGTGGCAGAGCCTTTCTAGTGACTCATCACACACAATAGCAGCACCCTAACACTGTTGGACCTGAATGGAAGGGACCCTTAATTAATATAATTGATAACACCTGTGTTTACCATACTATTTCATGTTAAATGAAAAGGTCTATTACACACACACACACACACACACACACACACACACACACACACACACACACACACACACACACACACACACACACACACACACACACACACACACACACACACACACACACACACACACACACACACACACATCTCATCTCATCTCATCTCATTCTTCATCATATAGTCTCATTCCAAAATCCAAATGCTGAGGCAAGACACCAATAGCATATTAAAAAGTGCATAAATGAAAAACGAAATAGATTGTTTACTGAACTGTTAAAATTCAAATATTTATTGTGGAATCACCAAAACCTAGACTAAACAGACCAACCTTTATTCAAACATCCTTGGAAATGTGCTGCTGCATGGAGACCAAAACACTGTCCCAGCAAAATGCTTATTTTGCTGGATTTATTTCAGTTTTCCCAGCTCTGCTGTTGCCTGCCAACAAGAATAATAGCCACAGGCAGACCACGGCTGTGAAAACGCCAGAGTTAAGGGTTCACACCATTGTGGTATTTTCCAAACAGGCTGCATATCGAGAGAGCAACATACTGTATTTTGAAACATAAAATAATCACTGTATTTTTCAGGTTGTTTTTTCTAAGTTACAGTACGCCCTACCACGTGCAACCATTGAAAGGGGGTCATCCATTCATCCCTATATGTTCCCCAACATAAGTACGGTCCCTAATTGATTCCTAAAGATCTTTGCACACCAAGGGCATGACAAATAAATTACACAAAAATGTAGTCGAGCTTACTGTAAATCTAGGCCAATGTTTTGTACACACACAAAGCCTCATTTAGGCTATACTTATTTGCATACCAGTGTCGCACACTGAAACTGAAACCTACTACTGTTGTGAGCTTGTAGATCAGCTATTTTTGGTGTAATCAGGCATTAGTGTCCTGTGACTTTGATTAGCTACATGTAACCTACTGAATGTCTGAGCCTAATTGAATGTTTTCTTCCCCTGCAGCTGCAGTGCTGAAGGCTCAATTTATATTTTGTCGCACTGGCATGACAATTACTCTGGGACCCCCTTTCCACCGGTTCAGTTCTTTTTGTTTCTTAATTAGTCCATGAGCCAGAGCTCCAAAATTGGTATAGGAAAAACTAGACCTATATTAAATTGTTTATAGGATCAGTACAAGTCAATTAATACATGATAACCCTTGTACAGTAGTAGCTTTTTCATATTTTCTATTATTTTGCATATTTTCCTACACAATGCCTCATTTGCATATTTAAAAATGTAAAATTTGTAATACAATAAATAATTCGTGTAAGTAATTAATGGGGAAGTTTCATGGTGATAACAATCTAATATAGGTATAGTTTTGCCCACTCAATTCATAATTAACGTTCCAATTTTGGACAATGGACAATGGACTAAGAACCAAAAAGAACTGAACCGGAACCAACCAGTGGAAAAGGGGCCTGAGAGCAACCCTTGGGGAATTAATCTCACTGGTGCTCATGTAGTCAAATAACCTGTCACTGTATTGCTAATTTATTTCTCTTTGTCCATTGTAATGCTAAGAGTTTGTGATAGATTACATACATTTTATATTGCACGCATTAGACTTTTAGCTGATGGTGTTACCGGGAATGACTTAAAACAAGCCTCCAAGATTATAAATAATACAAGCACAAATAACAACAGTAGGGTGGTATAGAGGCCCAGCACTAATGCAATACAGGTAACACATATTCCCAATCCTAAAAATGTGATAGAATGCAGACTAGCCTGAATATTTACAGTGTAGTAATCTGCTGCAGAACCCAGTTTCACTGATTTAACTGATTCTCAACTTCTTTGGAAGCTCTGGAAATTAGCTAAAATAAATGGGTTGTCTCGCCTCCACCCACTTACGCCTGTGCAATCTCTTAAATAACTCCTACTGGAAACCAAATTAGTCAAAGCCAGCTTCTTTGTAGAAACGAAAATTAAAAAGTCACACTTGTGTGAAGTGAGGGGCGCTCTTATCATCATACATCATCATACATCATCACATTCCGTGCTCAGCCAATCAAATGATCGCATTCCGTGGTACACACAAACACACAAAGCTGGGCATAGGAGGGGCTAGCACCCCTCAAAAATATAGTATATTTTAAAGATAGTTTACAATGTACATTTTTGTACATGATGATGATGATTGGTCGAATACCCTCCCTGTCTGAAGAGATGACAGCTTCCTGTTCTCAACTTTAACCTGCAGAACTACAGACTCTCTTTAACCTGCAGAACTACAGACTCTCTTTAACCTGCAGAACTACAGACTCTCGTATCATTTGAAGATTATGGAAAAGATTGAGAGGCTAAAGCTGACATCATCAAGTCAGTTATTTTCGATGAGGGACACCGTCCCTAAGAAGAGAAAGAAGAGAAACGTAAGAAGAGAAAAGTAATTCGCTTTTTTTTTACCTAGCAGAAACTGTCTAAAAGTGGTGTGTTAGACTAGGTCATAATACAACATTGTTTAATCTCTGCAGTATATTATTTTTGAGGGGTGATAGCCCCTCCTATATCCAGCTTATGTGTGCAAACACAAACTTTGTCCTAACACAAACATGAAATGACATTTTCAATGAATCGACGGGTTTGAGTGTTTGTGTAAACACAAACATTGCGTAACAAAAATATTGAAGATGAAGGTGAGGACGCAAATACTCATTGGCCGGAATCACGGGTGTGATTTTTTAATTAGCTATGGATGATATTACAGACAATGTTTGCCTTGGGAATTCAGCTCAGATGATTCTGCTTTGAAGTGGTTAATGCAACTTTGCCATTTACTCTCTCTATTGTTCCAAGGAAGGCAGCTGAGGGACGGAGTCCATTTCAATTATAATGGAAGCCCTTGCAGAAAGGGATTAATAACACTATGCTTTGAGGAATGTGAACTGACTTCTCAACCAACAGTGATCCTGTCCAAAAGCCTGGGACTTGAATTGGATCATTAAAAATTCAATTAAAACAACCATCATCCATTCTCCTCAACACACAACCTGCTGCACTTGTTTGAAGAGTGTGTGTATGCGTGCGTGCGTGCGTGCGTGCGTGCGTGCATTGCAAATATGTTTATTCTGTGCATTATTAATAGGATTACTTTGCACTATAGCCTACTATACCTGCACCTTTCCTCACCAAAGAGTCTGCCCAACTTATTTTCGAAGCCTCAGACATCTTCAGGTTTGACTATTCCATCTCCCTCCTTGCTGGCCTGCCAGCCCTGCCTACATATCTGCGTATATCTCCCCACTTCTGTACTGGCTTCCATTTGCTCCCCCAATTCAATTCCAAGCACTGATGATCTAATTCTAAGCTAAGGTGACCAATGGCATGACAGTAGCAAACCTGCAGGATGTGATCAAGTCCTCCTTTTCTGCACGCCTCAATCAGCAAATACACGTCTTCATCAGACCAAGGTAATTTAACTGTCCCTCAATCTAAGTTCAGATGTACCTGTAACCTGTGATGTGACATTAATTAGGATGATTCTGATAAATAATAATTTTCATTGCAGTCTAATAATTTCCTTTTGTGTAAACTTGTGATGTGACAATAAAGTTGAGTCCGAGTTTGAGGTGTATTGTGCTTTGTCGCATAAAGGCTTCTCACACTTTGTTAGACAGGACTCCATGTGGCAATTAAGAAAAAAATAATTCCAAATTCTTATGGCATAAATTAGATTACTGCCCTCAGAAGACTCAACCTCCAGAGAGAGAGGGAATATAAGCTATCATACAGACACACAGTGAATATTATAAATATGGTCTATTTTCACTATATCATTAAATGTAGTCCAAACCATGGTGGGTTAATTCACATTGAAAGGAGAGAGGAGATCTGCATACCGTTTTAAAAGCTCCCAAAAAATTATTGACAACAGCGGAAAGACAATACAACGTTTAGGCTTCAGGGGCCTTCGTCAGGTATACTCACATTAACTCACATAATTCACATTAACTAGAGTGGAAGTGGAAGGAAGTCATTTCATCCACAGTAATACACATTTGAACTGAAGGCTGACCAGGCACATCAGAGGAAAGAAACACAGTGTTGGCATTGTTGGCAGTAAAGGTCAACTGATACAAAGAATTAGTGTATAGGCTAAATATGAGTGGTTCACACTCCTTCAGCTATTTCTCTGCACTAGTGACAACTGACAAGGTTACATGGTACAAAGGATGACCATGGCAGTCTTAGCCTGGGGAAATAGCATGTACACCACGGCCATGTAGTCTCATATTATATGTATGCGATGTGTCTGACTAGTCTAGTGACTCGTGCTTCAATTCTTTTTGCCTACCTCCCACTAGAGGTCCTCGGTCCACCACCAATGCCTGGAAGCAGAAAAATCACAATTCAATCACAATTCACAAACATATTTTTTGCATCACCAAGTCAACTGAAAAGAGATTCACGTCTTTAAAGTTAATGAGTGGCCTGCATGAGTGGTGGAAGAAGTACTCAGATTTATATTTTGTAGCAATACCACAATATAGAAATGCAGTCAGTGTTAATTAAAAGTCCTGCGTAAAATGTTTCACTTGAGAGTCACTTGAGAAAAAGAACAAAAATATCAAAATATCTCAATACTAGACACTAAAGTATTCCATTCATTATGCAGAATGGAATTATAGGAATGCATATCATCAATATGATGCTGTTTGATAGCTTAACCCATAATAATACATCATCATTTTCCAGTTGATGTATGGTTTATATATGACATATTGGTATGTATTGAAAACAAAAAAGGCCTAAAAAGGCCTAAAAAGTTATGGAATAATCCAGGAATAAATAATGCCATTGACTTGGATGCCACATGACGTTACAGGGGGTCACACACAAAGCCACACGTTGGAGGCTTGGCGCGATTAGCAGCACTTCCTACATTTAAAGAGCTATTTACACTTTTGGGGTAATTTTCGTGTCTACTCTGGCTTGCCTTTTGGTGCACCCAGACACATTTAAGTTGCTTGATTCGATATTTGGATATTATATATTCACTTGATCGATGACCTCAGAAGTGTTAAAAGCATGTTTTTTATGATTGTTTTTTGTATTTAAAGTCAAGATGTCAGGGCTCTGCAGTTGGGTGCTGCCTGGTCCCCACAGGGATGAATTGTATGATAGAATAAAAACACAAAGAGCAAGCTAGTGTAACTTCCTTATCTCTGCTTCTAATCTCCTCTGCTCTCCTCTAGTGCTGTGATCGCACACAACAAAAAGATTAGATGTGTGCCTATAGGGGTGCAAGTCTGTGCATGTACGTACTGTTACTGGTTGTGTGGAGGAGCACACATTATATGCAGGCTCATGGCTCTATAGCCTCCAAGGAAAAGGTTTGGGAAGGCATTGGAACTCAGAGGACAGCTGATTCCAGAGTGATTTAGAATGAGTGTACAACAGATTAACAATTTAAACCCTTTATAGTAAACGAATACTTAATTGACCGGAATCATCTCTGTACTTGTTCTTTTTTAATACACCAAATCTAGCAAAAATAGCTGATCTACAACCTCAAAAGACATCCCAACAGCTAACATTCTGACCCCCAAAGTAGGGATGTGCGAGGGTTCAAATGGTTGAAACACAACCAGGTTCGGAGGGATTTACTATTATTGGCCTGGGAATAAAGTGGGGGGAGAGGTGAGCTTTGTTTCTGTTAAATTGAACTGGTGTAATATAATCCATGGCTGCCTGTGATAATCCACTTGGTTTCTAGAGTGAAAATCTTCCATACCTTGGATGGAAGATTCTTCCCTTCCAGTCTGTTTTGCCTGCCTGCCTGCCTGCCTGCCTGCCTGCCTGCCTGCCTGCCTGCCTGCCTGCCTGCCTGTACCGGTCTGTGTGTGACTGTCTGTTATCCATGCAAAGCCTCTTTCCGATTGTATTAAAGATCAATGTTGAGATAAGTGAACAATAGGCACATTCTGTACCAGCTGTGTACTGCAGTGCCCACACAGGCAGATACAGTATTGTCCATTCTGGGGTGTGCCCACTCATCTGGGCAGGACTTCCAAGCATGCCTCAGGCTGGCTGCACACACCACCATTATTGTACTATTGTCATGTAGAGCAGGGGTTCGAGGTCCACCTCCAAGTATGCATAGGTCTCTGATGAAAGATAGACCCCTGAGGTGGGGGCTGTATAACATGTGTTGCCGGACTGCCAGTTCAACTGGGCAGGACTTCCCAGCAGCATGAATCAGGGCACACACGTTGTTATATTGTTGTGTTATTGTGCTTATTATTAAAGTTAGAGACTGGGCAATCTGGGAACCCATTCGGTAGAAATAAATGATTTCTTTTTGGGATGTGTCTTGAGAGTTGAGGGACTGAGATCCATATTCATGATGTGTTCATTATTTTTTACATACTTCACTTTTTCTCTCCCTCTCTCTGTTACAGTACTGCTGATGATCTCAGAATGGCATAATAAATCCATAATGCACTGGTCATCGCATACAAGATGGATCGCATTTCTCTGGACTCTGAGGCAACCGAAAGACAAATGACTCTCCCAGCGATCGGCTCAGAATCAATCATTATGATGTATGCTTCCGATGCCCTTTCATATTTAAATGAGATGGAGATGGAGCCCCCCCAGTCAGGACATGAGGGAAGGCATCAGCATGGCACATCAGTCATCTACTCAAGTCCGTTTCTCTCTTGTCTGTCTGAGTCTGACTTATGGTGATGTTGCGTTTATCAAAGGGTGTCTATTCACAGCTTTGACCATTAGTGATGCGTGGGTCGACCCACAATTATCGTGAACTGTATTTATTTTATTGTTTATGGGGTCGGTGCTTAACCGCTCCATTACGCAGCAATGTGTGTATGTGTGTCTGTCTCTGTATGTCTGAGCATGGACAGCTGCAACACCTAAAGTGGCCAGTACTGGACCGTTCCTGGGGCTCTGGATGTTCCGGGGACCCCCGGGGACACCTCGGTGACCCCCACACAGTACACCACAATACAGTACATGTACACAGTACAGTACAGTACAGTACAGTACAGTACAGTACAGTACAGTACAGTACAGTACAGTACAGTACAGTACAGTACATGCAGAGCACAGTACACTAACCCTAACAATAAATGTATAGTTGCACCGCTTATTTCACACAGGTGTGATTTGTTTTCATGTTGGGTATATGGACGTTGATTGAATGCCTTTGAAGGCCTTTTGACAGGACACAATGCCTTTGATTGATTGATTGATTGATTGATTGATTGATTGATTGATTGATTGATTGATTGATTGAAATATTTATTAACAGTTTGCAGAATTACAGTACATTTCAAGCACAAACTCAATACAAAGGCTGTTAACTGTGAGTGGACGACCCAATTAAGCATTACACTTGTTTACAAGAGGGTCCACCATGTTCAATTCATCAAAACATTTAGAGACGTACAAATAGACATTTCTATATAGACAAAGAACAGAACAGGAATTCATCATAATGGAGGTAAAAAGGGAAAAGAAACATATACAGTGAGGGAAAAAGGGGGGGGAGGGGTGGGGGGGATTCAGATTTTACGGGGCCAGTTTCAAATTGCAGCCATCTGTAGGTGCCCTTTGAGAGCGGTTTTGAAGGAGTCAAGGGATTCGCATGTCTTAATGACTGTTGGTAGGGCGTTCTACATTTTGGTGGCATAGGAGCGAAAATAATTTAGTCCCTTGTTTGTGCCAAATCTGGGTTGTAAATGGTTCGTTGCACTCCCTCTGGTGTTGTGGGTGTGGACTTCGTTAACATTAAGGAAGTATCAGACAGGTACATGGATATCTTGGTGGTGTATCGAATCTTGTGGACCAGACCCATTGCAAGATGCTGTACTCTGTCGTCGACCATAAGCCATTCCAGCCTGTCAAAGTGGGCAGGGGTGAGGTGGGTTCGGGGGGTGAGGCCAAGTAGGAGCCTGACCAGTTTGTTTTGGGAAGTCTGGAGCCTAGTTTTAAGGGCCTTTGAGGTGCTGTGGTACCAGGAGGTGCATGCATAGTCAAAGAAACCTTGTACAAGGGCTCCTGTTAAGGTCTTCAAGGTGTTTTTGTTGACCAGTGAGGAGATCCTGTAAAGGAATCTTGTTCTTTGGTTGACTTTTTTGATTACGTTGGTGGCCATTTTATCACCGGAAAGATTAGCCTCCAGGATGGAACCTAGGTAGGTAATTTCAACTTTACGTGTGATAACATTGTCACCCACTCTAACCAAGAAGCCATTTGCCTTGCTGAGATTACTATTAGAGCCAAAGAGAATGGATTCAGTTTTTCCCAGGTGTAAAGATAGCTTGTTAACAGCTCGGCGGCGGTGGCTCAGGGGTAGAGTGCCTGGATGGTAACCGCAAGGTTGCCAGTTCGAACCCGGGCTCCCCCAGAGTTACTGTCGAAGTGTCCTTGAGCAAGACACTGAACCCCTAATTGCTCCCGATGTGCTAGTTGGTGCCTTGCATGGTTTCCGCTGCCATCGGTGTATGAATGTTTGTGTGAATGGGTGAATGTAATGCACAATCTCTGTAAAGCGCCTTGGATAAAGGCGCTAAATAAATGCACCATTTACCATTTAACAGCGAGCCAGGTGCAGATTTCAGAGCTGAGGGCCTTTTCAACCTGCAGTTTGTTCCTGTCCAAGACTAGCAGTGCCGAGTCATCTGCGAACAGGAACAAGTTGCAGTCACAAGCTGAAGTCATGTCGTTAACATATATTAGGAACAGTAAAGGCCCTAGTATGCTTCCTTGTGGAACGCCACAGCTCACTGGGAGGGGGGGGGGGGGGACGACAGTGTTCCATTCACCTCCACCATCTGTTCTCTCCCCTCCAGGTATTCTAGCTTGGATCCGAGAGGTTGCACTGTGTTCTTTGTGCTAAACGCATTTAAATGCATCACTTCGGATAAAAGTTCAACACATTTCAACTCGTTGCGGGCGGGCATGTGCGAGGAACAAGCACGAACACGACAGTTTCATGGGAGTGCACTGCGCACGCGCCTCCTCATCTACTTTGTTGCTATGTGACAATTGCTTTCCCCCTGGTGCAGCTGGGATTACTGCATGCTTTATCACAGATAGGAGCTGCATTCATTAGGATCTTTAGCCAGATAAGCAAGTCAGCAAATATAGCCTTGAAGCTAGGTTGGAAATATAATCATCACACAGAATGGTTTCCTAAGCCTTTATGTCTTTGAGAACAAGTTAATTTAGGAAGTGTTCCCTGTGGGCCATAGTGCTAGACACAAATGGAGCATAGCAGCTGATGTTACACTTCACTGGATCCTCTATGTAATTTGCACCATGCGTGTACGACTGTGTGCGCGCGTGTGTGTGTGTGTGTGTGTGTGTGTGCGTGTGTGTGTGTATGTGTGTGTGCGTGCGTGTGCGTGTGCGTGTGTGCGTGTGTGTGTGTGTGTGTGTGTGTGTGTGTGTGTGTGTGTGTGTGCGTGCGTGCGTGCGTGCTCGCACACAAGGGTGTTGTTAGTACGTGTTATGTACGTAGTATGTTTCTGTGTGCCTGTGTAACATTATGTAACTGTGTTTGTGTTCATACTTCATGGCAGGAGGAGCTAGTCCTAAAGTACTACAGGCCCATTCAGGATAAACAAATAAAAGCAATTAAAAGCAAATAGCCTAAGGTTGCTGCAAGCATTTGTGTGCATACAGTATACGTGTGTGTGAAGCATCGCTTGCTGTCTGGGTGTCATCGGTGTCGCACATGAATAAATTCAGCGACATGACTGCCACATAATCTACATCTTTGATCTCTCCTAATTGATCTCGTTTGAGCCCCTTGTGCAGCGGCAGACACAGCTGTCGGGCAGTTTGTCACAGCGCGTTAATTATATGCCACCAGAAATGCATGACACAGAGTCAAGGCTGTCAATGTTGTATTTATGCAATGAAATAATTCTAAGTGACAGAGATGTTATTATTCTTTAATTTGGCTAACTGTGACCTGTCAGGCTTGGAGACTTGAAGTCTGCAGTGCAAATGCTAAAAGTAGAGGAAGTAAGTATTAGAAGTGCACTATAATCCTCGCCAACACACTCCATAGCGTTCATTCACATCTGTTTCGCACCCTCCCTGACAGTGCAATCAGAAATTAAAGTGGGCCTAGTTAATCTGAGACACATCATTTCAACTAAGTTCAACTGGCAGTGGCATGGTTGAATACTTAAAAATATATTATTTCAAAACATTTATATATAAAAAATCACACCCGTGTGAACTGAGTGGTGTAAGGTATTATATAGCCTGATCAGCTGTGGTCTGACGTAATGTCTGACGTAATGAAATCACACCCGTGTGAACTGGGTGACCATAGCAACCATGCTCATTTTTTGGTATGAACAGACAGACAGACAGACAGACAGACACGTAAACTAACAAAGCCAGTTGTAAGAGTGGTTTACACCACTCAAAAAAAAGTAAAGATTTCCAAAAATAGCTGATCCACAAGCCAGGTCACAGTACACTATGGCATGTTGTTTGAGGGGCAGAAGGCCAAACATTTTGTCCCCATGTGTTTGAGGGGCCCTAGCCCCTCAAACATCATAGTTAAATTACGTAAAATGTTACACCATAGTGTAAACACAAACATTGCGTAACACACACATTGATGACGAAGGTGAGGACGCAAGTTGTGATTGGCCAGAATGGGATGATGTACAGTATGATAATGTACGATGATAAGAGCGCCCCTCACTTCACACGGGTGTGATGTTTTAGACTATTTTAGACATGTTTTCATGCTAATCTTGTATGATGTACTGTAGACAGCATGTTGAGATTTGTTTCAAATGTAATGTATTATTGAGGGGCAATAGCCCCTTAGTTCTGTGTTCAGCTTTTGATGTGTGCAACCCAAATTTTGTCCTAACAGAAATTGACAGTGAATGGACAATTTTGAGTGTTTGTGTAAACACAAACCTTGCGTAACACAAACATTGAGGACGAAGGTGAGGACGCAAATTGTGATTGGCCGGAATGGGATGATGATGTACGATAAGTACAATAAGAGCGCCCCTCACTTCACACGGGTGAATTTATTATTTAACTGGCCTCTATGAAATTCCAGCCCTGGTTGGACATCATTGGTGTTTTTAATCTTTTTTGATATGTTTTTATCTTTTGATTTTTCCTGTGACTATATTGTTGTACAGGCCTTTTCTGTTGTTGGTTCTTGCTGTCAACATAAAGAAAAAGGGCTTATATTCTCGTCCTAGTTCTCATCGTCTTCATCCAATAGGAATTTGCTAATCTCATCTCTCATCTGGGACCTGTTTGTCCTCCTTTGGCCCTCTGAGAGGACAGGCAACAGATGGTCTTTGATTGTCAGGCAACAGCTGTAACACAACACACTCTTCAGCTCCAGTGTTTGTGACGATGCCTTGACAGAAGAGCAACAACTTCCACTTCCGCTTCCATTTCCTGTCCCTCCCCTGCCGTGTGTTCCTTTCCCCTCCCGAGATGAACAGCACTGACCTGTGGTCAGTATTGGGTTTCCAGTGTTGGAGCCTCCAGAAGTTTGTTTCTTTGAGAGCTTCTCTGAGATCAGAGTAGCCTGGAAGGCTGAGGTCTCGTCAGCAGCACCAGCAGCAGTATCCAAGGTGCACATACAGAGCAGGCATTTATCAGTGCTTTGTCAGTGCCCCCCTCAGACATTTCTGAGGGGGGCACACTGTCTGAAGTTTCTCACCAGTCCTGTAGATGGTGCTGACAGTCGAGGGGAAATCTGCTTGAAGTTTAGTGACAAAGATCTCTGTAAGACGCTGGATGCCGGCCTTGTCTTTCATCTTAGTGTCCAGGCTGGGTATGAAGACAAAGGGAACATTAAACATGCGGTTGAATAAGGAGATTTCTTTAGCTGAATAGTCCCTCATCGGCCTCACTGTTACTGTATCACCGTACCTGTGGTCTGAGAACCCTGTATCCATTCCCAACTGTGCTCCTCTGCCCAATGCTATACCGGCAAGCAATCTGACAGCCTGTCTGGTGCAGTTGTCTCCTACCATCAGCTTGCTGTAGCCTTGACTTCGAGCTGTATGGACCAGTAGGTGCTGTCTGAGTGTGTGCAGAAGGTCTTCTTTGGCTGTTAGTGTCTTCACTGAGGCGAACAGTCTCTGCAAAGCCTGGGTGTTAGGTATCTGGTAATCAAGTCTACCCTCCTGGGCATTATATTCATTAGGTCTACCCACCTCCTTGATGCTGACTTGTGACAAGTCATACCGTTTCTCCGGGTTGGCATGACTGTTGTGAATGAAGTGGTCTACTACAGCAGTTTTGTTGCTGTCGGTCGCTGCTGGTTGGTCTGGGGCTGAGGAAACCAGTTCCAGAACTGAACTAGGAAGATTAAAAACCTGTTCCAGAGGTACAATGTGATAGGGGAAGCCAGTGGCTTTGAAAGCAGCCTGCAACTCAGCTACTGTCCTCTGTCTCTCCTCTGCAGACAGCCCGAGAACGCCACCCTCATCAATAAAAACAATGCCAGGTGTGAATCTCAACTTTTTGTGAGCATTTTGACTCAAACCCTCTTGAACCTGATAGAGCATGGAACAGGAAGAAGGGCCTCCCGACACAGCCAGTAGCACCTTCTCTCCAGGAGAAATGAGTCTGTTCTTGCCAAGCTGGCCCTGAACTTATGTGTGAAGTACTCCTTAAAACAGCCTGATAGCCAGAGCTGCTGTGTTTTCTTTGCATTTGACGCATATCTTGACGACACCTGGAACCTCCCGTAGTTCCAGCTGACCAATGTATTCTTCATCCATGTCACACATTCTGCAACCAGATTTCTACAGGTACCTCTTCAGTTTGACACTTTGTTGTCATGGATTGATGCAACATGCATCACCCTCGTTCTCTGGACAATTTACAGTCTTAAAGGTGCTACTGTCACACCTCCTGTTTGTCCCTTGAGCTTCTTCCTGTGCCACCACTATCTGTCCAGAAGAAGTCACTCTCCCCTCATGATATGCTCTCCTCGAGTCCTCACCACACCGGTGGCATACACCTTAAATGCTGAAACGTTATAGTTGACCGGGGTCCGGGTCTCTCAGGGATCTATGTCATCTTGACATATAACATCAGTGATCTCCATATTTGGAACCCTCCACTGCCATGCCCTTAATAATTTATAGAATAGTGCTGGGATTATCCATATAGCACCACCATCCCACTGCCCTGAATAAAAATGAGAAATTAAATCTGCAGCCTTTTATTTAAAATGAGCAAGCCAGCAACGTAAATATTATATACTAGTACCACTAACCAGTGAGTAACAATTATAATAGGCTAATATATGCCATGAAATGTCAAATGTTGATTAAAATCACACTTGTGTGAAGTGAGGGGCGCTCTTACCATCGTACATCATTATACATCATCTCATACTGGCCAATCAGAATGCCTGTTGCCACAAATTTACGACATTTTTGGCGGATATTTGACCTAATTTCTCCTTTCATTGTTGATGGCAAATATGAGACGTGTGGGGACAAGATGACGTAAGTTTTCCCTTCATTGTCAATGGCATTTAATGTTTGTGTTGGGGACATTTTGTGGGGACAAAAGATGTATATATAGCGCTCTTATCATTATACATCTTCATTCATCATCTCATGAACAAGTGATTTTATGTGATTGGTTAGCCGATTTGCTCGTCTACATATGACGTAAATTTTCCCTTCATTGTCAAAGGCATTTAATGTTTGTGTTGCCACAAATTGACATCATATTTGAGGCACATGATGACCTAATTTCTCCTTTCATTGTCAATGGCAAATATCGAGACGATAAAAGCTGTATATAGGATAAAATCATCACAACTGTCATTCCGGTCAATCACTTTTGGGGTCTTCACATTTCTGCCCTCACTTTTATCTTCTTTGCTCAGCCAATCAAATCATCGCTATGGAGTGATCAGCCAAGCCAATGTTTGTGCTCACACAAACGCAGAAAGCTGGGCATAGGAGGGGCTAGCTCCCCTCAAAAATGTTCTACGATGTCTACTGTTACTGAATGTCGCACAGATCTTGACGATCCGTTCTCTACACACACACACACACACACACACACACACACACACACACACACACACACACACACACACACACACACACACACACACACACACACACACACACACACACACACACACACACACACACCCAGGCTTTCGGCCTGGCAGAGATAAAGAAACAATTTGGGGTACCCCCCTGCTAGACTAACAGTATGTCCTTTGGTTCTTGGCAAATGTAAAGAAAGGAACAAAAATCTGTTATATCAATTGAATACAATACCTCAGTTATCCTGGGGGTCAGGTTAGAAGTGCTCTCCATCCCTTTTGT